>NC_050578.1:206463128-206804795 GCF_011100635.1 Trichosurus vulpecula | reverse complement strand
AAGGAAGGAAGGAAGGAAGGAAGGAAGAAAAAACAGTGAGGCAAAAGAGGTGAAAGGGAAGAAGGGAAGTGAGGAAGGAGGGAGGGGAAGAAAAACAATGACGGAGGGAAAGATAAACAGCGTCAGACAAGGCACAGGGCAAGCCATGAGAGCCACCCTTTTTCAGCTGCTGTAGGGTCAGGACCATGTCGTCTAAGTTCAGGGATGTGTCACTGCACCCCAGTGGAATCCCAGAAATAGTACTGTTGTTGTTACTTATTTGATAACCAAGAAGGGAGCGGCCTGGAGGCTCCTGGCTCATAAATGCCAAATGAAGCCTGTGGACCCACTGTCAGGATATGGCAGCAGCAGGCCAGGCTCTGGGCGAGGGCCTCAGTCACTGACAACCCTTTCTCTCCAGATGCCAAGCCTGCGGATTAAAGTAACCAAGCACTACTTTTAATTTTCCATTTGATGCTTCCAACATGATCTTGGAGAGAGGGAGAAGGACAGCATCTTTCTGCAGGAGTAGGATAAATGTACCCCCTTACTGCAGTGAGTCACTCCCTCACTGAAGCCCCCTGCTGTAATGTTTTCTCTTGGCCTTTCTTCTCAAATGAGCCATTTTTCTTCTCTTTCTTTTTTATCTTCTTCTGAAAGGTTTAATGTTTCCCCTTTCTACTACACAAAAAAGAACTCCGTACCCACTTTGACTGAGCTGGTTTGCCCACTAATGGACCTTTTCACAAGGGGCAAGATGGAACAAGCAATTGGCTGAAGAGTCAGGAGCAGAAGGGAAGGTAATAAGCATCTCTATCGTGTCTGCCACGTGCAGGAGCCGTGCTAAGTACTTCACAATCATTATCTTATTTGATCCTTGGTTGGTGTGATGTTGTTTAGTCATTTTTCAGTCATGTCTGACTCTTCATGACCCATTTTGGATTTTCATGGCAAAGATGCTCGCGTGGTTTGCCATTTCCTTCTCCAGCTTATTTTACAGATAGGGAAACTAAGGCAAACAGAATTAAGTGACTTACCCAAAGTCACACAGCTAGGAAGTGTCTAAGGCTGGGTTTGGACTCAAGAAGAGGAGTCTTCCTGACTCCAGGCCCATCACTATCCACTGTGCCACCTAGCTGTCCCAACCCTTAGAGCTAGGTATTATGATGATGATATTTTACAGTTGAGGAAACTAAGGCAGACAGAGTTTAAGTGACTTGTAATTCTCCTTGACTCCTGGCCCAGCATTTTATCCACTGTGATATCTCTGAAACTATCTCTGCAGGGAGCTTCCCCAGCTGCCTTCCCCAGAAGACCTCAGTTCTAGGCCTGACTCCGTCAGTAATTAGTTGTATGACTATAGGCAAGTCACTTACCCTCATTGTGCCCCAGTTTCCTCATTTGTAAATATAAGGGGTGTGTGTGTGTGTGTGTGTGTGTGTGTGTGTGTGTGTGTGTGTGTGTATGTGTTTTCCTAAGATATATAAGTCCATATGGGTTTTCTAAATGCAGCTTACAGGTAGCCCTCAGATCTGGCCCATTCCTCTCCAAAGGAGACAGATTTCTGCCTTTAGGGGGACAGGAGCAGAACTGTAGCTGGGTGCTGCCTTCCTCCCTCACTTGTCTCCAAAAGGCATATTGAACTAGAATTATAGATAGTTTCAAATACTGCTGGTCTAGCTGTACAAGTCTAGTTCAGAACAAATGCCATTTCCTGGTCACTGTGAAGGGGGAGAAATAGATAGCCCTCAGATTATATTCACCAGCCTGGCCCCTTCCCACTAAATGTTGGTTATGCAAAAGACAAACACAAATGATCAATGAACACATTTATTCAAGAAAAGAGCAAGAATCAGAGAAGGTGTACAGATTAGAATATGCCAGAAAATGTAAATAACATAAATGTAAATAAGCTCTTTAGACAGGAGTGAGACAAGGTCTTGGCTCCGTGGAGAGACTGGATCTGAGCTCACCCAATGAGGACTAGCCTCTCCAGAGTCTACGGGGGAAGCATGCCAGCAATCAGGGCTATGCTGAGCAGTCAGCTTCCGCTGGTGTTTGCAGCTTCCAGAGTCTTCCCACTGTACCCCCTCCCAAGAAGTTTTTGCATTAATTCTGCCCCTTTCACAGGTACCAAGTGTGTCACATCACACTCAGCATTCTTTCCATCAGTTTGGAGTGAAGTCTCCTTCTGCATTTGCAAAAACAATGCAAATTTTCAGGGAAAGCCTGGTTATATAAAATAAGAATATTTTCCTAGAGGATTGCTAAGACTCCTTCCAGCCCTAAAATTCTGTGTTAAGGACAGCGGCATCACGTAGTGGAAAGAGCCCTGGGTTTGCAGTCAGATGGACTGGGTTCAAATCTCACTTCTGATTCTTAAGTGACCTTCAGCAATTCGATTAATTCCTATAGAATTTCGTTTTTCTATCTGTAAAAATGGGGGAAGATACTGAAGACTGGAGAACTGACTAGACAGTCCAGGCTAGTTATGAGGGCTTTGAACTAGGATGATGGCCCTGTCAGTCAGTCAATCAGCATTCATTAAGCACCTAATATGTGCCAAGGGCAGCTAGGTGTCCCAGTGGATAGAACACCAGGCCTGGAGGAAAGAAGACTCATCTTCCTGAGTTCAAATCTGGCCTCAGACAGTTAGTAGCTGTGTGACCCTGGGCAAGTCACTTCACCCATTTTGTCTCAATTTCCTCATCTGTAAAGTAAGCTGAAGAAGGAAATGGCAAACCACTCCAGCATCTTTGCCAAGAAAACCCCAAATGGGGTTACAAAGAGTCAGACATTACTGAAAAACAACTGGACAACTGGATATGTGCCAGGTACTCTGCCAAGCCCTGTGAATGAAGAGGAGGCAATATATAATTGAATTTGTGGAGGCAGAAGCAATAGGACTTGGCAAAATTATTGCCTTAAATGATTACCTTTAAATGCTGAAGTTTTTATCTTGTAGGCAATGAAGACCTACAAAAGTTGGAGTAGCACACTGCTTACTGCCACAGAGGATGGAAGTAGCCTTTATGTGGAAGCTGACTCTGGAACCATCATCTATGGGGTGAGTGGGAAGAGCTGGCCAAACCCCGCCCCCAACTGTGATTCAGGTGATGGCAACGGTTTCCCTGACTCAAATCCCTTCTCCCTCTAATTTATCCAACACACATCTGCCACAGAAACTGTCCTAAAGCTCACATATAACCAGGCACTCCTCTGCCCAATAAACTGCAGTATCTCCCTGCTACCCCTACAAGCAAATTTAAGCTCCTCTCTGGTACTTAAAACTGAACACAACCTAGTCCCTTGCTACCTTTCCAGCTTTCTTCTAGCTCATTCCTCTCATGCACTCGATGGTCCAGACAAAGTGACCTTCTTGTTGTTCCTCACACATAACACTCCATCTCCCATCTCTGGGCCTTTGTACTGGCTGCTCCCAGGCCTGCCATGCTCTCTCTCCTCATTTACATATCTTGGAATCCTCATCTTTCCATCATCAGTTCAACTCTCATCTCTGGCATCCCCTGGCACCTAGTGCCTCCCTGCCAAGGAGTTTTGTATGAACTTTGTAAATAGGCCATAAGGGCATGCTGTCTCCTCCACTGGAAGATGTGCTCCTTGAGGGCAGGGACTGCTTGGCTGTTCTCCTTTGATCACAGTGCCTAGCACACAGTAAGCCCCTAAGAAACGTTTGTTATTGATTGATTGATTAACGTGGGGTGAGAAGGCCTGGGTTAAAAATCTCCTCTGCCACTTAACTCCTTGTGTGACCTTAAGCAAAAAAACCAAAGAAATAAATAAAATGAAGCCCTCTTTAGGCTTCAATTTCTTGCTCTGTCAAAGGAGGAGGTTGAAATAGGGCCCTTCCTAGCTTAAAATCCCAATGATCCTATGACATAGCAAAACCAGGGTCGTACTCATGGGAAACTTCATCCCAATTTCACTTGGGAAGAAAGGCATGGAGTTTTTGCCCCCAGTAGCCTACTAAAAATATTAATTTTTCAACAGAACATCATAGTGAGCCTCAAAATCAGGGTTATCTGGACTGGAGAAAGCAATTTCTTAGCCACCATCTCAGCTTTCCCCTCTTATCAGTTTAATTGGGCTGCACTAAGGCTGTTTCTATCTCTTGGATAATCCCTTACATTAGAACAAGGCTGAAACACCACGGAGATATGGGCAGTCCCCGGGAGCAAAAAAGTTTAGGCTTCCTCTAAAGGGAGATTGTTAGCCTGAGTGTTGGAAATGAATCTTTAGCCTGAAGAATAGAAGACATAGGCAGAAGTTACTCATTCCGAGGTCATCAGTGATTACTTAATGCATAAGAGTGGTTCAAGAAGTGTCCTGGATTTGACCACTATTATCCAGGACCGGACTTGAAAAAGGTAGGAAAGTAGAGAGGTGAGAGCATTAGAGGAGGAAGACCCTCCATGTACTCCCAGCTACAATACTTAATTGATGTGTGACCCTAGGCCAGTCATATTGCCCCTATTACCTCAGTTACTTTATCTGTAAAAAATAGATATTTGCCCTACTTCCCTTCTGCTGCTGATTTTATTCAAAACAAGTCCAGAAAATAATAGCTGGAATTTACATAATGGTTTAACATTTTAAAAATTATTTAGATACATTATCTCAATTGTAAGTGCTTAATTAATGCTTGCTGGTTGACTATCCCCAAAGAACTGTGCTAACTATCGGGGAAAAAAAAATCCAGTCTCTGCCCTCAGGAAGCTTCTATTCTATTTCACATGGCCTGCAATAGATGAGAAGACACAGGCTCACAGGTCTTAACTGTTGCCAGAAGAAAGTCAAAGGCCAGATTGTCTTGCTCCTGGCTGAAGGTTAGACGGAAATGCTATGATTTCTTCCAATAAGAGAATCACAAAATATAAGAGCTAGGGATGATACAGACTTCAAGATGGAGGGGATCTTAGAACACAGAACTGGAAAGAAAAAGAAAGAAACCCTTGAGAATACAGAACATTGACTGTTCTACACTAGAATGACTCTTACAGCATAAAATGTTAAAACAAGACGAGATCTTGGGACTTACAGTGTTGGGGGCAAAGGGGTTAGAACACAGAGGGAGATTCTTATAGACCATCTAATCTAATGCCTTAATTTTAAAGAGGAAGAAGCTCAAAAAAAAAAAAAAAGAGGAAGAAGCTCAGAGAAGGGGATTTGCCAGAGTTCCACAGAGCTGAGACTCAAATCCAGCTCTCCCAACTATTGGTCCCAAGATCCTTCCACTGTACCTACCACATCACCTCTCCAGAAGAACAGCTTATGTTTTCTTTAGCTTATGTACAAATGCCAAAACCTTAGGGCCTAATCCTTTGTGGAACCCAGCTAAGGGCTTCTGATTGCCTTTCTTGCTGAAGAATAAGTATCTGTGCTTCACACAATGACCCGATTGGAGGATCATTGAAATTTATAGAGCTTATATTTTTGTTCCTGAAGATTTCATGTTTGGAGCCAATAGATGTTTATCATTAGGCAGCCCTGAGACACTGCCACCAAACTTTGCCACCCATTCTGCCTCGGGCTGTCCGCAGGCTCTTTTCATTTACTCTGTGTGGAATGAGGAAGAGAAATCCTTCCCAACCTAATGAGCACACCCCAACCACGAGGCCCTTCCCTTAGATGAGCCCTCACCCTCCAGTGCTCCTCACAACCTGCTTTTAGGAGAAAAGGATAATGCCTGAGGAACAATCTCATCCCAAGGACTCAATCCAAAAGTCAGCTTCTGCAGCATGTCCAGTCAGGAATCTGGGGACCTTGAACCTGAGTTCCTGCACTACCTGCAGCCATAGCCCTGGAGAAACAGAGGGAACCCTGGACACAATATGGACTGGGTGATTATGTTGTTCAGTCAATTTTTAGTCATGTTCAACTCTTCATGATTCCATTTGGGGTTTTCTTGGCAAAGATACTGTAGTGGCTTCACATTTCCTCTTCCAGCTCATTTGACAAATGAGGAAACTGAGGCAAACAGGGTTAAGTAACTTGCCCAAGGTCAGACAGCTAGTAAATGTCTGAGGCCAGATTTAAATTCAGGAACATGAATCTTCCTGACTTTAGACCTAGTGCTCTATACATTGTGCCACCAAGCTGCCCTGTCTATATACATATAGACCTGTAAATATATAATATAAAGTAATAATAAACAATTGAGAGAGAGACAGATAGAAAGCCAGAGACTGAGAGAGACAAATAGAGACAGAGGCAAAGACAGAAAGATATAGAAAGACAGAAAAAGAGAGAGAGGAGGAGGGAGGGAGAGAGAGAAGAGAAAAAGAGAGATAGGGGAGGAAGAGAGAGAGAGACAGAGTGAGAGAGAGAGAGTGGGGGGAGAGGACAGAGAGAGAGAGAGAGAAGAGAGAGAGAGGAAAGAGAAAGAGACAAAGAGACAGAGAGGAGCGAGAGACACAGAGAGAGAGAGAGACAGAGAGAAGAGAGAGAGTGAGAGAGAGAGAGAAGAGAGACAGAGAGGAGAGAGAGACAGAGAGAGAGAGAGAGAGAGAGAGAGAGGGAGAGCGCACAGTAGAGCAATCAGAAAAGGTCTTTTGTAGGAGATAGTACCTGGCCTGTCCTTTGATTGAAACTAGGGATTAGATGAGACAAGGAGGGGCTACCCTCTAGATATGATGGTCTATAGGGATGGAATGTCGTGAACAAGATGCTAGCAAGTCTAGTTCACTGGAACCCAGAGTGGGTTGAGGCAGTGATATGAAGTAAGTTTGGAAAGATAGGTGAGAGACAGGTTGTAGAGGGCTCTAAAAGATAGGTTGAAAATTTTGTCTTTTATCCCAGAGACAGTAGGGAACCATTGAGGAATTTTGAGCAGAGAAGTGAAAGGGTTAGCTTTATCTTTTAGGAATATCAACTTGGCAGCTTTGTGAAGGATGGATTAGAGGAGAGAGATTTAAAGCAGACATATAAAGACCAGATATTATTCCAGTCCTGTTTGGGCTACTAACTAGTCTTTGGAAAGTCACTTCCTCTCTGTTGACCTCAGTTTCCCCTTCCCGTACATAAAGCTTAGACTGGATGATCTCTAAGGTCCCTTCTAGACTCAAATAACATGTTCTTTGTTTTAAGGTTTCTTCTAGCACCGACATTCCTTGTTTAACATTCTAAGGTCCCTTCCAGCTCTGACAGTCTGTTTTAAAGTTCTTCTCAATCTTAACATTCTGATTTAACGTCTCTTCAAGCTCTGATATTCTACATTCTATGGTAGTCTTTCTGATCTAATATTCTCTGATCCTATTACACACACACACACACACACACACACACACACACACACACACACACACACAAATTTCTGAAGGACCATGGAGGCTTCGATTTCTCCCACAGGTCTGGGAGGTCTATCTCCAAGTCACTCTGCAGAAGTCAGAACATCGGTGAGAGAAAATACCTTGAGGGAAGGGGTAAGAAGTTGCTGGAGTTTTCCAAAGAAGCTCTGCCATAAAGCAGCAGGAAGATTCAGCTCACTGTCCCTCTCCAAGATTTCTGCTTGTGCTTGGAAAATATTCAGGCTTTCAGAAATGTCTATCTTTATGATGACTGGCCTGTCAAATTCTCCTTCTTGAGAACACTTATTTCTAAGCCCCTTTTTATACAGTACAATTAAGCTGCCATTCCCAGGAACTTGTCTTTCTGAACAGAGTCAGCTGAATCCCAGCAGACTCCCCAACCACCTAAAGGCCTGTTTCTTGGCTGGACAAGAAGGTGGAATGTCATAAGAGAAAAGTAACTGTGAGGCTGTGATGGGGGGGCTCCCCATTCCCCAAAGGAAAAGCTGAAGAAATGCGCAATGCTTCCAGAAGACTAAAACCCAAAACGCTAATAGAGAATTTAGAGCAGGAAGGGACCTTTCATAGCCAGGAAACTGAGGTCTAGAAAGGGGAAGGTGACTTTCCCAAGGTTTCACAGGTAAGTAAGAAGTAAAGCTGGGATTTGAACCCAAGTCTTTGGTCTCCAAATCCAGAGATCTTACATTCTGTAGAGTACTCTAAAGGGATAGAGATTGGACTTGTAATTTCAGGTAGATGGTATAGGGAATTCCAGGTGGGGAATCTCCTCTACTAATACAGGACAACATCTTTTCTGCAACTAAGAGTTTTAGCAAGTGGCCTACAGCTCTGAGGGGTTAAGCATCCTCCCCAGGGTGAAACAGCCCGTATGTGTCAAAGACAGGACTTGAACCTAGGTCTTCTTCGAACTAAGGCCAGCTTTCTATCCACAGTGACACACTTTATAGTTCACAAAAATCCTTCATCAACCCTGGGCAATTCACTTTACCCCAATTGCCTCCAAAAAAATTTTCCTAACTATGAACCAAGGAAGTTGGCATCACAAGTACAGTATTATTATCCCCATTTTACTGAGAAGGAAACCAAAAACTGGTAAGTGAAAAAATTGTCCAAGGCCACACAGCAAATGGCAGAGCTAGGTCTCAAATCTAAGACTTCTGATTCCAAGCTCGGGCTTTTTTCCACTATGGCATTTGATACCAGAGTTGGAAGGGGGCTTGGAGGCCATCGAATCAAACTTATATTTGACACAAGAGTGAACCCACAATGTCCCTAAGAAGTGGTCATCTGGCCTCTGCTTAAATATTCTAGTGACAGGGACCTTGCTACTTTCCAAGGACTGATCCAGAAATCCAGAGGAACAAACCACAGTAGGTCATTTTCCAGCTCAGATCAGCATAGTGACTATTTTAATTGGAAGACTTGTAAGCAAAACAGAGAGAACAATTTTTGTAACAACAGCAATGTTGCAAAGACAAGATCACTTGGAGAGACAAGAATTTTGAATGATGCAATGACCAACCATGATTTCAGAGGCCTCGTGATAAAGGGTGCCATCCACCTCCCCAGTAAGAGATGATGGATTCAAAATGCAGAATGAAACACATTCTTGGATGTGGCCAATGTGGGGGAAGGGCAGGGTGGGGAGGGAAGGAGATTAATAAGTGCCTGCTGAATGCCAGGGACTTTTCTAAGTGCTCTTTTAAAAAACAAAAACAAATATTAGATCATTTGCAGGAGATTGTTTTGCTCAATTATGTGTATTTGTGCCTAAGGTTCTGTTTTTCTTTTCAAAAAATAACAATGGCTTGTTAATTAAAAAATAAAATAAGGGATTTTTTTTTTTTGGTTTTTAATATGGTTTTTGAAAGACAGAGTTAAGATTTCGGCTCCAGGCTTTTACTTATCTCTGCCAAGAAGAAGAATTATATTTTACCTTAGAGGGAAGCAGTAGCCACTGAAGTTTGTTGCATAAGGGCGTGACCTTTACAGACCTATGTTTTAAGAATATGACTTTGGCAACTATGTGGAGGATGGGCTAAAGTGGGGAGAGACCTGGGGCAGGGAGACAACAGCAGCCTACTGCAATAGCCCAGACTGAACTAGGGTGGTGGCCAGGTAAGCTCCCATTTTCCACTAAGGAGATGGATTAGAAGACTCTCCAGAGATTCAGCTCACCTGGGGTGAGAAACTGGGGTCATGCTACAGAGCAACCAAGAGTGATATGAAGTTGAGAGGAAGGGACAGAGTGTTCCCAACCCCCTTTTAGGAAAAGGGAGCAGTGATCCAAGGACACAATCTATAGAGAAGGGTCTTGACCAAAGAAACTCTCATTATAGGGGCTATGTGTGGTTTGGGGGATATATCCATACATCTCTATCTCTATTTATAGATTATGTGTGTGTGTGTGTGTGTGTGTGTGTGTGTGTGTGTGTGTGTGTGTGTGGAGAGAGAGAGAGAGACAGAGACAGAGAAAGAGAGAATGACTGATATAGATATGTCACTATAACACAGTAGGGACAGGTAGATGGTGCAGGGATAGAGTGCCAGGCCTGGAATAAAGAAAAACTGAGTTCAAATTCAGCCTCAGACATTGGCTAGGTGTGTGGCTCTGGGCAAATCACTTAACCCTGTTTGCCTCAGTTTCCTCATCTGTAAAATGAGCTGGGAAGGAAATGACAAACGACTCCAGTATCTTTGCCAAGAAAACCCCAAATGGGTCACAAAGAGTAAGACATGACTGAAATGACCGAACAACAACAAAAAACACAGTAGGTGCCTAATAAATGTGGAATGAAAGAATAAATGCTTTCACTTTCAGAAAGTTTTTCATATATAGTATATGACATATTTAGATATAGATATATAGCTTAATAGATATATATCTGTATGTATGTATATTTGTGCAGATAGATAAATAGATAGACAAACTGACAGATAGATAGATAGATAGATAGATAGATAGATAGATAGATAGATAGATAGATAGACAGATAGATAGATAGATAGATGGATCTTTGGGGCTAATGTTCTCATTCTAGAATTGTCATTTTGTTTTTCACCTACCTTTGCATTTGTAGACTGCATGCCTACAAATAGGGAGAAGTCGCACTGTGCTAAGAGATACTAAGCATGTCTTTCCCAGACATGCTGAGTAGCCCAAAGTAAGTATGAGGATATCACTCAAGTGGATCTAGTACCTTTAGGTAATGAGTTTGAATGAAATTGTCAAGGGATAGAAGGAAGGCCAAGCACCCACCACAGAATTTTATAATCAAAGAATTTCAGAGTTGGAAGATGTACCTCAGTGGCCATCTAGTCAACTCATAAATGAACAGTGACTGCCCTCAATAACATACTCAAGAAATCTTGAAGACCCCTCCCTAGGGAAGGGGAAGATACAGCCTCTTGAGGAAAACCATTCCACTCTTGGTTAGCTCTAATTGTTAAGAAAATTTTTCATAATTTTTCATTAAAACAAAATCTGCATCTCTGAAACTAAATTAAAGTTAAATTAAAAATTAAATTAAATTAAAATCTGTATTTCTGAACCTTCCACTTATTACTTTGAGTCCTGCCCTCTGGGGCCAAAGCAGAACAAATCCAAGTGGAACCTCTTGCCAGCCCTTCAGGCACATGAAGACAGCAATGGTGTCCTTCCTAAATCTTTCCTTTTCCACAATAAGTTCAGAACATCACTAGCCCTGTCAACCCATCCTCATAATTCAATTCAATCAATCAAGTAATGATTAAGGGACTACTTTGTACAAGATATTCTGCTGGGTACTGGGAATACAAAGCCAAAAGAGATAAAGTCCCTGACCTCAAGGAGCTCACATTCTGCAAGGGAAGTCATATAGCACACAGACAACTACAGTATGGAAGGAAGAGAGAGTGCGTATAACCAGGGACGTCAGGGAAGGCTTCATTGGTAGGTGGCACCTGAGCCAAGCCTTGAAGCTTCCTTGAGAGGCAAAGATGAGAAGGAAGGACACTACAGCCATGGAGCTAGCTTATGTTAGTACAAAAAGCCAGGAGATGGAGTGCTGAGTTCAAAGAAGACCCAACAGGCCATTGGCTGGAGTGTAGAGTCCCTAAAGGGTAGCGATGTGATACAAAGCTGCAAAGACGGGTAGGAGTCGGATCATGGGGGGCTTTATACCATATGTCAAACTCAGGAGTTTGAGTTTTAGCCTAGAGGCATTGGTAAAGGTTTTTGAGTAGGGAGTGAGGGATCACTCCTATACCTTAGGAAAATGATTTTGGAATTTGGGTAGAAGATGGACTGAAGAAGGAAGAGACTGAAAACAGTGGTCCAAAAAAGGTGACTATTACAATAGTCCAAGAGAAAGGTGTTAAGGGCCTGAATTTTGGTGGTGACCAACGAGTGGAGAGAAAGGAAAGTAAGGAAAAGATGTTAGTGAAGTAGAACCAATAAGTCTTGGAAACTAGTTGGCTGGAGTGGGCAAGGGGTGGAGAAGAGAAGGAAGGGAGGCATCAAGTATCATTCAAGGTTACACAGCAGAATGACTAGAAAGATGCCGGAGTGTCCAAAAGAAATGAGGAAATTTAGAAGAAAAGCATGTTTAAGGGAAGACAGGGAGTCACATTTTGGACATGTTATATTAAGAGATATCCAGGAGGAGACATCCAGCAAGAAGTAGATGACAATGGACCAGAGATAAGCAAAGACACTAGGCTGGGCATAAAAATGTTGGCGTCATTATGCATAGAAATTACGAGAGCAAATAACCTCATTAAGGAAGAATGTTTCGTTGTTGTTCTGTTGTTTCAGCCGTGTTCGACACTTCATGGCCCTGTTTGGGGTTTTCTTGGCTAAGATACTGGAGTGGTTTGCCATTTCCTCCTCCAGCTCATTTGACAGATGAGGAAACTGAGGCAAACAGGGTTTAGTGACTTACCCAGGGTCACAAATCTGAGGCCAGATTTGAACTCATGAACAGCAATCTTCCTGACTCTAAGCCCAGTGGTCTATCCATTGTGCCACCTATCTGCCCTAAAGGAAGAAGGTATATATGGTGGGGTGGGGGGGGGCGGGTGCAGTGTGGTGTGGGGCAGAAGGTTCAGTACAAAACCCTGGGACACTTTTTAAAAAGTCTGTTGCAATCAATTGGACTGAACATGAACACTGAAGTCCCTAAGAATTATGACAGTGGTAAGAATAATTCTTGCACTTTTCCACCAACAGGATTGTTGTGAGGATGCTATAGAAATATGAACCATGTCTCATATTGTATAATTGCCTGGCATCTGCTAAGTGCTCACTAGGTGCCTGCTGATCGGTTGTGGATTGGTCAGTGAATGCAGTGACAAGCAATCAAGGGGGAATCTATATCAACAAAGCTCTTGTTGACGTTCAGGGAAATATTTGGGTCATACATTAACCATCTGTCTTGATGTTTTGTCAAGCTAGAAGCACACGGAGCTTCTAAAAATGGGAAGGAATTTGTCAACACATATGTTTAAGGCATTTTCAGCTAAAGTTTCGCAAATACTCTCGATGTGTTGCAGCAGCAACTGCCCCACCCCTGACTGTTTTTACGTCTCTTTAGGACTTGGGGTTTTTTCTTCTGTTCTTCACGGTGGTATAGAGGTGACCCTGGGATCTTGAAGGCTATGACAGCAGGACCTAAACTCTGATGGGTTCTATCACATTCAAAAGGTTTTGAGTCTGGTTAATGATGGATCATATATTTGTCATCCCAGGACCAGGGCCTACTTTAGCACAGGGTCTCATATATATAAGGATGGCTACCAATGGATCGCTATTTTGACCACAATAATTCAGAAAGACTACCTATTAGGATGTAGAAGGCTCATGACCAGCATCAGTAGAGGGCATACCCACACTGATGAAAACACAGACCTTTAAAGTTTTGAAATAATGATACTTAAAATGAAGTATTAGCCACTTAATAAATATTTGTTGATGTGAGTTAAATTGAAGCGTAGGGGAGTTTCATGTTGCTTAGGAGGACCTGAGATCAATTCATTTTCCTCCCTAAGCCCATTGATGAAATTAGAGATAAGGGGTGGGTCAGAAAGCCAGGCCTGGAGTAAAAAAGATCTGAGTTCAAACCTGGCCTCAGAAACACACTAGTTCTGTGACCCTGGGCAAGTTACTCAACCCTGACTGCCTCAGTTTCTTTATCTGTAAAATGAGCTAGAGAAGGAAATAGCAACCACTCCAGTATCTTTGCCAAGAAAACCCAAATAGGGTCAATGAAGAGTCGGACGTGAATGAAGAACAACTGAACAGAAACAGAGAAAATAAATATTAAGATTATGGTGTTGTCCCTTTATGAGGCACAAAGAAGTTCTGATCGAACAAGAGGTAGCTTAGTGACTCAGTGGAGAGAGAGCTGGGCCTGCAGCAGGGAAGATCTAAGTTCAAATCCAGCCTCAAACTCTGACTAGGCATGTGCTCCTAGCCAAGTCACTTAACCTCTGTATGCCTCAGTTTTCTCACCTGTAAAGTGAGGATAATAGCATCACCTACTTCACAGAGCTGTTATGAGGACCAAGGAGGCAATATTTGTAGAGCACTTAACACAGTGCCTGGCATTCAGTGGAGTGAGAGGGTGATTAGCTGTTGGCTGGTGGGAGGCTCCTCTATGATCTTGGCAGCTCCTTAAAAAGCATAACATGCTCTCTGGTTAAGTGAGTTGAGGCAGGAGACAGCTCTGGGGAGTGTGAACTCTAAGCAGTCAAGAGGAAAGACAGCTATAGAAGAACACAGCCCTGGAGAGGGAATCATTCCTGAGGGGAGGGAGGGAAGTGGCAGTCCTCCCCCCAGTCCCAACAGTAAACAATTCCAAACACACGCCTCCTCTAAGTGTATACCGAATGTGTGCCCTCTCTTCTCACTGATATTGAGAATATTTGCAAAAGTGGCAGCCCGGGTTGGGGTGAGGGCAGCGGAGTTGTTATTACTGTTCATGTTATGTAGTGTCAGTAAATACTTTTCCTTAGAGCCAAGTGAATGAGTCCTGGAGTGGCTCATGATCTAGAAAATTCTAGGTGGGTGGATCCTTGGGGTATCTTAAACCCCCAGAAATTATCCCTCTGGGCATAAACTGGGAGGCTAGCCCAGACATGATGCCACATATAACGTTATAACATAAAAGATGCCACAATATAAACATAAGGTAATATATATTAAAAAGGACCTTTTCCAGCTCTAATGTTCTGTTGTCTATAATAAAAACCATAGCACGTATGAGTCTATTGATGCTCTATTACCTAAACAGAGGTGTAATGGATGCAGAATGATAGATTTGGAATCAAACTGGGATCAAATCTAGGCTCTGATGCTTACTACCTGTGTGACCTTGGGAAGTGACACATTCTCTAGGCCTTTGCTTCCTTGTCTATAAAATGAAAGGCTGTACTAAATGGAGGTTCTTAATCATGTGTGTGTGTGTGTGTGTGTGTGTGTGTGTGTTATGGGCCCCATTGGTAGTCTGGTGAAAACTGTGAGCTGCTCAGCATGTTTTCAATAAAATACAAAAGATTTCAAAAGAAGCCAGTCATATTGAGATACAGTTATCAATTTTTTAATAAGTTAATGGACCCTTGAGCAAGACCATTATCTAAGGTCCCTTCCAGCCCCTAGACCTCCAGGCTATAATCTTATGTGTGACTGTATTCTTCCCAACTAAGATTTTGACTCAAGTGTTAGGGTAGAGAGTCAGGGAAAAGATTGGAAAGGAAGCATTGGATTCCATGCTGAGGTTCCATCTCCCCTGGGCCCATGGCTCCCGTGTAAATTCTCAGTATTTAATGATGAATTCTACCCTGAAGCTGATTCTATCCACCATGCTGCAGCTGGCCAAGGAAGAACAAAGCACCATGGAGCAGCCTGAGTTAGTAACGACAACAGCAACAAAGAATTTAAAAGTAAAATACTTTTCTTAGACATGGGAGTACAAAAGGAAACTAAAAAATGAAGTCCGTCTGCATGCCTGGGGCATAGCAGCTCTCAAAATGCCTGATATTAATAGGATGCCATAGGAGCTCAGCTGGAATGGGCCCTAGAGGCCAACATCTCATTTCACAGAGGGGGAAACTGAGCCTCAGAGATAGGCAGGGACTTGCTCAAGGTCACATGGTAGTAGAACTGGAACAAGAAACCAGGATTTTTGCTGTGGTTAAATATTCTTTCTATTAGGCCACACTGCCTCCCTTATTCAACCAGTTAGCCAAGGTCACAGGCTTTATCCCAGGCACACGTGCATGTGTGTGTGTGTGTGTGTGTGTGTGTGTGTGTGTGTATGTGTGTGCACAAATGAAGGAATGATTCCCTGGGAATGGATCCATGAGGGCTAATGGCCATGATGCTTTGCTAGGAAGATGGCCACAGAGTAGGGGCTTTGAAGTCCAGAGATGAAAGCCTTGAAAGCAGGGAGAGAGGAGGGGCAGCTTGCCATGGACAGAAGTATGAGCAATCCCATAGTTGTTCTACCTGGAGCTCATGAAAGGGGTGAGCTTCAGGTCTGATTGTTTAGACAGATCCAAATGGCCAGGGAGCAAAGAAGCAAAGACAGACAGAACAGAAGCTCTAATGGCAGCCATCCATCAGTCTTCAGGCATTCAGGGTCCACTTTGTAGAGAGGGCTATGGGAGCTGGGAAGCTTACCACCAATGGCATCATGAGGAGGTAGAGGGAGGTAGGGAGAAGGAGGATTGATCCAATCCAACTGTTTAAGTTTGGAAAGGGCCTTAGAAATCAGGATCGTGAGATTCTGTTATTTCTATTCTTTCTAACTCTGGCTTCAGATTTCTTTCCTTTGAACACTAAAGAAACACTCCCATTTTATAGATGAAATCAAGGCAGCACCATCCAGAGGAAAGCATGCTAAACCTGGGGGAGTTATGAGATCTAAGTTTGAATCCTGGCTCTGTCAATTACTACCTATGTAACCTTGGACCCCATTCTTTATGTGTAAAATTAAAGGGTTGAATCAGAGGTTCCCAAAGTGGGCAATACTGCCCCCTGAGGGGAGCTGGAAGGATAGGGGTGGGGGGGGCAGTAGTAGCCTCAGGTACAACTGGGGGCAATGAATAAAAATAAGGGGGTGGTGGAAGCTTGAGGAAAAAAGATAAGAAAATTTTGAAAAATTGTTCATACATATCTTATCTGTTGTGTAACAGGATTAAAGTTATAGTGATTACATTATTTTCCAAATAAACATACAAAATGCAAGCTATAACCAATTAGTGGTCAAGTTCATTGATAGGGCTTAACAAGCAAGTGTTGGCGGCGGGTGTGTGATGCATTGTTGGGGAGTCCAGCATGCATTGGCAGGAATATGTACGTGTAATGACTTGTTTACAATATGACCCTATATGGTTACATGATGCAATATTGCATCATCAAAATTTTAATGCAGGAAGAAAACCACAAATTTACAATAAATTATTAAATTTAAGATGCACTATTTAAAATATATACTTTTTTAATTTTTTTGAAGTGATATAAATTTCAAAAAAAATAAAGGGTTAAAGAAAGATTTCCAGGGTGCACTGAGTAATTATTTTTGGAAAAGGGAGCAGTAGACCAAATAAGTTTGGGAACCTCTGGTCTAATAGCTGTCCCTTCCAGCTTTAGATCTATAATCCCATAGGATCCCATAGGATCCCATAGTTCTCCTAATACCCAGAGAAGAGAAGTGTCTTCCAGAAGTCATGAAGGTCATCTGCAGAGATTCTGAGATGCACAGATTAGGGCACAAAAATAAGGGAAGGCTGAGAAATTAAACTTAGCAAGGTCTCAGTGAGACAATATGGTAGACATACATTAGGGTTTCCCAACAAAGGGGGGGATAGCAAGAGGCCCAGCAGAACATTCAGAGGATTCTAAACTTGAAGATGCTGCAAAGATTATCTAGTCTAGCCTCTACTGAACAGAAATCCCCTCAGCAATATCCCTGGCAAGTGATCATTCAGTTTCTACTTGAATATTTCCAGGGATAATGACCTCACTACCTTATATGGGGTAGTTCACTCCTGTTTTGGACTGCTTTAATGTATAAAACCAAGAAAGATGCCTAGCTTTCTGGCCTAATTCAGGGGTTGTACTGCCTGAAGTTACAGGGCCATGGGCAAAATGGCCTCTGTAAGTGGTGCCCAGCCCTGTTATATGTTGAAGGTTTTGTGTTTGTTGCATCCAGGCTATGTCTCATTAGCAAAAAGAACTGGGGCAATTATCTTCTTTTAGAAACCTCAATTTACCTAGAAAATCTTAAGTCACTAGGAAAACAGCATTCCACTAGTATTCTGGTTAATTGGCACTTTTCTTTTAAATGTTTGGTGGTTGTGGTTAAATTGTGTCCTACTCCATTTAACCAGAATTTTTGTTTTAGTATCTTCTGTGTGTGGCTGAGTTGTGGAGCATATAAAGCTGAATCTGTTTCATTGAGATAAAAGTCCTTCTGGTTGTTGGTACTGTCCACTGCCCATGCCTCATGATTTCTCACCTCTGCGCTTTTGTTCATGGAGTGACTTATTCCTAGCATGCTTTCTTCTTGCCTTTCTTCCTAACTGACCACAACCTGAAGGGTCTTACAAAGGACTGAGTACATACAAAGTGTTTCCACCAGCCCTGGGGGGAGAGTATGGCCCTAGAGCTTTCTCATGACCCTGAAAATGATAAGGAAGGTCAGCGGAGGGGACTTTAAAAGGAACTAAGTTTGAATGGGAAGATAGGTTAGGGAAATAGTGCTGTCATCATTCAAATCCATGGGTTGTCCCTCTCCACAGGCCTTGGTAGGACTGTAATATCCACAGGTCACATTTCATAGGAGAAATTCCCTTTATATTAGCCCAAAGCACAGTACAGATCACCTAGGCGAAAAAGGACAAACTGATGAAAAAGATTACAGGCCTGACACAGAGATGTGACATAGGGGTGATGGACACCTTCATTTATCCTGGCATTTGATGGAGCTTGCTTCCCTCTGCTAAGTTCCATGATGTTAAGGACTATCCGTGTCTCATTCATTTTTGCATCTCCCCCGATCCCTAGTGCAGTGATTGGAACAGGGGTAGAGTTTTAATTGTTTGCTGAATTGAACTTGCATGCTTAGAAAGGAATGCTCAGTCTAAAGCAATGGTCCTTAACATCTTTGGGCCCTGGATCTCTTCTGTAATCTGTAAAGCCCATAAATCTATTCTCAGAATAGTATTTTAAACACATAAAATAAGATATTTAGAATTACAAGAGAAACCAGTTATATCAAAACACAATTATCAAAAAAAAAAATTTAAGTTCATGCACCACAAGTTAAGAATCTTTCTTCTAAAATAATGAATCCCAAATGTTGGAATTTTCAGCCCCCAGGCACCTAAACGATATTCATACCACATAAGGGTTGTTGCTCCTCTCTGACCATGTTCCCAACTTTTATCTGCCTCCCCATCACATATGGTTTTTATGTAGACTGTACATGTTCTCAATGAGGCTACAATAGCCTTTCTATATTCTCAAAGGGAAATACACAGAGTCAGGGATCTTAGAACTCAGAGTGGCAGAGCAGAAAGGGACCTTAGAACACAGAGTGTTAGAGATTGAAGAGGCTTTATAACACAAAATGTTAAAGATAGATGTGACCCTACAACACAGAGAATGTTAAAACAGGAAGAAATCTTGGAAGATGAGATGTCAGAGCTGGAAGGATCCTCAGAACAGGACCTGGGAGTCAAGGTCATCTGGTCTTTTTTTGTGTCATGGGACCCTCTGGCAGTCTGGTGAAGTTGACGGCCCCCTCTCAGAATCATGCTTTTAAATACATAAAACAAGATATCTAGAAGTATAAAAGGAACTAATAATAGTGATATATATGTATATAAACATACGCATATGTTTATATAAATGTATATATACACATGTGTATTTACATATATACATAATATATATGTATATGCATACACATACACACATACTTTAAATCCAAGTTAGCTGACCCCAGGTTAAGAAACAGGTTCTAGTCCAACATTATTTTTTTGCATAGGAGGACGCAGGACCAGAATACAGATGCCAAATCACACAATAAGATAGTAGCAGAGGCCTGTTTCACTTTCCATTTAGTAACAGCTTTATACCTTGAACCCTGCTAAGAAGAGAACAAGAGGAATGTGGAGCCCAGAGAAAGTCACATGCCCCTTGCAAGGTTACTCATGCTTCCTGCATACCAAGCTGTCTCATAGGTATGAAAAGTGCTGGAGACAATAGGGGCTTGGAAGTCATGAAAGATGATTAATCTTACTTGAAGGGCCTTCCTTAAGGCCCGGGGCTCTAAATCTGTAAGCTGGTGCACAGTCCGAGGCTACTTCGATTTAAAAATTAATGGTGGTTCTGTCAGTATTCGAGTCAAATGCAAAGTAAACAAAGAAAGATCCTCCAGGGTTTATGAGAAAAGAAGACATGCCCTGAAGCCCGCTCCCAAAAGGGGAATGGGATGGAGCTCATGACCTTAGACCCTGCCAGTCACCAGTCCTCTGATTACCAGCTGATGGACAACAGGGGGTGTGAGGAGTGAGTCTGCCGACCACCAACAGGTCTTCCTGGCCACTTTCTGCTGGTTGACCTTCATAAAGTGTATTCTGGATGGCAGCCCCTTTTCTTCGCTGCAATCTGATGGGGAGGGTTGGTGTAAGAATCAAATTATTCATGTCAAGTGATCTACAAAGTGGTGTGAACGTCAACCTCCAGGCCTCCCGGCTCCACGGGCTCACAACCCAACACAGAGGCCATGCCTCTAACAAAAATGATAACAACAATAATATTAGTATTAATAACTTATTCATCTAATTAAAACTTTACTGACTGCTTTCCTCACAGGCCCTCGGCGAGGGAGTCAATGCAAATAGTCTCAACTATTCAGTCCCATTTTGTAGTTGAGGAAACTGAGTAAGCCGGCATGTCAAAGTTTACATGTCAGTAGGAAGTGGGGCAGCTGGAACTCAAAAGGCAGGTGGTGGCCCGGTGGATAGAGCGCTGGGCCTGCAGTCAGGAAATCCCCAAGTCTGGCCTCAGACACTTACTAGCTGCATGACCCTGGGCAAGTCCATTAAACCTCTGTTTGCCTCCATATCCCCATCTGTAAAATGGGGTTAATAATAGTACGTATCCTGCAGGGTTGTTGAGAGGCTCAAATGAGATAATATTTGTAAAAAGTGCTTAGCACAGTACCTGGCACATAGTAGGTACTACATAAATGCTTATTCCCTCCCCTCCCTCAAACTTAGGTCTCCTCCTAGTTCAGTAACTAGAGCTGAGATTGACTACAATCATAATAGTCATTTGCATTTACTCGTTCATTCTCTATTTCCACACAAGTCCTTTCCTTGTCCTTTTCCCCCACCTGCTAATGTTTTCCTCTTCTATTCTATTAATCTATTAATCATCTTCTATTAATTTTGTATATGCTTGTATAAGTACACATCATCTCCTCAAATAAAACATAAGCTCGTTGAGGACAAGGATTATTCCATTTTTGGATTTGTATTCCTGTGACTAACACACATAACAGATGGTAAGTGCTTAATAAATGTTTGTTTATTGATCATTTGATCCCCAGTGAGATGGCACAAGCATTATTATCATCTCCAACATAAGAATAAGGTCAGAAAACTGAGACTCAGGGAAGAAAATGGATCAGTCAATTGATAAGCATTTATTAAAAGCCTACTGTGTGCAATCCCCAATGACAGAGTACAGGTATTATTATTTCCATTACACAAATAACTTGGCCTTATACACCAATCAACAAGTATCTATTAGCTATTTCCTGTGTTCCAGCACTGAGCTAGAAGCTGACGCTCAAAGGACAAAAATGAGGCAGTCCTCAACCTCAGGGAACTTCCATTCTATTGGATCCATCAAAGTGTCTGTCATATCAATAATAAATATCCCTCCCATATGCAAAGTGATTTCCTATCCATGATCTTATTTCCTCCTCACAATATCCCTAGGACGAGACAGGAGATGTTGATTATAAGTACATCCTGGCCACAAAATCTCACGGTAGGAAGGGGTATCAGAAGCCACCTTGCCCAAATGATCCCTGCATAAAAACCCTCTCTACAAAATACTGAACAAGTGGCCCCTCCATCTTCGGCTGAAGAATTCCAGTGAGGGGGAATCCACTAGTTCCTGACAGAATGCATTCTATATTTTGACATCACCAATTGTTAGGAAGCCTTCCCTTATATCCACTCTGACTTCACCTTTTTACACCTTCCACCCATTGTCTTTGTTCCCTGGATTCCAGAACAAGCCTAATTCCTCTTCCATGTGATAGTCCTTCAAATACTTGAAAACAGTTGTTATGCTCCAATGAGTCTTCTCTTCTCAAGGCTAAGCATCCCCATTTATTCCAGGGGTGGGGGGCCTTTGGCCTCAAGGCCACATGTGACCTCGAGTTCTGTGAAGTTTAGATCCAGTCAAAGGGCCACACTTGAGGACCTAGAGGGCCACATGTGGCCTCAAGGATGCAGGTTCCCCAGCCCTGAAACCATTTCTCAAATGGCAGGTACTTAAGACTCCTTATCATCCTGGTGGCCTTTCTCTAACTTATCAACATATTTCTCAAAATATGATGCCTGGAAGTGAGCACAAAAGTATAAATGTAGCCTGGCTAGGGCAGAGGACACCAGTATCATTATCCCCCCCCCCACTCCAGTCCTGGATGCTATGCCTTTTTCAATAAAGCAGCTAACCTCTAACACTAATATCTACAAAATGCTTCCTAGACTATAATCATGGGGAGGTAGGCAGTGAAAGTATCATCAGCATATCAACCCATTTTACAGATGAAGGAACTGAGAAGTAGTGACTTGCCTAAAGTCACATCTAGTAACCGGCAAAACCAGGACTCTAACCCAGGGGCGCTAACTACTACCATAGGACTTTCCACCCTGCACAATTTTATCATTCTGTTGGCAGGGAAACCCTCACTCCCTGAGGCCTTCTCTTTTTTTTAGGTTAAATTATTGGCCAGTGGTAAAATACAAATACCCTAGGACCATGAAAGTGGTTAGGAGCAAATCTCAACTATGTCCCAGACTTTCTGAGGACTCTTGGTGGGCTAAAGACACCACATAAAACACATGGTGGGAGAGAGGATTTGTTCCAAAGGGGATTACATCTGGCAATTGCATTTTCCCATTTTGGCTTGGGAGCACCCATAAGGAAATGCCCAACTCAATCCTCTCTTTGTTCAAGAGTCAATATTTTCCCAAGTATTTAAGAGGTTGGCTGACTCTGCTGGTGCCGATCACATGGGGGAACGTTGGTGCATACTCCAGCCTCTCAAGTTTCAGGGCAAGAGGACTCAATGAATCAAAGAATTAAGGTAGTTTTGAGCTAGAAGGGACTTTAGAGATTATTTAGTTCTACCATCTCATTTTACAGATTAGGTAACCGAGGCGCAAGGAACAGAAGTGACTGACTCACCCACAGCAAGTTACTGGTGGAGTACATTATTTTATTAAATGACTAGTCCCAACTACTAAAGCAAATTCCCTATCTCAGCAAATCTCCCGTTGGGTAGGGAGGGAGCTTCTAATATTAACTCTACCTCTTTGGGGACACCTGGCATGGAGTCTGTAATGGAAAGAGCATTGGAGGGAAAGTGTTTATTATCACAATCTAAGAAGTAGGGCAGCTGAGCTGTGGGGGCAGGAAGACAGCAGCTGCTGCCAATAATCCTAAAAAGAGCACCAGATTCTCTTCTATTTTGAAACTGCTCGCCGGTAGCAGATGAAAACAGAGAGAACCAGAACCCCTGGACTTGTGTTTGGTTATGGGCTAATTCATTATATTATAGCTTCGAGATGTTTGGGAAGGAGGAAATGAGAGAGATAGGTGAGACATCTTCACAACAGCCTAGTGTGTCTCAGCTTGGTCTGGTGTTCCTGAGCATCTTTCCCTCTGTGTTTCCCTCAGTGTCTGAAGAAATCTTGTGTGCTAGGCTTTACTATGAACTGTCTGAGGTCTATGTCACAGAGAATGCTGCAGGACTTGGCCACAATGACTCTGTGTCACAAGGTCAGCAGTAGCTACATCCTTGACAACAACTTCTGAGCCTTTTCTTATTTATTCCCCAAAATCTGCCCATGTTGGAGCTTACAGGAGCTTGGCTAGTATCAAGGAATCTTTAACCTGAAGAGGCCAGTTTTCAGCAATGTATATAGTCCGCAGTTCAAATAAAGTCAAAATCAAGACTGAAACCTTCTTCAAAGGCTATTCAAAATCCAGTGTAGTCAAGGCTAAAATCAGGGAGTTAAACAGGATGATCTCTCCAATACTTCAAATGCCAGGATCTTGTTACTTTGATGTGACGTTTCACATTTGAAACAATCCAGAGATCTGTTTCATTAATTTCTATGTTGATATAAAGAAAAATTTCCCTAAGAGTAGCCATTGTATCCCATTTTGAATTCAGCTGCATTTTCCAAGCTTCCCAAGTTGGCCAAGGAAGAAAATTCCTACCAAAAAATACATATACAGTATTTGGTTAAATTCCCTTACAGTGTATACTCTCCAAAAAATACAAAGCAAGGCCACATTTGATGAGAATCACAGAATCATGGGGTCATTTAAGGAAGTCCTGTAAATGTGAACTGATGGGCAAAGATGAAGGACAACATAAGAGATTTAGATTAGCGTTGCTTAAAATACCACCCTGCAAGAGAAAATGCAATGGACTTTTCCCCTGAATCTGGACCCATCACTGGTTCACTCACCTGTCTCTCCTGTGCTGGGGAGGGGAAGTAGGAAACGGGAGGCCCTTTCCATTTCTGAAGATCTAAGACTCTAACAGCCCATGGGTTCAGATCCCTTCCAGCCCGATGTTCTGTGTTCTATATTTTAAGGTCTCTTCCAGCTCTAACATTCTACATTTTAACATGCTATGTCCTAAGATCTCCTCTGGCTGAAATATTTTATAAGTCTGTAATTCTAAAGACAGATGAGAGGAGGAAGCGAGCGAAGGAAAACGAGGTGAGAAGGAGTTACGGAAGGACTAAAATCAAAGCCATCTGGGAGAAGGAATCCAGAAGCCTTCCTTCTCACCTCATCCAAGCTGTGGCCCAACACTGATGTGACCCTACAGGAAGACTGCCTTTCCCCTCAAACTCCCACTCCTTCCAGATTACGGAGAGGACAGAGGCAGGGGCCCCTCAGCAAAATGCCTTTAGGCATATATATCAGAATAAAAAAAAGACTCAGAATTACAGACCTGGAAGAGATCTTAGAAATAACTTTGTTTAAAAAAAAACAATCTAGTCATGTCTAACTCTTCATGACCCTATTTGGGGTTTTCTTGGCAAAGATACTGGAGTGGTTTGCCATTTCCTTCCCAGATCATTTTACAGATGAGGAAACTGAGGCAAACAAGGTGAAGTGACTTGCCCAGGATCACACAGCTAGTATCTGAGGCCAGATTTGAACTCAAGAAGATGAGTCTTCTTGACTCCAGGCCCTGCACTCTATCCATTGTGCCACCTAGCTGCCCCTGTTTTGTTAAATTCCTTCTTTTTAAAGGTGAGACACTGAAACTCTGAGATCAGGGAACATTGCCATCAGTAATAGAGATAGTTAGTGGCCAAACCAGAATGTCTATTTATTTTTCTATTTATGGGAAAAGATGCTTCAATCCATTAAGATAAAGTTCCCTGGATGCATTTACAGGAACAAATAGAAGCAACCACGAAAACTAAAGTGAGCCTGGAGCTGGGTAAAAAGCTGGTCTCTAGATTAACCTTCTCATTCCCTGCATTTGGTCATTTATTCCTAGTTGTGGTGACTCATCGTAGCTGGAGGTGACTCGGAATTAAGGGAGGCCATGTCCAAGCCCAGCAACAGACTGTATGGCAATCACCCAAGGACTGGCCCCTAACTAACTGTGGGGAAGCTCTTCACTAGATTAAGAAGGCCTGAGTTTGAATTCTGGCAGGCTATTCATTGGGCAGCCTTGGACAAACTACTGTTCCTCTCTTGGACTTCATCTATAAAATAGGGGCACAGGACTAGATTGTCTCTATGGTATCTCCTAGAAGAGGAAGCTAGAAGTAAAGTAGAAATTTTGAATAGGGAAAAAACAGAATAAAAAATAGAAATAAAATACGTAGAAAAGATGCATGGTTCATAAAGGTGATTTTGGCTAGCGTGGTCGAGACAAAAATGATACTTATATAGCACTTAATGTATTGATCCTCATCACATCCCTGGAAGGTGGGTGCTATCTCCTTTGTACAGACCAAGAAGCTGAGGCTTGCTCAGAATCACAGCTAGTGCTGCCTGAGGCAGAATTGAACTTGTCTTCCTGACTGCAAGTCTAGTGCATCACTCAGGGGTGGGGAACTTGTGGCCTCGAGGCCACAGGCGGCCTTCTAGGTCCTCAAGTGCAGCCCTTTGACTGAATCCCAAACTTCCTAGGCCTTCAAGTGCAGGCCTTTGACTGAATCCAAACTTCCTAGTGGGAGGGCCCACACTCGAGGATCTAGGAAGTTTGGATACAGTCAAAGGCGAGCAGAGAAGTAGATGGGAGATCTAGGGGCTCAACCAGTCACTTCTGTGAACTAGGGCCAGGCAAGCAGCTGGGATCCACCTCCAAGTTCAGGCAGAAAGCTGAGCACAAGCATGGTGGGAATAAAGAAGCTGAAGACAAAGCCAGGGTCCTTTACCAAGACTAGCAGAATAGATCTTGATTGGAAAGGATCCAGTCTAAGCTCCTCACTTTACAGACAAGGAAACTGAGGCCTAGGGAGGAAAGGGGCCATACCCAAGATTAAAGAAAGCATAAATGGTGGAGCCAGGATTCAAATTCAAGCCTTTTGACTCAAATCCAAGGCTCTAGTCACAGCACTTCAGGAGAAGGATACAGGAAGATGATATGTTGAAGAAAGTCAAACTGGAGGCATCTGCCAAATTGCCAGGCTAGGGCCAAAGTGCCCCAGGAAAGAAAACCAAGTTCTCTGCAGCACTCACTTTGCAGAAAAGATGCCCACCAAGTCGTTTTGGAATGGTACCTTTGTGCCAGCTTTAATAATGGGCTTGGCTGTCTGACAGTGAAAGTTCATTTTAAAAACTTACATAAGGGAAGGCTCAAGATACCTGACTTTCCCCAGATCACCCCTCCCTACTCTTCCCTGACCTTTCTGTGGGGATGGGAGGAGGTGGAGGGAGAGGAGCACAAGACAATGTCAGGGTATCTGAGGCCATTGCCTTCTGGCTCCAGCCTAATCCATCTTTCTAGCCTCTTCTCCCATCATCTCCAGCCACACTGATGTCCTCACGACTTACTGGCCACTTGTTCCATTTTTACCTCTCTTAAATGTGCTCTTAGGTTCTATTTTGTGTTTAGGAGAGGTGGGTTATTTTGTACTACAGATGCAGCTCGGCATGTTACATACTGTGCTTGGATAAATGGTCATCCAGACTCCACCTGAATATACTCAGTGACGGAAAAGTGGATAGAGCACCCGACTCAGAATCAGACATTCTGGGTTCAAATTCTGCCTTTGTTCATTATTTCCTATTTGTTCTGTATGTAGCTTGCTTTGTATATATCTGTTTGTATGTTGTCTCCCCCAGTGGAAAGCAAGTTCCTTAGGAGTAGAGACTGTCTTTGGCCTCTTTTTGTATCCCCAGCACTTCGCACAGTGCCTAGTATATAGTAGGTGCTTAATAAATGTTTACTAATTGACTGGTTCTGACACTATCTGTGTGACTATGAGGAAGTCACTTAAACACTCTGTCCCTTAATTCCTGCATAGGCAGAATGGGGATGATAACACACTTAACTCCCAAGGCTGTTATGAGGATCAAATGATATATTGTTACGTGAAGTGCTTTACAAACCTATTATTATTTACATTACGATTACTTCTAGATATGTCCTATCTCCTTTATTAGACTGTGAGCTCCAGTGGTCAGAGACCATGGAGGATTTATCTTTTTATCTTCCCCTCAGTGTTTAGCACTAGAACTTGGCACATAGTATGCTTATGTTGTTTGTTCAGTCATTCTTCAGTCATATCCGACTCTTTATAACTCCATTTGGGGTTTCCTTGGCAAAGATACCAGAGTGGTTTGCCATTTCCTTCTCCAGATCATTTTACAGATGAGGAAACTGAGGCAAATTGAGTTAAGTGACTTGCCCAGGGTCACACAGATAGGAAGTGTCTGAGGTCAGATTTGAACTCAAATCTTCCTGATTCCAGGCTCTATCCCCTGTATCACCCACCTGCCCCTTATAGTAAGTACTTAATGAATAATTTTTTAATTGAATTGAAGTCTTTAGTTTATTCTACTGCCTCCAACAGGAATGTGAATCCCCTTCCTCTCCCTCAGCCTTTCTCTCTCCATCTATTTAAATTTTGATCCTCCAAGAACTACTAGTTCAAATCTCAGCTTTTCTGTGAAGCTTTCCTGGTCAACCAAATTCAAAAACACTCATTTCAACACTGATTGTGACAGATACTGGCCCACCCCAGAAATGGTGATGTAGCACTAGAGGTCAAGATTGAGACTAGGACCAGAAAACCTACTCTGGTAATCATCTATGTAGAAACAACAGTTGAACCTGCAGGAGGTTATGTTGTCCCTAATGTCTCAGGGAAGAGCCCTGGAGAGTAAAAAAGGATGTCAATAGAGTAGCTGAACAGGGAGGAGAACTGGGAAAGAAGAGTGTCATGAAAAGGCAGGGAGGAAAGACTACTGAGGAGGAGGAGGAGGTGGTCAGCAGCATCAGATGCTTCAAAGAGGTCAAAAGGGATTAGGAATGAGAAGAGGGTATGGGATTTGGCAATTAAGAGATCACTGGTAACCTCGGAGATAGCAGGCTTGGTTGAGTGGTGAGAACAGAGGCCAGTTAGCAAGAGGATGGGAAGTGAATAAGAGTTAATTGGAATATAGACAGCTGTTTCCAGGACTTTGGCTTTGGATGGAAGGAAAAATATAGGATGGTAGCTTAAGGGGATGTTAGAGTCAAGTGAAGGCTTTTGAAAGGGGTGATTTAGGCATGTATATAAGCAGCATGGAAGGAGATAATAGGGAGAGAAAATTAGATTGAAAGGGAATGATTGGGAGGGCAAGCTGCCAGAGAAGATAGGAGGGGATTGACTTTAAGGTACTAGTAGAAGAGTTGGCCTTGACAAGAATAGTCTTCTCTTCTTCTCTTCATTGGATACTGGAGCAAAGATGGGGGAAATGGGGGTTTTGAGGAACAGAACAGGAAAGGGGAAGTTCACCATGAGCAGCCTCTATCTCCTTAGTGAAGTATGAATCAAAGTCCTCTGCTGAGAGGGCACTTAGAGAGAGTGGTTTTAAAGACTTGAAGAAAGAAGCAAAGGCGTATGGAGCACAGTAGAGAGCCAATTAAGGAACGGTAAAAGGATTACTTTACTATAGAGAGGGCCTAGCTGCGATTACATATCACAAATTTGTACTGGACTCCATCAGCCCAGTTGCATGACTTTCTTCTGCCCTGTTCAACAGCACATTAATAAGAACAGAGAAAGTAGATAATGGGCTTCAGCCAGAGTTGGGGTTTTGTAATGCATGAGTGGCCCTAGGACAGGGGGCCAATGAATCATAGGGTAGAGGACAAGACATAATCAAGATTGGGAAAGAAAGGGAAGCTGGTGCAGAATGAGAGATGATGATGATGATGTGATGAAGGTGAAGATGACGATGAGGTGAAGAATAGGTTTAGAAGGAGTAAGGCAAAGGGAAAGAAGAAATGTTTCAGCATCATCATTGGATAGATGAATTTCAGAATCCTTGACTATGGAAGAGGAATGCTTGTGGGTGATGGTGGGATCAAGGAGATGGCTATCTAGGTATGTATCTGAGGTAACAGTGGAGGTGATGATTTGGGAAGATGGAACGTTTGAAGAGTCCCCAGGTAGTGTTGGGACTTTCATTTTCCAAAGAGGACCAATGACTTCATAGGGTGATGTCTTCACTTTCGAGTAAACTGGATTTAATAGAGTTGCATGAAGATGTCAGCCTCACTCTCTCATCAAAGTCCAGTGGCTAGACAAATGTCAGAAAGACTGGTGATGGCCCTGGATGCAGTGGGTGGCCTTGGTATCTTCCATGTCTGACCAAGCTCTAAGCGCTCCCCAGCTCATATTTCAGTCACCTTCATAGCCACTGGAATAAATTATTCTCATCTACCCATTCTGAGAGAGGACGTCTTCACCTGCTTGGGGTAGATTCCCCCTTACCTCACTGATGAATCTGAGGTCCATCAGTTACCCTCACCCTGGTTTAGCCCATCTGCCAAGATGGTTTACTTAGAGTGTGGCCCCTGTGCATGTTACAGCTTCTTGGAGCCACAGGTGAAAGTTGAGTCCCAGACAGACACAAAGTGGATGAGCAGCCATGAAAAGGGCACTCAGAAGGGCTAGTCCCCCCTGAACATACCACACCCCAGAGCAGCTAGATGGCAGTTGACAGAGTAGACAGCTAAGTGGGCAGAGTGCTGTGTAAACCTGGAGTCAAGAAGACTCCTCTTCCTGAGTTCAAATCTGCCCTCAGACACTTACTAGCTATATAACTGTGGGCAAGCCATTTAACTCTATTTGCCTCAGTTTTCTCATCCATAAAATGAGTCGGAGAAGGAAATGGCAAACCATTCCAGAGTCCCCAAGTTATTCAACCCTGGAGCATGAGATAGAACATTATACCCAGAAAGGGCCATAAGATATAAAATACTGGATGTTTGAGCTGGAGTAAACCTTAGAGATCATCTGGCCCAACCTCATCTTTTTATAGGTAAGGAAAATGGCCAAGAGTCACTTGACTAAGGTGTCATACTTTGTCAATGGGCTACAGCCCCATTCTCCTATGGTTCCTTCCACCACACACCACAATCTTATTATTCAGCGAGCTGCCCAGTTGGCCAGAGAGCCTAGGGAAGCCTAAGGAATAGGCCATTCTATTTAAAGGCCTTCATCAGTCTTATAGGTAGGCGAAGGCATTGTTTTGGCAGGGGAGGGGGGCACTGGGAAGGTGATTTCTGTCTTCAACAACCTCTCTTTACCATCTATCTGCCATTCAAAAATGCAAAGCACCAAGGAACAGGTGACACATACTGACCATTCACTAATAAGTCAGTTTAAATTTATCATATTATGACATAAATGAATGGAGAAAGTAAACCACCATTGGTCTTCTTACAGAGGAGAGAAGGCTGGGAGGGGAGAAAAAAGGTACTGAAGTTAATCTAAAATTTCATAATCTGGATATTTCTCACCAATGCCTGCTTTCTATATACTTGTGACTTTGGCTAAGTCACTTCACCTTTGTGGGTGTCAGTTTACCATTCTGCAAAGTGAGAGAGCTTCACTAAATGATCTCTAAGTTTTCTTCTAGCTCTAACATTCTATGTTCTAATGGACCAAAATTTTTAACTATGCAATCCTTATCTTGCTTCTGTTTTCTCTTCCAAGGTGAATGATCTTTGGTGCTAAAGTTCAGGCCAGGATGAAAAGCCAAAAAGACAGAGAGAGCCCCACAGGGCACTAAACAAACCATCAGTTATAAATACATATGCACATATGTGATAAATCAGGGATACATATGCATATATACGTATGTGTGTATACACACAAAAAAGAATACAAGAAGAGATATGCTACTTGCTTCACTACCACTCAGGTCCCATACAGGGTGTGTTCTACTTTCTGCTATCCTTTGGATTTCAGAGTTAATAATCATATTTTAAGGCTGCATCCTTAGCTCCTTCTCGTATCTGCTAATATGGCAAGCATGACAGTTTGGATCATTAAACCACCAACCAAGGGAGTGTTTTTGTTGCTCTGTGTTGAAATTTCCTTGGTAATGCCATAGCCTTAAGAACAGATTCCCCAGGGTCCTGTTTAGTATCTTTGACCTTTGTTAAATCAGTGGGTTGGGGGACTGCAAGGGGTATGACCTCAAGGAACTTCTATCTCAAGCTGTTGGGATAGAAAAGGGGCAGTAGAAGAACCCACTCCTCCCATCTCACTCCTTCTCCTAATTCCAGACAATGAAAATGTTTCCAAAATGAGTCATGGAATTGAGATGACAACTTTCCATTGTCAATGTGGCACTTTCTTGATCACTTAAAGTGGTCCTCCTGGAATCATGTGGGCTATGTTGAGAGAGATGGCCTCCTATTCTCAATTGGGAGTCTGACTCCTCTTTTTACGGTATGACTTCTTCCTAATAGAGCTCCCAGTGTGGACAGGCAAGGCTGAGAATGTATGGCCTAATTGTCAAGGTTTCTGTAATTTTGCTTCTTGACCTTGATTCTCGTCTCTCTTTTCTGTACAGACTGGTCATGGTTATAGTTATGGAGAATGGTATTCAGTTGTGGGTACCAAATTGTGAGAAGGTATATTGATAAGCTGGACCACACCCAGAAGACACTGACCGACATGAGACAACTGGAGAGCATGCTGAAAGAGGATCCAGGGGTGCTCATACTGGAGAGGAGAATACATAGGGGGAAACATGGTAGACAGCTACCATATATACAGTCTTCAACTGTGTGAGAAGCTGTCATTTGGAAAAGGGATTAGACTTTTAAAAGGAGGGTAGGGATTGGGAATTGAATTAGATTTGTTCTGCTTGGCCCCAGAGATCAGAACTGGAAGCAGTGTGTGGATTTAGACAGATTTAGGCTTCATAGACGCAAAAATGTACTCACAAAAGCTATGGAGGAGTGGTAAGCATTGCCTCATTTAGTAATGGTTTCTCTTTCTCTGGGATTCTTTGAGTAAACTCTGGATGACCATTTGCTGAGGATGTTAGAGAAGCAATTCAACATATGGCCTAGGTCATACTTGAAAGTTTCTGAAGTCCCTTCCAAGGCTGAGGTCCTGGAATTTTCTAGTTACCTTAGAATCCTGATGTCCTTTTGTTTTTAACATTCTGTGCTCCTCCCGGATCGGACATCCCAGCTATTATCTCTTAATATTCTTAATTCTAAGGGTCCTTTCAGCTCTGGCATGTTATGTTCTGAGAGGTCAGCTTCTGGCTCTAATTTTCTATATTCTAGGTTTTAATCTCCTTCCCCCACCAATATTCTATGATTCTAGTATTCTATCTCCTGCATTGTATCATTCCCACTCTAATATCTGTGACTCTCTGAAACCAGAGTTCTATCTCTGATGGGCTATTGAGGCTAGGGTACAAGTCTATCAAAATGGCAACATCTGCTTTTCCCAATCAGAGGGACTCCCACTATGCAATTTAATCTCTTTCCTATAACATTAAATCCTTCATTTCTTTTTGCATCTCTCTTCTTAGATGAAGAAAGAATAGCCTCAAACCAAATCAGTAGGTCATCCATCCATCAACATATGCTGGTTGGTATGGAGCAGAAGGCAGTTTGAGTGTAGAGACTGGTCGCTGTCTCTGAGAAATACAGATGTGGATGACATATGCCATCAGGAAGCAAGCAGGACAGTGTTTCTATTTCCAGTTCTCTGCCTGCAATCAGGACTATTCCCATGGATACACTCTGGGCAATTCATGCAGTAATTACCGCTGGAGTGCTCTAAAGATGTAACCGTTAACCTTCATTACTGATATTAACAGGAGTGAGTATTTTATGGGTCAGAGCCATTTTGGAAAATGCCATGTTATGACTCATGCAAGCAAAATTATTCTCCCTCTTTAAAAAAATCAATCATTGTTATTTCTGTTTTTTTCTATTCAGTAGCTGCTTAAGGAAACAATCATCTGTTTTCTTCAGTGAATAGATGAAGGTTTTTTGAAAAGCACCCTGGATTTGGAGTCAGAGGTCCTGACTGGGACCAAATGGAGATCAGTTTCATCCTCTTTAAGTGAGATTGTACTAGACCTCCAAATTTCCTTATAGTTCTAAAACCTATAACCCTATGAAATGTTTCTACTGAAATTTCCGAATAAAAATGGGAGAAACAATGGCACAATCTAGATATATCCAGGTTAGGGAAGGATTGGGGCCAGTACCATCACTGAATCCATAGCATGTTAGAGCTGGAAGAGATGTGAATAATAGCTCCCTTTTCTGTGAGGCTTCAGGGTTTACAAGGTAGTTTTCCTCACACTGGCCTGGTGATAAGGTGAACAGTGAGAGAATTATTATCTTCATTTTACAGGTGAGGGAACTGAGGCTCACAAAAGGTTATGTGACTTTCCTTGTCTCAAACCTAGAAGTTCTAGGTTCTAGCTCCTAATCTAGAACACTCAGCTGTGTATCTCATTAGCATAAAAATAAATTGGAAAGCACCTTGAGAGAATATATATACATATATATACACATATATGTATATATATACAGTATCAAATGGACTCTCAAACTATTGATTGTCAACCAAATTACTTTTTAAATTTTTTTCCCATTAACAAGCATTTATTTTCTCTTCCTACCATCTTCTCTATCCCCCATTGGAAAAAAAAGAAAAAAGAAAAAATGCTCCAACTCACTAATAAGCTGCTTATTGTCTACTGCCAATGCCTCCATTAACTCTCCACCCACTCCTCAATCCTTTGCAATCTGGCCTCTGACCCCACTGCTCAAGGAAAACTGTTCTCTCCAAAGTCATCAATGATCCCCTAATTAGCAAATCTGAATGAATACATTTTGTCTCTACCTTCATCCTTTTTGAGCTCTCTGCAACATTTTTTGTTATTGATACACTCTCCTCTCTGACTTTTCATGACACTACTCTCTTGTGGTTCTCCTCCTAGCTCTCTTCTCCAGTCTCCTTCACTGGATCATCATCACTATCCCACACGCCCCTAACTACATAACTCAAGGGTCTGTCCTGAGCCCTCTTCCCTCTGTGTCCTCTCATTTGGTGACCCCATCAGCTCCCAACGGTTTAATTACATTGCTACAGAAATGATGCCCAGATCTACATATCCAGCCCATCAATCTCTGACTGCCTATTGGGTATTTCAAACTCAATGTCCTGTATGCATCTCAAATTCAATATGTCCGAAACAGAACTCACTATCTTTTCCCCAAACCAGCTCTTCTTCCAAACTTCCTTATTACTGTTAAGATTTACCCCTATTCTTCCAGTCACCCATCTTCACAACCTCATCATTCTGATTCTTCACACTCCCTCACTCCACATATCCGGTTGTCAAGTCTTGTTTCTATCTCCAAACAACAGTCCTTACGTATTCCCTTTCTCTATACCTAATCAGTCATCACCTTAACTCAGACCTTCATCACTTTCCATCTGTACTACTGAAATAACCTCCAAATTGGTTTCCCTGCTCTAATACATCATCCTCCACAAAGCCACCAAAGTGATTTTCCTAAAGCATGAGTCTCACTATGCTACACACACACACACACACACACACACACACACACACACACCATTCACTAAACTCCAATAGCTTCCTATTATCTCCAGGATTCATACAAACTGTCTTGTTCATCACATACCTTAAAATGTGATTGAGAAGACCATGATAAGAAGAAAACAAATCAGAGAAGAATACAAGACAGACTATCAACCATGGCTAAACCAAGCCCTTGTGTTATAAAATAAGTCTGATAAAAAAAATCCCAGGAGATTCAAAGCTGTATGAATAAAGAAAGCCTATTGCTATGTAGGACACAGTAGACCTTGAACAATGGGTAGGGGAAAGAATCTCTTCCAGAAATGGAATGTCCAACCCATACAAGACCTTAAGAACCATCTAGTCTAGGCCTTTCATTTCACTGATTTGCAGAAGTATCTTCTCCTTTGAGCCTCTGAAAATTCACTGGACACCAACATGGCATGCTCCTGCTTACACTCATTCCCAAAGAGAAGGGTGATACCATGCTATAAGTTTTAAACCTGTGCATACACATGTAATCTCTCTATTTAAAAATATAGAGAAAAAAATAAACCTGACTGATAAAGACTAAAAGCAAAGTGTCTGCATTTAAACAAAGGATACTCCAAAGGCTCTGAGTCACCAAGCAAATCAATTTGGCTCCAAGTATAAACTCACTGACAATTGTTAACTGTGACACAGAATGTAATTAAAGGAAAAGCAACTGGAAATTTGAGCTTAAAGAAATATTCCCAACATAGCAAGACCTCAGGCGTGTGGTATTAAAAAAAAACACCTTGATGTGGATTTGGAAAATAATAGGTTCTGGTCCCAGCTCTACCCCTGTTCAACCTTGGACAAGTTCCTTTTTTTCCCTAGTCTACTTCCTTCATCTGTACGATTGAGGCTTATGCAACTCAGCAGTGCATAAGGTCCTATGCACTGCTCTGACTCTAAGGCTATGACTAATTTAAACAAACTAGGAGGGAAGCCAGGCCTGAATGACAGATTCATTTGTAGACACACAGAATGTTCTACGCAACCATGGAATGGTTTGTGAAATTATAGGATGATTCTTAGAGAATGCTCAATAAGATGGCACCTAGAACCATAGAAAGTACTACATGTTACAGAATGATTTTGAAAATAATAGAAGGGTTGGGTTTTTTTTTAGAATTCGAATCATGGTTTGTGGATTTATATTTAAAGATATGCAGCTTGCTCACTTTCACATGCACTTTGTAGTTCTTATAATTGCTATGAAAAAAACGGACTTGCTTTAGTAGAACAGATAAAACTCATTTCTAATTAGCAGCATTCAACCATTTGTCTACAGTGTGTTCAAAATAAGCCTTCTCTTTCCAATCTTGTTCATACTACTCTCTTCCAGGCATGGGAAAATATATGGACCCCAGACCCTAACTCTCTCCTCTGCCCCTGTGCCTTTATTCATACCGGAATGCTTTTCATTCCAATTTTTGCATGTTGAATCCCAAGCCACATTCTCTAACTCCAAGCTCAAATGCTACCTCTTCCAAGAAGCTTTCTCTGATCCTGTAAGATTGTTAACTTTCCCTTCATGCAGACTTGTTTAGCACTGCTATAATGAACTTAGGATATAACTGGGACTAGGGACTAGACCTGTGATTTCATTGGCATAGAGAACTCCTGGGTAAAGAAAGACAGAAAGGTCAATTGACTTTCCAAAAGGTCAAAAGGTACTAAATGAAAGAGCTGAAATTTCATCTCCCCCATGAGATTGTGAGGCAAGGACTTGCCTTGAAGGCCAGAACTGTCTTTTGCCCTTCTTTGTATCCCCACAGCTTAGCACAGTGCCTGGCACATAGTAGGCACTTAATAAATGATTATTGACTGACTGACTGACTATCCCATGGTCATACAGGTCCTAAGTGGAAGAGCTAAGATTTCAATTCCCCCATTAGAATAGTAACCCCTGGAGCTAGGATTAAAACCTAGAATCACCTACCCAGCAAAACTGAGTATCATGCTCCAAGGCAAAATATGGATTTTCAATAAAATAGAAGACTTTCAAGCTTTCTCAATGAAAAGACCAGAGCTGAATAGAAAATTTAATTTTCAAAAACAAGAATCAAGAGAAACATGAAAAGGTAATCAAGAAAAAGAACAAGAAAAAGAAATTGCAAGGGACTTACTAAAGTTGAACTGTTTTGTTTACATTCCTACATGGAAAGATGACGTGTATGATTCATGAGACTTCAGTATTAAGGTAGCTGAAGGGAATAGGCATATATATATGTATATAAATATATATATATATATTTATGTATATATATATATAAGTGAATGTGTATGTATGTATATATGTATGTGTATATATATATACATATATATATATATATATATATATATATATATATATAAAGAGAGAGCAAGAGAGAGAGAGAGCGCGGACACAGGGTGAGTTGAAGATGAAGGGAAGATATCTAAAAGAAATAAAATCAAATTAAGGGATGAGAGAGGAATATTTTGAGAGAGGAAGATAGTGAGAGATAGAATGGGGTGGATTATCTCGCATAAAGGTGGCAAAAGGAAGCAGTTCTGGGGGAGGAGGGGAGAGGGGGGGAATGAGCGAATCTTGCTCTCATCAAATTTGGCCTGAGGAGGGAATACCATACATACTCAATTGGGTATCTTACCCCACAGGAAAGAAGAGGGAAGAAGATAAAAAAGGGGGGGATGATGGAGGGGAGGGCAGATGGGGGTGGTGGTAATCAAAAACAAACACTTTGGAAAGGGGACAGGGTCAAGGGAGAAAATTCAATAAAGCGGGATGGGTTGGGAAGGAGCAAAATATAGTTAGTCTTTCACAACATGAGTATTGTGGAAGGGTTATACATAATGATACACATGTGGCCTATGTTGAATTGCTTGACTTCTTAGGGAGGTGGGAAGGGAAGAGGGGAGAGAATTTGGAACTCAAAGTTTTAAAAACAGATGTTCAAAAACAAAAAAAAAAGTTTTTGCATGCAACTAGAAAATAAGATACACAGGCAATGGGGTGTAGAAATTTATCTTGCCCTACAAGAAAGGAAGGGAAAAGGGGATGGGAGGGGAGTGGGGTGACAGAAGGGAGGGCTAACTGGGGAACAGGGCAACCAGAATATACGCCATCTTGGAGTGGGAGGGAGGGTAGAAATGGGGAGAAAATTTGTAATTCAAACTCTTGTGAAAATCAATGCTGAAAACTAAATATGTTAAATAAATAAATTTAAAATTTAAAATAAATAAATAAATAGAAGAAATTTTTAAAAATGGAACATTGGATATAGAAGATAATATAATAGTCTCCAAAAAAAAAAAAGAATATTAACCCCTGGAGAGTAGGGACTGCTTCTGCCTTTTTGTATCCCTAATGCTTACTCTAGTGCCTAGAACATAGTAAAAGCTAAATAAATTTTTTTAAGGGAATTCCTTCAATTCCCTCTAGTAATACAGGTTATTATCTTCTTTTAAACTTAAAGTCATTCAAAATTCCTTAGGGTATTGAGATATGAAGTGAGCTGCTCAGCCACACAACCAGGATGTGTCAATAGTGGGGCTTGAACCCAGGTACTCCTAACTCCTAGACCATCTCTCTATCCAGTACACCATACTGTCTGTCTACAACATGATACTGTGTGTTATTGTTATCTGTGTTCATATCATTCCCAGATATATACCTAGCATGAGTGAATAGGGCTTTGTCCTAGGTTGCTATGGGCCAGGGGTCAGGGAGAGTGGGAATGTCTGATACTTCCCTATTGTATAACCACTATACTGGACTGATGAGGATCAACCGTTTCCAGAATCCACCCCCATGATCCATCACTATGGGGGCAAGGGTAACGTAAGGACTGGTGCCCCAAGCTTCATGTTCTGTGACCTCTACCCCATAACGTCCTTCCTCAAGTATTCTCCACGGGGGTAAGAGAACAGAAAGAATTCTGGGCTAACAGTCACAAGACATGGATTTGACTCTTACCTAGACCATTAACTAGCTGTACATCCTTAGATAAAGAGCTCCACTATATATGTCCTCAGTTTCCTTATCTGTGATTGAGGGTAACATGCAACCTACTTTTTATTTATTTTTTCAACTAGCAAGCCTTTATTCACATCCTACTTTACAGGGTGGTTATGGGGAAAGCATTTTGTAAACCTGAAAGTGTTTTAGAAATGGGAGTTTATTATTATGTAATACGAGTAAGTAAGACAGAGCACTGTATTTGCAATCAGAGGCCCTGGATTCAAATCCTGACTCCACTACTTTCATTTATGTGACCTCAGACAAGTCCCTGAATCTCTCCAGGCCTCAGTTTCCTCAGCTATAAAATGTAGACCTTGGACTAGATAGTGAGCTCTAAAAATCTCTTCCAGCTCTAAATCCTAAGGTTGTCCTGAGATCATCTTTCCTCAGACCTGGGGGTGAAGAAGTCCCAGAAAAAGTTTGGGGCAAACCCAGGAAGGGAAGCAGGTCAAGGCCAGCAAAGAAAAATTCTGATTTCACAGTTTGGAGAAAGGTATACTTCCACCCTTCACCAGCAACCCAGGAGTCTGGGTCAGAGTGCTCATACTGCTCCCCTCTGCACTTGCTGTACGGCTTCACACATCAAGATTCAAAGCATGGTGGGTGGGGGGAGAGGGCAGAGATTAAAGGAAAAAAAAAGTCTTCTGCCCAGCTGAATTCTATCAGTAGCTGAGACTGGAATGATGACAAACAGCTGCCAAAAGGACTCCAAGTCCCTACAATTGACTAAGCCCTTTAAAGAAAAGATAAATTAGCAAGGATCAGTTCTTTCAAGGGTGGTGAGCTGGGTGCCTGAGCATGGTTGGGAGTTTTAAGAACCATAATCCAATAACCAAAAAAAAAAAAAAAATTAAATCTGTCTTCTGAACTAGCACCACCTGCTGGTCATGTGAATTAACTCAGTCAGCGAAGAAACTTAACATTGAATATTCAAGAGCTAATGTGACATGAAAGTTAATTTCCAGCTAAGATGTTCCACCGCAGCAGGGGAGGGGTTTTCACACCCTGTCAAGGAGCCCAGAGATTCTGCAGGAGCCACCAAGGTTCCATGGAAGCCATCTAGGGCTCTGAGGAAACTCACCAAGATGCCACATCATGTTATCAGTCTTCTACCCAGATTAGATTGTGAGCTCCTTGAGGGTGGGGACCATCTTTTGCCTCTTTTTGTATCCCCAGGGCCCACTGTAAGCTCTATATAAATGTGATTTGTTATTGCTGATGGTGTCCTTGTACTCCAGGTGTTTGCATTATAATAGAGAAGACTTGTATATAACCAAATTTCAAGTTACTTAACCTGTTACATGGAAAGTTGTCTGAGGGGAAGGTACTATTGGGATATGGGGCAGAAAGGCAGGAAGGAGTGATGATGGTGATGATGATGATGGTGATGACGACGACGACGATGATGATGATGGTGATGGCCAGGCCTCTTTGTATCCCCAGTGCTTAGCACAGTGCCCGGCACATAGTAGGCACTTAATAAATGTTTATTGATTGATTACATCAGTGGTGTCAAACAAATAGAAATGAAGACCTGCAAAAAGATCCATATGGCCTGCATACTGACATAGAAAGACACGTTAATATTATCTAGGTTCTATCGCTTCTTTATTTTGTTAAATATTTCCCAATTACATTTTAACCTGGTTCTGCCTATGTTCCACAGAAGCTTACCGGGTACCTCCCAACTGGAGTTAGGTTGCTATGTGGTGAGAGAATTATTTTTCTATTTTAAATGTGTTAATCACCCCCCACTGGAGACTCCGGGCTCTGGAAGGCTAGGCTAGCAGACTGTCAGAGGTTCTTAACTTTTTGGGATCTTGGATCCATTTGGCATTTTGGTGAAGTATATACTACCATGGTTAAGAACCCCTGTTGGGTACAGGATAAGTTCTGGTAGGTCTTTGCCAAGCTAGAAAGGTTTTCTGGGCCTCAGGTTCTTGTGCTCTGTAATGCAAAGGGGTTGAACTGGATGACTCAGAGGTCCCTTGCAGTTGTAGATACTCTGCTCTCCTTCATCTTCACCATAGAAAAGTTCTTTCACTCTCTTTCTCTTCTCTCCCCTCCTTTCCCTCCCTCTCCTCTTTTCTCTTTCTCTCTCTCCCCCTTCTCTCTCTCTTCTCCCGCATTCTCTCCCCACCCTCTCTCTCTCTATTTTCTCTCCTCCTCTCCCCAACTCTCTTCTCTTTGCTTGTGTGTGTATGCATGATCTGTATATCTCTTTCTAAATATACATGTTCACACACATATTATGGAGGCATACAAAGAACAGATATTACAATGGAGTTTTTTCTTATTCAGTCATTTCAGTCATGTCCAACTCTTTGTGACCCCATTTGGGGTTTCTAGATATTGGAGTGGTTTTCCATTACCTTCTCCAGGTCATTTTACAGATGAGGAAACTGAGGCAAAAGGGTTAAGTGACTTACTTGCCCAGGGTCACACAGCTAATAAGTCAATATTTCATTAGGGAGAAACCTAATAATATTGTACGTAAGAGCTGGAAATGACTTCATAACAAAGAATGTTGGACATGATCATCTCTTACATCCTCTCATTTTGCAATCCAATTTTCTGTGAGGGGGAAGTGATTTGCCCAAGGCCACAAAGGTAGTTTTAAAACTTGGCACGTTTCAGTTTTACTTCTCATTGCCCTTTTCATACTTTTTTGGTTAACAAATTCCATTGTTTATAGTCCTAACCCTTTGCTGGATTATGCCTTTTAGAAAATAGAGAAACTGTGCTTGTAGGTGAAGGGACCACATGTGGTCTCCCATCTTAATCGGATATGGATTTAACAAAAGTTTGAAATCTGTGAATTTATTATAATACTCCCCCAGTTGGAGACTTGAGCCCAAGGCAACCTAAGATGTTTGAGAGGAAAGTTAAAAGGTCTTTGCAAACACCTTTCTTTGGGATCAGGAGATACTTTATCAAGAGGAATGTTCTTTTTTGGGGGGGTTTTTATGCCTGAGTTGTCTTTTTCTGGGTTCCTATAGGGAGGTTTGCAGCTGTCCAGGGGAAAGCTATGCATACAAAATGACAAGTCTGTGTCCTACGGTGGTGATCTGGAGAAATGAAGCTGCTCCTAATGGTTGGTCTGGCAAGCTGGAGGGCTCCCTGTTGTGGCGATTGCATAATTCAGTAGGGAGACTACCTTGCGGTTGTGATTAAGCTGTCAAATCACAGCTGTGCTCAGGTTTGGAGGCCTCCAGATCAGCTGCAGGAAATACAAATGAGCAATTAGAAAGTTTTCCATTTTTACTTCAGAAATATCTAATGTACTTGGTCATTGCCGTCTGTCTGTCTGGGGAAAAAAGGCTAGGTTTATGTTTGTACTAGTCTGTAACAGCAAGTTAGGGGGGCTTCACAAAAGAATCAAACAAACCAAAATGCCCAGAGTGAATATAGCAATTGTTTCTGTTTTGGCCAGAAATTGAGGGTCTTCCCCTTCCAGACTGATATTTTGTGTGTGTGTGTGTGTGTGTGTGTGTGTGTGTGTGTATGTGTATATATATATATATATATATGTGTGTGTGTGTGTATGTATATGTATATATATGCATATATATACATATACATACACATATATATATATGCATATATATACATATACATACACATATATCTATTTGACTAGGTGAAAAAGGCCATTCTTTGCCTCATTTCTTACTTAGCCCTGATCACTGAATGGGCATTGCCTCAGTCAGACTGAGACCTGTTAAAGACCTTAGCTTAAAAAGGCCAAAGTCTCTCACTGCATCCTGGGCCATCTCCAGTGGTCCTGACCTATATCTGGCCACTGGACTCAGATGGCTCCAAAAGTGAGGCTGGCAACTTTGCAAGGCCCTCCCTCACTTAAATCCAATTCACTTGCAAGACATAACATCTCCCTTCTGATGTCGTGGTCCTTTTCTGAGAACCAAGGACAAACCACACCAACAACTTTCAGCAAGGATTCTGGATTTCCCCTGGCTCCAGTGGGGAACTACACACTGAATCTGTGATCAAAGGGTGAAAGCCCCACCATATAGACAAATACTTAACTGGGTTCCCTCTTGGCGCTCTCACTTACTAGCTACAGAACATTAGGTTCATCTCTCTGGGCCTCAGTTTCCCACATGCAATGTCTAAAGTCATAGAATCAACAGTACAGGGAAGCTTGGAGATCATCTTGTCCCACCAACCTCCATTTTATGGATGGGGAAGCCAAGGCTGAGACAGCAAACCAGACGTGCTCTTAGGTCCCACAGTGTACTAGTGGCAACAGGCTGGGGACTAAAATAGAGCACAGCAAGATCACGGAGGCAAGACAATTCAGGGCCTAACCAGGAGTTAAAGAAGAATCCTATTTGGCTGAAAAGTAGAGTAGGAGAAGGGGAGAAATGTGAGATAAAACCAAAATGGAGCAACTAAATGATGTCTGTTTCATTTCAGCTCTAACAATTTATGATTTTTAATTCTAGTGGGAGGTCCATTCTCTTCTCTACCTGCCACTAATTCCCTTCATCTTAAAAGCACAGGACCACAGATTTAGAGCCCGAATGACTTGATACATCATCAAACCAGACCTCCTTGTTTTCCACATTTAGGCTCAGAGGGTTTAAGGGACTTGTCCCCAGTCACACAGGTAGTGAGTGTCTGAGGGAAGACTTGAACCTAGCTCTCCCTGAATTCAGTATAGCACTTGGTTCACTATTCCATTCATCCTAATCCCTCCCCTAAGGGCAATAAACTCAACTCTCTGTACCCTTAGTTCTGGCAAAGAGCCTCTAATTTTCTAATCACTGGCACAGTACATCATTTGAATCCTTATATCAATGTAATATAATGAATCTTCTGAAGAAGGGGGGTTGGGGGAAGAAGATGCTCAACCTTAGCCAGAATTGCTTTGCTGTGGGTCTACTTTGATTAAAAATCACTAAGCCCATAATTAAACTGAAGAGTGGAAATTTACAGGCTGCTAGCTAGGATGAGAGGCAGCAGTACATTAGGAGAAAGAGCAAGACACCAGGAGCCAGGAAATCCAAGTTTTATCTAAGCTTCTTCAGGGACTCTCTGGGTGACTTTGGGTCACTTTGCCTCTCTGAGCCTCAGCTTCCTCATCTGTAAAGATGAAAAATCATCACCAAGATCTGATCAGCTTCATTTAGATTCATAGGTGCAATTTGATCTCCCTAAGACTGGGGTATGAAAATGAGTACAGTACCTTTCCCTATTCTAATCTATCTCCCTCATGCTCTCTAGTGCCTATGAAATTAAGGAAGTTTCTTAGGATTTCAGAAGACACCATAAAGGTGATCTAGTCTAGCCTTCCATCTAGCAGAATGATCCTTACTGCAACATTCCAGACAAGGGGTCATCTGACCTCTGTTTGAACCCTCCCAGGAATGGTGAACTCACCACTGTCCTGGTCTTATACTTCCATCATTGGCCAACATTGACCGTTGGGTATATCTGAGCTGGAATAGCCTTTATGATTCATCTAGTCTAACTCTCATGAGGGAAATGAGGCCTAGTGGGGTTAAGTAACATACCTAAGATCACAGAGCTAATAAGGAACAAGCCAGGATTCAAACCTAGGTCCCCTGACTCCAGATCTAGTCTTCTTTCTAATTTATACACATTGCTTCTACTTCTGCCCTTTGAAGTCTCATGGAATTAAGGTTTTTTCTCAATAAGCCTTCAGATATCTAAAGGCAATGATCATGTCTCTCCTAAGACTTGTCTTATTCATCCTTGTTTCTTTACACCGATTCTCATATGACATAGCTTCAAGTGTTCAATGTTCTTGGCATGTAATGACTAGAATCGACCACAATCATTAAGGGTGGTGCCATCATGCCATTTCAGAGGCCAAAAATGCCCTATGGGATCAGAGCAGCTGGCAGGGCCCTGGAGGTCACTGGAATGAAAACTCCATGGGGACAAGGAACATAGTTTCAGCTTTCTTAGTATCCCCAGCACTTAGCACAGTGCCTGACACATAGAAATGCTTATTGACTGACTGACTGACTAACTGATGTGTGTAATAAGTCTAAGACTGAAGGTTTTAGTCACATTTCTCCTGGTAGTTTGGTAAAGATCTAAAAATGAAACAAATGAAGCATGAAGAATTGGCTTGCCTGAGCTATACCACAATCCTGGGAGCCTAACTCCAGATTCGAGATATCAGGCGTAGTATAAGTCACTATACCAAGGGTGTGTAAACTGTAGTTCAAGGGCCAAATCTGGTCTACTACCTACTTTTACATAGCCTGAGCTAAGAATGATTTTAAACACCATATTTCAAAACATAAAAATCATTATTAGTCATACAAAAATAAGTGGTGGGCAACATTTTGTGTCATTGCCCCTATGAGAGTCTGAAATATGAACCACCCTTTCTCAGAATAATTTTTAAATGCATAAAATAAAATACACAGGATTGCACAGTAAAGACCAATTATACTGAAATCCAGTTATTTAAGTAGTTTTAAAAACAAATTCACAGATCCCAAGTTAAGAACTCTGTTTGGTAACATTCAAACAAGGATTTATGTAGCATATTAGCAGAAAGAGCCCTTCAGTTAGAATCAGAGGCCCCAAGATTGAATCCCAGTTCAGTTATTCACTATCTATGTCATTTTGGGTAAGTATCTTTTCCTCTGTAGGGCTGTTTTTACCTATGTAGTATGGTGACCTTTAAATTCCTTTCTACCTCTAAATATTATGATCTGTTAGACCCAGCTGTGTGTTAGGTGCTTTAGGGTATACAGAGAAGCTTAAAGTATGTTTCTTGTCATTAAGGATCTTACAGCATAGCCAGATAGCCTTTATACACAAGAAATAATTAAATTACAATAGAAAATTGTCTACTATTAATTACTAAATATTCATAATATAAATAAATACCACCATTCATTAATATAGTCCTTATATGTTTTGGTCCTCATAACCACCCTAGGCAAGAGGAAGAGACAGAGGTAAAGTATCATAATACCATTTTATAGATGGAAAGATTGGGAGGTTCAGAGACAAAGTGATTTGCCCAAAGCCACACAGCAGAGTAAGAACTAGGATCTGCCTTGCTCTTCAAATTGTGGTAGAGCATTTGGTCTGGAGTTCTCCTTTGTTCCATCACATTTTGTCATGTAGCACACATATTTAGCACGCATTCTAGCCCTGCTTTCTTCCCCATTAGAGTGTAGCCTACCTGAAGGCAGGGATTATTTCATTTTTTTCAGCTTTGTAACTAGATGCTAAGCCCCAGACCTTTATACATACTACGGATTTCAATGTTCACTGAACTGAATTGAATTCTGCCTCCAAGTCCATTTCAGATGAGTGGAAAATCAGTGTGGGCAGAAGCAGATGGGATTTGAGCTGGCCTTAGAAGGAAGAGAAAAGGCAACCTATGCTCAGAGATTAGCATGACCAAAACCACATCACACATGCAGCATCTAAAAGCTACCCATGACAGCTTACATTCCATTTTCAATCATTCTCTAAAATAGTCACTGGGACCGAGAAATTGTATATCCTATCTTCCGAGCGATGAGCATTTTTACTTCTCATTCCCAAAGGCTTTCAGTGTTGATGGGAAAATGAGGGGATATTACCTACCACACACTCAATGACAAAAAGGCCTGGATTTTAATAGTTCAACTCCATTACAGCCGAATGCAAAACTGCAATTTCCATCTAAAAGTTCAGTAAGATCTTCTCCGTGGAGTTTATTTCTCTGCTGAATACTTAGCTCACTACTAGGCAAAGGGATTGGATTTGGAGTCAAAGGAACTGCATTCATATTCCAGTAGTGTTACTTATGACCTTCAACAGGTCACTAACCTTGTCTGAGACTCAATATTTCTTATTTTAAAATGAGGAGGTTGAACTACTAGGGATTCTTAAACATTTTTGTTTCATGGCTCCCTCTGGAAGACTGGTGAAGCCTATGGACTAGAACTAGTGAAATACAAAAGAAACCAATTATACTGAAATCCAGTTATCAAAATATTAAATAAACATGTTCATGGACCCCAGACTGAGAAACCCTGACCTTGATTTTCTAAGGGTCCAAGTTCGTGCTCTAAATCCATGATCTCTGGCCATAAAAGGTCAGACACGGTTGTATGGAAAATGGCGTGCAAGCAATATAACTTCCACTAAAGACTCTTTTAGTGATTTCCCATGATGAGCTAGTGACCTTGTGGCCCAGAAAGTTGGACCAAGAGAGTGTAGGATCTAGCAGGTCTTATCAATCTGGAAAGGCTCTGAGTAGGGGCCTAATGATAGACTGTGTGTCTGCTGTCCCTAGACCAGCCTAGCTAAGTAAGGAGACAGCTCATTGTGAGAAGGTTGGCTATCAAAGGATGAGTCAACTCACATCCCAGGTCATTGACATGGCTCCATATTCTCTCCAGTTCTCCATGACACATGTAGGTCAGCAAGGTCCCATTTGGGGATGGTAACCTCCAGGACACCCAAAATTCACAGCACACTTACTCAGGTCCAGCCCCAAGAATCCCTCACTACCTGGCATCTTCTACTATTCTGAGAATGCCAATCCTTAATTCCTGGGAACGACCGTCACATGATTTCACTGTTCCTATGCTTACGATGTTGGATGCCAATGAAAAGTCACAAATTTGAACTGATTTCAATTTCTATAAGAGGAAATAAAATTGTATCTTAATGGATGGAAAATGATTATTTGCCATTTCGGGCGTCTATATGCAATCATTTCAGAGTAATTTCAGTGTCATTTCAGACTCCATGGAGGAAGTCAGTCAGACCTCAGACTCATGGGAACAAAGGTCAAAATCAATACGACGAGTGCTTTTATTTAGATGAGACTAGAAGGACTACAAAAAGACAAGAAATGGAACAGATCTGCCAACTTTTCAGCAGTGACTTGGTCTTGCTATACCAGGCCCCTAGCCCAGTGCCTTGCACATAGTTGGTACTTAGTAATGCCCACCGAATTGCATTGCATTGACTTATTTGGATTATTGATGGCAGTGGATCTACCACTATTTGGATTCTAACACTTCCTAGTGCTTAATGCACTACTTGTTGTTGTCTAGTCATTTTCAGTCTGTCTGACTCTACATGTCCCTGTTTGGGGTTTTCTTAGCAAAAATACTGGAGTAGTTTGCCATTTCCTTCTCTAGCTCATTTTATGAATGAGGAAACCGAGGCAGACAGGGTTAAGTGACTTGCCCATGGTCACAGAGCTAGGAAATCTCTGGGGCCAGATTTCAACTCATAAAGATGAGACTTCTAGACTCCAGGACTGGTGCTCTACGCACTACGGAGCCACCTAGATGCCCCTAATATACTGTATGGAAGTGGAAATGGCATCCCTTAAAAAATAAGGCTTGCTGCCTGGAACACAGTAAGCACTTAATAAATGCTTGTTGACTTGATTTGAAAATGCGACAAGCAGCTAAATCATATCCAACCAAGGACACACAGGAGTCTGGGCTGAAGGTGATGGAGTTCTGAAAGCAATAAGGAGTTGATTTTTAATTATCTTATCAAAGAAGATTCTGAATGGTGGAGAAAAATCTATAAAATCTTAAAAGGAATAATATATATACTCATACTGAGTATGTTCTTCCTTAACAAAAATAACCAAAAAAAAAGAGGAGCAAACTAATTTTTTAATGTTTTATTGATGTTTTCTACTTTTTAAAATATGATTTTCACTTCTCACTAATGGCTCTTCCCTCTAACCAATAGGGCACCATCCCCCACCCCTACCCCCGCACAGAAATATAGTTCAGCAAAACAAACCAAAATAATGGCCATATTTGAAATATGACTCATTCCACATCTCTAGTTCACCACCTCTCTACTAAGAAGTGGGAGGCAGGCTTTACCATCAGTCCTTAGTCAGACTTTCCCAAAAGATTTTCTATACCAAGCCACATTTTCAGAGTCACACAACTGACCAAAATGGGTAGAAATACAAAATTCCACTGTGTTTATTATTTGCTGATTATTTTTTTTAATATACTTGATTTGGTAGAATAAAACAGCCTTAAAAATCTCTCCTCCACTAAGAAATCTCTCAATCACGGCTTAAAAGAATAGAAAATTCTCTATTAGCTTCTATAATAGAGCTAACTTAGCTCAAAGACTGATGCTCAGCATCATGCAATGCACAAAACAGGCAAACATACACTCATCAGTGCTATTCACTATTGCCAGGAGAAATTCCTATTCAGATTCTAAATCAATCACTAAACATTTATTAAGCGCTTGCTGTGTGCCAGCCACTATGCTACGTGCTGGATGGAAGAGAGAATTACAGGATCACAATTCTGGAGCTGGAAGGGACCGCAGATGTTGTCTAATCCATCCCTCTCATTTTACAGATGAGGATGCTGAAGTCAAGAGCTTGTTACAGGGCTTGCTCGAGGTCACATGACTAGTAAGTAGCAAAGCCAGGATTTGAATTCAGATCACTGGCTCCATATTCAATGGTCTTCCCATTATGTTTGGGATTCCCTGTAGATGCTGATGTCCTCCTGATGCTCCTTTTTGTAAATGACATGCTAACTGTACCAAGTGCCGGAATAGTACAGAACTCCTTCAGTGAGATCCAGAATCACTCAAATGAATTTAGCTTGACCCTTCAGACTGGGCAGTGGCAGGAGAAGTGTAATTAACAGTTCCAGTTGCCCAAGCTTTGTATAAAAATGGAAAGGCATTTCACTGAGTTAGTACTTCTGTATATACTGTATACGTTGCACTAGTTGGAAAATGAGAAGGTCTCAGAACTAAATAGAAAGACAAGAGCTAGAAAGAAAGAAGCAAGCTGGGTTGCATTTGGGAAATTGAGCCATGTTTTCAGTGATTCTAAACTACTCCACCAAAGAAAATCTCACCTTTTTAAAAGCAGTCTTCTGTAGGTAATGATACATGGTTAAAATCATGAAACACCTTTGATATCTTCAAAGAATCAAAATTGCAGGCGACCCCCAAGGTGAGTGAATTACAAGCAATGGCTTGTGCACAAAGAAAGGCATAAGGGAAATCACCTGAGGAATATATGGTCAGAATCTAAGGGATAAGTGGCAGGATGAATCATAGTAGGGATCCACAATTACGGAGGCAAGAGGAGAGACCATTAATTGAAACCAACATTTCCAAATCAAGCACTTCGATTCAAGTCTCAGAATCTCCCAAGCTGGTGGAGAGGTCGAAGGAGTCAAGAACAAGTAAAGGCTTACGTTTGGTATCTTGACTGCATTTTTTCAGTGCGTCTGAGCACATATGTTCCAATTCTACTCATGAAATGTTAGAGGACCAGGAGAAAGTCCTGGAGCGGGTCAAGTGGATTCTCTGTTCAATTCAATAAGCCTATATCGAATGCCTGCTACATCAGGTGTGAGGCTAGGCATTAGAGACAGAAAGACCAAAAAATGAAGCCATCCTTGCCCTCAAGAAGCTTACAGTCTACTGGAAGGGAACACTGACACAGATGAGTCAATACAAACCATGTACAAAAGAAATACAACATAATTTCATTTTACAAAGTAAACTTCCTATGGAGGATTTAGGGAAGGGAGGACATAGGCAAGGTCCCCACAGGAGAAGGCATCACAACCTGCTCTTTTAGAGGGAGCATCCATACTGATAAACTCCATGCATCCACTGTATTATAAAAGCTCACACAGACCTATCTATTCACATCACTTCAAGGCTCAAAAGCTTTCAATGGCTCCCTATTGCATACTTATTAAAGTGCCAAGTCCCTAGTCTGGCATGGGAGACTGCTGACAATTTCGCTTTTCCCTATCCTTACAGTTTTTCCTCATATTATACCACTCTCAGTAGTAAATAACCCAGCCAAAATGTACATTCTTTTGTTCCTTGTGCTTTCCCACCTCCGTACTTTATGCTCATGATGTTCATCTACAAGGAAATCACAAGAAGCTCTAGTCTCTATCCACAGAATTTCAGGTCTGGCATTTCCTCAAGGGTAGAGGGTTCAAGGGTGGGGGATGGGAAGGGGAAAAATTTAGACAGGCTTCATAGAGAAGGTGAATTGCCAAGAGAAGGTGTCACCTTCACTTGAAAGTCACAGGAAGCATTGTGGAAAGATCATGGGGCTGGGAATTAGGAGACTGGAATCTCAGTCCCATCTTTTGCTCCAATAAGCTGTTTAAACCTTGAACAAATCATTCACCCTCTTGGGGCTACCATTTCCTCATCTGTAAAATGAGGGGATCGAGCTAGCCAATCCCTACAGTCCCTTTCCAAATCAATGCCTTTCTTAGTTGGGCTTTGAAATGCAATGAGCTACAATCCAATGAACCAAAAGAGTATTGTAATTATTCACTTACTGAGTCAAGGGAAAACAGCATGATGGCACTCAGAACTCACTTAACTGTAATTTGTTGATCTCATTATAAATGGACATATACGTATTTTTGCAAATGGAAACACCCAGGGGCCCCAGTTCCAAATATTCTTCCAACATAATTGCTGCACAGGTCCAATTAGCGGCTGGTCATTTCCGGCAAGAGATTAGAGCAGATCATCTCTGAGGTCCCTTCTAGATCTAAATCTGTGATCCTTCCCTTCCAGCTCAAGCTTGAGTTTGGTACCCTCCTTCCTTCCTACTTCCTCCATCTCTTCTCATTCCCCCCTTAAGCTCCTTGGAGGCAGGATTGTCCTATTGTTTTATATCCCCAGAAGTTAGCACAGTGCTAAGCACACTGTAACTGTGCTTAATAAATGCTTTATCTATCTATCTATCTATCTATCTATCTATCTATCTATCTATCTATCCATCTATCCTATGATCTTGTCACTGTCCCAAGTGGCCCACTACCCTGCCCTTACCCTAAATATTCCTCTATATTTGAGAGTGAACAAGCTACTCAGGCTCATTTTACAAATGTACTCATCTAGGGAAAGTGATGGGTCAGTTGGGTGGCATAGTGGATAAAGTGCCAGGCCCGGAGTCAGAAATAACCATCTTCCTGAATTAAAATTCATCCTCAGATATTTACTAGCTGTGTGACCCTGGGCAAGTCACTTAACCCTGTTTGCCTCGGTTTCCTTACCTGTAAAATGAACTAGAAAAAGAAATGGCAAATCAATCCAGTATTTTTGCCAAGGAAACCTCAAATGGGGTCATGAAGAGCTGGACATGACTGAACAACAAGGGAAAGTGAACCCCATGCAGCTATGAATCTATCAAACAGAAGTAAGCCATACAAATAAACACCCTTGGGTTGGTCTAGCTAATTTAGTGCTTAGTACTTAGACCTGTGACTGCTTTTGATGTGTCCCGACTCTTCCAGAGACCAAATCTGGCCAGCTTTCCTCAAACATCTTGACTGACTTCCCAGGGGGATTCTTGTTGAACTTCCCCAGTTCCTTTCCAAAGGCGACACATGGTCCCAGTCTGGGAGCTCAAGACAGAAGAGTGTCAGAGTCAGGCCTCAGAAAATGTTCTGCCTCCGGGGGCAGCCTCAATGAGACATGAAGTGTCCCCCACCTGTCATGCAGCCAGACACACAGCCTATCTTGGGATCACTCATTCGCTGGAGCCTCTGCTATGTTTTCTCAGGAGAGAAGCAGCTGTCCTTACCTGTCTTATTCCAGGGCTGTGATGTGTGTCTGGAGCTATGAGGCCTGATTTCTTCAAACCTTGCAGCAAGGAATGGCAATCAGGATGAACTCATTATCTGTCCCCCTAGCCTTCCCATTCTTACTTCAGTATTTTAGTCTGTGGCACATCCTTTCATCCAGTCATCCACAGCCCAAATCCTGGGATCATCTTTGACTCTTCCCACCCCCTCCCCTTTCATTTCTAATTAGTTCCCAAGTCCCGCTACTTCCACCTTTTCCCACATCTATCCCCTCCTCTCTGTCCCCACTGTCACTGCTCTAGTTGAAGTCATCACCACCATCTGGCTGGGTTTTTGTGGCATGGTGGGGTAGGGAATGGGGCTAATGGCTAAGAAGATCCTGGTTGCTGGCTGCGTGACCCTAGGTGAGTCACTTAAACTCTCTCAGCCTCTATTTCCCTCTCTGTAAAACGGATAGAATACTTACATCACAGGTTGTTGACAGAAGCAAAGGAGATACTATTATGTAAAGTTTCGAAAACTTTAATATAATATATGTATGTATCAGCTACAACTGCAGTTATTATTGTGGTTGTTGTGGTGGGTATTTCTGTTGTGATATCCTCCTAACAAATCTTCCCACCCCCAATTTTCCCCCCTGTCCTAATCCATTCTTCACAATACTGCTTAAATCTTCCTTATGTCTAAGTCTGAACATAACTTCAGGGACTCCCTTTAACTTTCAGGCAAACTGGTCTACTTCCCAGTCCTCTAATATGCCATGCACCTTCCTTCCTCCAAGGCTTTGCTCACACTGTTCCCAGTGGCTGGGATGCCTTTCCTCCCCCTTTTCACCCACTGAATCCCTATCAAACTTTAAAGCCCAATTCCTGTGATGCCTCCTGTCTACTGTCAGTAATGACCCTCCTCCTAGTCACAGGCATAGAATGTAGAACTGGAAGAAACCTGTCATCCTAGGATGAATCAATTAACAAGCAATTAATCAGTACTTACTATATGGCAGGTACAGTGTTAAGTGCACACACACACACACACACACACACACACACCTTGAAGAGCTTGTATTCTAATGGAGGAGATGAGATTTATACGCACAAGACACTTAACAAGTAGATAAGTCAATCTCTGAGGGAAGGCACAAGTTTCAGGGGGAGCCCAGCCAGGCTTCCTGCAGAAGATGACCTGTGATCTGGGTCTTGAAAGAAGCCAAGGATTCTAAGAGGAGATGGAAAAGCTGGAAGGTACCTTAGTGTACCCTAGGGATCTAATCCACTCATTTTACAGAAGAAGAAAGGCTCCAAGAGAGGTATGAACATTCGTCCAAGTACACACAGCTAATAAGCCACAGAACCCAAATCTTCTGACTCTGAATCCAGTGTTCTTTCTATAACTCTGGTGATTGTCAATGTATGGCTCCAGGACCCCTTCGGGGAGGATGGGCAGAATAATTTTAAGGACATCATTTCATTAAATGATTCAGTATAATAAATAAGAAGATTGGAAAGTTTCTGTAGGCCTACAGGCTCACATGTCTATAGTGCTAACTTCCAAATGTAGGTAGGTAAAGTGATAGGATGAAGCATGATACAGTGGAAACAATGCTGAACTTGAAATCAGAAGAGATCAGAGTTCAAATCCAACCTCTGACACTTGTCATCTGTGTGACAGCAGGCAAGTCATTTAACTTCTCTGAGGTTCTGATTTTCCCATCTGTGAAATGGGAATAATGGTATCTTCATTTTTTACTGTACAGTGTCATTGCAAGAACCAAATGATGTGATGCATGCAAAGCGCTTTATAAACCTTAAAGTGCAATATAAGTATTGGATATTATTTTAAAAATGCAAAATCATCTATGAATCACTTAATCGAAGTATTTATTAAATGACAACCATGTCCCTGACACTGTGTTTGGGTGCTAGAGATACGATGACAAAAATGAAACAGTGCTTGCCTCAAGGAGCTTATATTCTATTGGGAGAGAAAATATGTACACATATAAGAATATACAAAGTAAGTTCATACATGCTAGGTAATTTGGGGGTGAGTTCACTAGCAGCTGGAGAGAGCGGAGGGTCAAAAAGGCCTCATGTTTGCCAAAAGTTGTGATATATTTTTCTCAGTTAAAAGATACTGGGTCCAATTAATATCACGTGAAAGTCTGAGAAATCTTTCAATGTTGCAAAAGGGTTCTCTAGAAACCATTCCATTATACCAACATCGTCTGCTCGCCATATGGCATGTTGCTTTGCAACTCTGTAGTGGTTTTATCATGCAATGTTTCATACTCTAGGTACCTACGTAGGTGTTTTAACCTTCTGATCAAGGATAGGCTCCATGAAAAGAGGACGGACTATTAGTGCTACAGACAAAAGTAATAAAGTCAGAAGGAAGAAGAAGTTTTGGAGAAAAGATGGTAAACTCAATTTTGGACATGAATTCTAGTAAAGATGTTCTGAGGGCAACTAGGAAAACATGGAAGGAGGAAACAGAATGTCTAGTTCAGGGAAAAGCCAGTAGGCCAAGTTGACTGGAGTTGGGGTATGTGAACAGGAGAAACAGGAGACAGGTCTGGAAAGGTAAAATGGAGACAGACTGTGGCAAGCCATAAATCCTAGGCTGGAGGAAATAGGGAGCCACTGATGTTTTTTGAGCAGGAGAGTTGCATAGTCAGGTTTGTGCCTTAGAAAGATGTAATGGCAAGTAAAATATAACTTTCTGTTGTCTTTTGTTTTGGAGTGCTTTTCAGCACTAAGGCAATTAAGTGCCTTTGAGTCTTGCCTTTGTTTCAATCAAGAGTCTTTGAATTGGGAGTCTTTGATGACCTTCTTAAGTCACAGGAATGCTTAGACCACATGGGTTTGAGTCACATGCTACCCAGAAGAAGTGTATATGTACTTTGAGGTTAGCATTTTACTTGGGGCTCACTCACTGGAAGTGTCATGTGATTTGACCAGATGAGACTCTGGGTAGCCATTAAGGAGGCCCCCCCCCCGCCCCCACTTTGAAAAACTCAGACGTTGGTGCTTCTCTCTGTGGTAACTAGGTATATAATGTCTTGGTCAGATGGCTAGAAGCACGTCTGTCGATTTATGTTATTTTGCTCTGTTTATATAATTTCTGCTTGTAATTTGTTTTTGTGTTTTCTCTGAAGTTCAGGGTGCTGACTTTTTCCCCTGAACTAAGTGTATGATATGTGTATGTTTAATTAAAGTAAGACTGTTAACCCCTTAAAGTTGCTTTCCTTAGAAAAGCAGATCAAAGAACCTGTGCTAGTAGCCCTCCTGTGTGCTGGTGTTATTGGCCTTACATAGCCACAGTAGCGGCAAGTAATATTGTTGTTACAAAAGATTATTTTGGAATTTGTACAGAAGATGGGTTGTAAAGGGGAAAGACTGGAAGCAAGGAGACTAATTAGGAGACTCTTGTAATAAATTAAGTGAAAAGGGATGAAGGGCCTGACCAAGGGTGTTGGCAGTGGAACTGCAGAAATGGACATGTAAGCAAGAGGTATTGTGAAGGGAGAAGGTACAGGATTTAAAAACTGATTAGATACAGGAAATGAGGGAGATAGAAGAATCAGGGATGATTCCATGTTATGAGACTGGATAACCAAGAGAAGAGAGTTGTCATTCAAAAACCTTGAAAGTTGGGAGGAAAAGTGAGGTTCTAGTCTCAACTTTACTACAAACTTGCTCTGTATGACCTTGGGACAAAGCTGTGTGAACCTGGGCAAGTCGCTTAATGCGTTTGCCTCAGTTTCCACATATGCAAAATGAGTATAATAGCACCTACCTCTCAGGATTGTGGTGAGGTTTAAAGTGAGATGATACCTTATCAAATTACATGCAAATCTTAAAGCACCATATAAACGCTGCTATTATTATCATCACTGCTTTGTGTGTTGCTTGTTTCTACATAGTCCTTTGCATGTTGTCTCCACCACCAGATTGCAAACTCCTCCAGGAACTGTCCTTTCCCTTTTTGTGTATCTCCAGTACTTAGAACAGTGCCTGGTACATAGAAGGCCTTTAATAAATGGTTATTAACTGACTGCTTTGTCCTCCAGAAAAGAGGCAAGACAGAGGTCAGAGACAAAGCACCCTTGCTCTACCTTCCACCAAGGAGAGAAGAAGCAAAAATGGCCCCAGAAGACCTTTGTCTTAAAGAGACACACCAGATCCCATGCTAGAGCCCAGGCCTGCTCAGGTCTGTCTCCTTGTAAGAAATGGAAGCAATGGCATATCTCCTACTTCTTTCATATCTGACGCTCAGTAACAATGTCCCTTTTCCGAGAAAGGAGAAACCATTACTGGGAATTCTGGTAGCCTGGGCAAAGTTTTGAGAGAGAGGGAACATAAAAGACAGCCCATCACAATTGAGAGAAATCTCACTGGGAGAGAGGGTAGCCTCTCTGCCAGTCTGGCCCCTGCCCCTGCAGCACAGTCAACAATACCTAATCATAAGTATATCACTCTGGTGATAGGAATACAGTACGTATTCCTGGGAATAAATAGGTAGGAGGCAAGTTGTGGAACAGAGAGAAATAGGCCTATAAGAGGGGCAGGACTCTTGGAGAAGGGAAGGGGGAAGGCAGTTATGCTTTATGCAGAACACCTCTGTGGAGAAAAATCATTCCTGGATGTCAACAAAGCCTCAACCACTTTTTCCTCATTATAGCTCAGAAGGAAAGAGTTGGGGTAGGTTTGTTTGTATTGTCTTAAATCAAGGAAGACCTAGTCTTTAAAAAAAAAAAAAACAGAAAACCACCCCCTCATTGTTGCCAACATAATTCAGTGGGGTCTATTTATTGTTCCAGCTAGAGCCCAATGGGTACAATGTGCTCCATTTCAAAAAGTCATAAGGCAACTGGGTGTCAAGTGTTAATTACGATTTTGGCAAAATGTCTAAGCAGGTAGATGCCTAACAATCTCTTGGCCAAAAAAAGTGTGTGTGTTTTGGGAGCAAGGAGAAGAAGTTGGGGAGGAGAGGAGACAGGATATTGAGCAGCCAAAGGTTTCCATTGTCCCCATCGATCCTCTCTTCCTATAATCATTTTATTCATTCCTTCATTCTCTAAACATTTATGAAGAATCTATTATATTAAAGCACTATATTTGTCTGAGGGAGATGAAATTGAGTTATCCCTGACTAGTCCCTTTCCCTCATTCCCCACATCTAATGAGTTATGAGTTCTGACCATTCTACGGTACATGTCATATCTGTCTCCTTTTCTCCACTTAGAGGGCCGCTATCCTAACTCAAGTACTCATTGCTTCTTAACTGGCCTTCTATAATAACCTCAGCATTTTTTCCCCAGTTACAGGTAAAAACCATTTTTAACCATCATTTTAAAACTTTGAGTTCCAAATTCTCTCCCTTCCTCCCTCCCACCCCCATTGAGAAAGCAAACAATACCATATAGGTTATACATGTATAGTCATGTAAAATGCATCCAGAGTAGTCATGTTGTGAAAGAAGATATAGATCAAAAAAACTCAAGAAAAATAAAGTTTAAAAAAGTATGCTTCAATCTGTATTCAGACACCATAAGTTCTTTCTCTGGGGATGGAAAGCATTTTTCATCATAAGTCCTTCAGAGTCATCTTGGATCATTGTATTGCTGAGAATTGCTGTCATTCACAGCAGATCATCTTACAATTTTGCTGTTACTTTGTACACGGCACATTTCACTTTGCATCAGCCCGTGCCAATCTTTCCATGTTTTTCTGAGAGCATCCTGCTCATCACTTCCTATAGTACAATAGTAATCCATTATAATCACATACCACAACTTGTTCAGCCATTCTCCAATTGATCAGCTTCCCCTCAACTTCTAATTCTTTACTCCCAGAAAAGAGCTGCTATAAATATTTTTGCACATATAGGTCTTTTTCTTTTTTTAATCTCTTATGGGATACAGACCTAGTAATGGTATTGCTAGATCAAAGGTTATGCATGGTTTTATAGCCCTTTGGGCATAATTCCAAATTGGTCTCCAGAATGGTTGAATCAGTTCACAACTCCACAAACAGTGAATTAAAGTCTCATTTTTTCCCATGTTCCTTCCAACATTAGTCATTTACTTCTTCTGTCCTATTGGCCAATATACTGAATATTAGGTAGTCCCTCAGAGTTGTTTTAATTTGCATTTCTCCATTCAATAGTGAGTTGGAGTATTTTTTCATATGGCTATAGATAGCTTTGATTATTACTTCATCTGAAAACTGATCATATCTTTTGATCATTTATCGATTGGGGAATGGCTCTTATTTTTATAAATTTAACTCAGTTCTCTATATGTTTGAGAAATGAGGACTTTATCAGAGAAACTTGCTTCAAATTTTTTTTTCACAGTTACTATTGCTAACTGTATTTCCCTCCATCCTATTCCCTCTCCCTGTTTATTCTATTCTCTCTCTCCTTTCACCCTGTCTCTCCACAAAAGTGTTTTGTTTCTAACTACCCCCCTCCCCCAATCTGCCCTCCCTTCTATCACACCACCCTTCTCTTATCCCCTTCCCCTCCTGCTTTCCTGTAGGGTAAGAGAGATTTCTATACCCAACTGACTGTATGTTACTCCCTCTTTGAGCCATTTCTAATGAGAGTAAGGTTCACTCACTTCCCCTTACCTCCCTCATCTTCCCCTCCACCCTTCTACCTTTCCCTTTATCCCAGTACATTCCTCTCTCTAATGCCTTAATTTTATTTTTTAGATACCCTCCTTCATATTCAACTCACACCTGTGCCCTCTGTCTATATATACTCCTTTTAACTACCTTAATAATGAGAAAGATCTTTTGAGTTACAATGAGTTACAAATATCATCTTCCCTTGTAGGAAAGTAAACAGATTAACTTCATTAAGTCCCTTTCCTATTTATCTTTTTATGCTTCTCTTGAGTCTTGTATTTGAAAGTCAAATTTTCTACTCAGCTCTGGTCTTTTCATCAAGAATGCTTGTCCTCTATCTCATTGAATATCTATTTTTTTCCCCTGAAGGTTTATACTCAGTTTTACTAGGTAAGTGATTCTTGGTTGTGATCCTAGCTCCTTTGCCCTCCAGAATATCATATTCCAAGCCCTTCGATCCTTTAACGTAGAAGCTGCTAAATCTTGTGTTATCTTTACTGTGGATCCACGATACTTGAATTGCTTCTTTCTGGCTGCTTGTAATATTTTCTCCTTAATAGCCTTTTTTTAAAATTAAGTTTTTTTTTTTCCAATCAATTAAAATATACCTTCTCTCTCTACTCCCTTCTTCTCTTCTCCAGTGAGAAAAGAAAAAAGAAAAACAATAAATTCCTGCAATGGCCATGTTCAAAGGGATTCCATCATTTCCCATTTCCTTTAACCAGGCTGTCCAGTATTTCTGAAATACTCCCCTTCCTCACCTATGCCTCTTAGGATCTTTGGTTTCTTTCCGGGTTTATATCAAGTGCTCCTCTCCTACATGATGAATATCTTGATCTTCTTAGTTACTAATAGCCTCCCACCATTTTGTATTTGCTGTGTATTTATTTTATATATAACCCTACTCATATTTTTTATTTACTGATTTGTGTGCCCATTGTTTCCCCCGAGTAAATTGCAAACAGCTCAAGAAACTAGTCCCTTGATGGCAGGGACTGGTTCATTTTATCTTATATCCCCAATACCTAGCACAGTGCCAGTATTTAATATCTCAATCTGCTCTCTAAACCATCACCTCTATCATGAGTTCTCTGGAATTGTGGCTGGTCATTGCATTGATCATAATTTTTCAGTCTTTCAAAATCATTTATTTTTCACAATATTGTTGCAGTAGAAATTGTTCTGCTATTTTTGCTCACTTCCTACAAGTCTTCAGAGGTTTCTCTGAAACAGAATCTTCCATCATTTCTCACAGCAAAATAATATTCCATTATATACATATACCATAACTTGTTCAACCATTCCCCAACTGATTAACACCCTCTCAAGTTTCCAATTCTTTGCCAATGCTAAAAGATGTGCTCAGAGTTTGTACCTACCTAGAGTTTGTTTTGCTAAGAACTTATCTCTTCCTTAATTTACCCTTCCTCTTGTTCTCTTTCTCCCTTCTCCCCTTTTCCTCCTGTTTCCCCATTGAATGAAATGAAATTCTATATTCAACTTCATGTATTCTGACCTCCTTTAATCAACTCAGATGAGAGTGAGGTTCAAGTATTGCCTGCTCCCCCTGCCTGCTCCTCATTGGTTATATAAACTTTTACTTCTGCACCCCAGTTATGTGAGATAATTCCCCCCTTTGTTCCTCTTCCTGCAGTAGTCCTCTTCCTCTCCAGTTCCATTCTTCTTTTAAGATCATCAAAACACATCACAGCCATTCCTAGACCATCTGTCTAATTAGATTTCCTCTATGACCTTTGATGGTGATAGCAATAATGTATCATATCCCTATAATAGAATGCAAATAGTTTGTTCTTGTTTAATTTTTTGTGATTGTTCATTCATGTTAACCTTTTTGTGATTCCTTGACTCCTGTGTTTGTACTTCAAAGCCTATATGAAGCTCTGGTATTTTCATCAGAAATGCTTGGAAGTCCTCTCTCTATTTAATTAAAGGACTATTTTTCCCCACTGTGGGTTAGTTTTGCTAGATACATTAGTCTTGGTTGCAAACCTATATCCTTTGTTCTCCAGAATTTTTCAATCTCAACGTTGCTCCATCATAGTGGTAACTGCTAAATCATGTGTGGCCCGACTATGGCTCCTCAGTACTTGGATACTTCCTTTCTGTCTGCTTGCAGTATTTTTTTTTTTTACCTTGAAGATATGTGGATATCATGTACATAGGAATTTTCATTTGGAGTTTGTTTTGTTTTTCAGGAGGTGATCAGTGAATTCTTTCTATTTTTTACTTTGCTCTCTAGTTCTAAGTTTTCTTTTATGATATCTTGAGATATGATGTCTAGGTTCTTTCTAAATCAAAGCTTTTAGGTAGTCCAATGATTTTTAAATTTTCTCTCCATTGACAAGATTTCCTGGTCAATTTTTTTTTCTATGAGATGCCTTACATTTTCTTCTACTTTTTCAGTCTTTTGACTTCGTTTTAATACTTCTTGTTACCTCATGGAGTCATTATCTTCTTTTTGGCATATTATGATTTTCATGGAATTTATTGCTTGAATAAGATTTTGGACCTCTTGTTCCAAGCTGTGGATTCCCTTTTAATTTTTTTTCTTTCATAACTCTCATTTTCTTTTCATTTTTTTCCCTCTAGCACTGTTATCCCCAGTGCCTACAAACTTCTCTGTCTCTCTTCACTGTCCTGGGTTAGAAGAATGACTCATTGTGATTTTTTTCTTAGGTTTCCCAATTAGGACTCAGTCTGTCATATATTCTATGTCTGTGTGAAGGAGTTACGGGGCAAAGCTAAGCTGTTCTTCTTCTTGATACTCTGACATCTTAGCTCTGCCTTACATATAAAAAGCCTTTTAATTAGCCTCCCATTTCCAGTCACTCTCTACTCCAATCCACCCTCTACAAGCTGTCAAAATGCCATTCCTAAAGCATGGAACCAACCATGTCACTCCCTTCCTCAAGAAGCCCAAGGGGCTCCCTACTGCCTCTAAGATAAAATATAAACTTCTCTGTTAATAAAACACACATGCCTCTACTTGGCTTGTAAAGCCCTTCATAACCTAGCTCCAGCCTCTCCTTCCAGACTTACTGCACATTATTTGCCTTCATACATTCATTCTATTTTCCATCTAATCGGTAAAACTTGTTCTCTGTCCATGACATTCCATCATCTCCCATCTCCTTGACACAGGCTATCTTCAACACCTAAAATATTACTCTTCTGCACCTATAGATCTTGCAATCACTGGCTTCCTTCAAGGTTCCCCTCCAGGGTCCCTCCCACTTGATGACTATTCTAATCCTCCTAGTTAACAGTCTTCCATCCCCACCATCATTTTGTATTTGCTTTGTATATATTTTACATATAACCCTATCCCTATTTTTAATTCACTTGTCTGCTTTAAAATTTAATTTTATTTTCCCTCCCACCAACCCATTCCCTTATTCATTTAGAAAGAAAAACAAGACCTATTATAAATATCTGTAGTTAAGTAAAACAAAATCCTGCCTTAGCCATGTCAAAAAAAATTCTTCATTCTGCACTCTTTGTCCCTCATGTCTCTAACAGAAGGTAGATAATGTGTTTCACCATGAATCCTCTAGAACTGTGGTTGGTTCCATTGTATTGATCAGAGTTCCTAAGTCTTTCAAAGTGTTTGTCATTACAGTGTTACTGTTATTGTATAAATTGTTCTCCTGGTTCTGCTCATTTTATTTTGCATCAGTTCATATAAGTCTTCCCAGTTTTTTTTTTCAGAAACCCTCCTCTTCCTCATTTCTTATAACACAACAGTATTCCGTCACATTCATATACCATAACTTGTATAGCCATTCTCCAACTGATGAATACCCTCTTAGTCTCTAATTCATTGCCACCACAAAAATAGATGCTACGACTATTTTTGTATATATGGGTCCTTTTCTTCTTTCTTTGAATTCCTCTGAATTCCTTTGAAGACCTAGTAGTGGTATCACTGGATCAAAGGGCATACATAATTTAACAGCTTTTTGGGCATAGTTCCAAACTGCTTTCCAGAATGTCTGGACCAGTTCACAACTTCACCAACAGTGCATTAAAGTACCTGTTTTCCCACAGCCCTTCCAGCATCTATAATTTTCCTTTTTTGTTGACTTAGCCAGTCTAATGGGTGGAGGTGGTACCTCAGAGGTGTTTGAATTTGCATTTCTCTAATTATTAGTGATTTAGAGCATTTTTAATTTGGCTGTAGAAAGCTTGGATTTCTCCCTGTGAACACTATTTACAGATGACGTAGACTTCTTGATGGTAATCACACATGGCATTCCATCTCCTATTTCCTTGCTTTTGCATTGGCCATCTCTTATACCTAAAATGTATGCCATTCTCACATCACAGCTGCTTAGACTCCCAAGTTTCTTTCAAGGCTCAGTTCAAGTACCATTTTCTACAGGAGGCCTTTTCTGATCCCTTTAGCCATGTGCCCTCTACTCCAAAAATGATCCATAGCCTATATAAACACATCTTTCAAATAGAATGTAAGGTCTTGGAGAACAGGGAATGTTCCACTTTTGTCTTTGTATCACCAGCACCCAGCACAGTGCCTGGCAAACAGCAGAGGCTTAACTGATGTTTGCTGCTTGGTTGATTCAGAGCTAGAGAAAAATGTGAGCAAAGGCATGAAGACCCAAGAGTCTTGTGCATGTTTGGGGGAGTGGAGGAAGGGGGGGCCATGTAGTGGGAAGGAGAAGAAAGAGAGCCGTTCAATTTGGCTGGAATGTAGATTGTATGGAAGAGATTTTTAATTTTTTTTTTATTTTTAGTTTATAACACTCAGTTCCACAAGTTTTTGAGTTCCAAATTTTCTCCCCCTTTTTCTCCTCCCCCAAGAAAGCATGTAATCCAATATAGGTTCTACATACACCTTCACATTAAACTTATTTACACAATAGTCAAGTTGTAAAGAAGAATTATAACCAATGGAATGAATCATGAGAAAGAAGAAACAAAACCGAAAAAAAAGGAAAAAAAAGAGAGAGCAAATAGTTTGCCTCAATCTGCATTCAGACTCTGTAATTCTTTCTCTCGATGTGGATAGTTTTTTCCATCTTTTTCCGTCTTTTGGAGTTGTCTTTGAACCTTGTATTACTGAGAAGAACCAAGTCTATCAAAGTTCGTCATCACAGATACCATGTATCTGTAATCATGTATAACATTTTCCTGGTTCTGCTCCCCTCACTCAGCATCAGATCAAGTAAGTTTTTCCAGGTTATTATGAAGTCCGATTGCTCCTCATTTCTTATAGCACAACAGTATTCCATTACATTCATCTTTTTTTTTTGCTTTTTGGCAGGGCAATCGGGGTTAAGTGACTTGCCCAAGGTCACACAGCTAGTCCATGTGTCAAGTGTCTGAGGCCGGATTTGAACTCAGGTCCTCCTGACTATTTCCATTACATTCATATACCACAACTTGTTTAGCCATTCCCTGATTGATGGGCATCCCCTTGATTTCCAATTCTTTGCCACCACAAAAAGAGCTGCTATAAATATTTTTGTACATACTGGCCCTTTTCCCACTTGTGTGATCTCTTTAGGATACAGCCCTAGAAGTGGTATTGCTGGGTCAAGTGGTCAAATGAACTTTTGTTTAGTCCTTTAGGCATAGTTCCAAATTGCTCTCCAGAATGGCTGGATCATTTCACAACTCCACCAACAATGTATCAGTGTTCCAATTTTCCCATATCTTCTCCAGCATTTATGATTTTCCTGTTTTGTCATGTTGGCCAATCTAGCAGGAGAGATGTGCTACCTAAGAGTTTGATTTTCATTTCTCTAATCAGTAGTGATTTAGAGCATTTTTTCATATGACTATAGATATCTTTAATTTCTTCCTCTAAAAACTGCCTGTTCATATCCTTTGAACATTTATCAATTGGGGAATGACTTGTATTCCTATAAATTTGACTCAGTTCCCTGTATATTTTAAGGATGAGACCTTTATCAGAGACACTGGTTGTAAAAATTCTTTCCCAATTTTCTGTTTCCCTCCTAATCTTTGTTGCATTGGCTTTGTTTGTACAAAACCTTTTCAACTTAACATAATCAAAATCATCCATTTTGCATTTCATAATGCTATTTCTTGCTTCGTCATAATTTCTTCCCTTCTTATGGAAGAGATTAACATGATGTATGGTGCCAGATTGTGGAAGTCTATGAATGCTAAGCAAAAGAGTTTGAATGTTAGCTAGATCACTGGATTTATGTGTAAGAAAAATTATTCTGAAAGTTGCATGAAGTATGAATAGCAAAGGAGAAAGTGGATGAGAGAAAATGTATTAGGGGCCTATTGCAATAGTCCAAGTGGGTATTAATCCCTCTTCCTTTCTCCATATGTGAGAACATAGAATTCCAGAAGCTCAGCTGAAGAACTGAAAGTCCCGCATTCAAAAAAAATATTTCTTTATTTTTCCTAGGAACTTGAGCAACACATGTTCCTTGGACCAAACCAGCAGTGTGTTCTTTAATTAAACAGGAACACCTGTCCTCCTGCTATCTCATTTCATTATGAGCTGAGTGACATCTGTAATGGAGCCATTCTGAACAATGCAGAACGTTATGCAAATGTCACCAAACCTGGGAGACTCACTGAAACAAATGTCCATTCTGAGGACTGTACTGGGCCCAATAAATGACTCCAACACCTCCGCTTTTTCAACTCTCCTGTTTCCCCTTAAACTGTTCACACATCACCAGGATGTATGTTAGGATTGTTTTCTGGGAGTAATCAATATTCTTTCTCAAGCGTAGTGTGCTTACCATCTGCTATCAAGCTAGCTAGAACTGACCCTGAAGGCAGTGGAGTGCTCATCAGGTATGAGCTTCTCCACACTGTGGGGCACAAAGGTAAGTGATGGTGTAACTCCTACACAGGAAACTCTTGCAACTTGAAGTATATTATCATATTTCATAGAGATTTTCTCATTTCTCTTACAGCTTCCACCCAGAAAACCTAGGAAAAAAAAAGAGTCATGCCACTTACTCTATCCTACTCTGAGACCAGCTCTCCACTTATGAGCATGCAATTCAAAATATTAGAGAGGAATTGCATTAAAGTGAGGAAAATAAAGGAAAACCCCTGAAAGGGTAACTATTGGTACCAAAGATGTCTGCACATTTTAGAGGCTCCTCCCACAAAGCCTACCATCCTAAGCCTTCCTGAGCCCAGCTGTCACTTGCTCCTCTCTGCTGGTTGGAGGAGGGAAGCAGCATTGGGCGCTTTTTACTGTCTCTGGACTAAACAGAGCCATTTCAGCTCTCCTCAGTTCCACAGTCTGCCATTTTTCAGCCAAGCCAAGAATGAATCTCAAGAGTTTTCCCAATCTTTCATTGCCATCTGCCCTGTTCAAGAGAGGGCAAAACCTCCAGAGTCCTCCTTTTCTTTCCACATGCCCTCTCCTTTAGCCTTCTCCTATCCCCTTCTCCCTCCTTTCCTCCTTCCCCAGATTCTGTTCCCTTTCCTCTCTTCCAATCTCTCTCTCTCTCTCTCTCTCTCTCTCTCTCTCTCTCTCTCTCTCTCTCTCTCTCTCTCTCTCTCTCTCTCTCTCTCTCTCTCCCTCCCTCCCTCTCTCTCTCTCTCTCTCTCTCTCTCTCTCTCTCTCTTTCCCCCCCCTCCCTCCTCTCTTCTCATTCTCTCTCCCTCTCTCTCTCATCTCCCTCCTTTCTCTCTCTCTTCCCCATTATTCCATTATTTTATCCCTCTCTCCTCTCTCTCTCCACCCAGTCTCTACTATTTACCAGACCCACATATCACTATTCATACTATCAGTCAAATGGTATTTATTCACAAATGGCAGAGGAATGAAGAGAAAGTGGAGAAAATCCTGACACTAAAATAACAGGGCCTGCACCCTCAAGGAACTAAGTCTCATGAGATATGTAAACAACTAAGTATGATACAAATGCAGCAAGGTGTTGTACCTTAACTTCTGAATCAATGGTCCTGTGCTAGTAGCAACCACCAGAAACTATCATTCTTCTCTCCCCGGAGTAGTTTGCATGATTTATTCAGCTGCTCTAGAAGAAGACAGAAGATGTAACAGAAAGAAACAGTACCTTCTCCAGGTTCCAAAGACTTCCTGGGCAGGGCTGGAATAATTAAGAGGTCCAGGATCCAGGCAGTATACAAGGGAGGACATAAACATCTATGAAGTCCCTAAGAGCCAACACCCAATGGAAAAGAGAGAATTGTAGAAGTGGACAAAAACAGTGCTGAAGCTCTAAGTCTTTTGTGAGGAGGGAACCTGGTAAAACAGATGATTGAAATAGGCCAGAGGCCTATGATGCCCTGTGGGGGATGAAGAGCTGGAGTATAGTCAGCTGAGCTTCCATGATCAAAAGAATTAAGAGCAATGCAATGAAACTAAAAACAGCACCTCCAAAGGAAAGGAGAGAAGTATCAGTGGATCACTGTTGGGAATGGAGATGCCAGGGAAAGAACGAGATGCAGAGCCTAACATAGAAGATCAAAGCCTAGCTTTCCCTTTCACTTGGACCCAGGTAGGCTGATCCACTGAAGGAGACTCTTGACTCTCCATGAAACTCAATATTAAGTGTTTCTTCCCTTTATAAAAGTCATAAAGCCTTGTGAACCTGGATGCCTATAAGGAGAAATGGTGGCTACTTTTGATGGAATACCAGATAATGAAATCCCCCAGTTCTACCTGCATGGGGGCTATGAACCACATAAATGAGAGGCACCCAAAGAGGCCCTTTTTAGTCAAGAGGGAGCTTCTGATGTAGAAGCTACAATAACGATAGGATAAAATTTTAGATTTACATACTGCTTTATACTTCGACACCCATCATCTTATTTTATCCAAACAACAATCCTTTGAAATAGATTGGGCAGGTACTGTCATTGCAGCTTGTCAAATAAATTAGTGGATAAACATTTATCTACCACCTACTTGTGCTTGTGCTGAGCATTCAAAAAGAAGTAAAAGAGTTCCCCACCTTCAAGGAGCTTACAATCTAATGGGACAGACAAGAAGAAGCGAATGGAAAAGATCAAGAAAACAAGGTTCAAGTGAGGAAAATGACTTGTTCATATTCACGATACTTTCAGGTGAAAAGGCCAAGACTCAAAACCATGTCTTTTCTCACTTGGCTCCAGGATTCTTTCCATTACATCGTGGTGATGATGGGTGACATGAAATGTACAAGCCAAGTATCTTCACAAAGAAAGGAATTCCCCTTCTCCCATTTCTGTTCTTATCTTTTTTGTTGTTCATTCTTTTCAGTCATGTCTGACTCATTATGACCTCATATGGAGTTTTCTTGGTAAAAATACTGGAGTGGTGTATCATTTCCTTCTCCAGCTCATTTTTACAGATGAGGAAACTGAGGCAAATGGAGTAAAGTAACTTGCCCAGGGTCACACAGCTAGTAAGTATCTAAGGCCAGATTTGAACTCAGGTCTTCCTGACTCCAGGCCTCACATTCTATCTATTGCACCACCTAGCTGCCCATTCTTACCTTAAGTGGCCAAAGAACAGAAAAAAATATCTATCTCAGAAGATTCAACTATGCAGAAAATTGCCTAAATTCTTTTATTTTTTTTAATTTGGTCTGTGTAGACAGTGCCAACAGTTTCCACTACGTAGTAGCAATTAGATTTGAAGATCTTTCCCACCCATTAATAGGCCATGTGACCTGCTTACGTCACAGGAAGCCTAAGACATATGTGGTGGGAGAAGCTTCCTGACAGGAAAAGGAAGTTATGTCACAGAAAATTCTGAGAGAGAGAGAGAGAGAGAGAGAGAGAGAGAGAGAGATGTTATCGCTGCTGGTGGCTGCTAATGGCTGCCCTTGTGAAGGTTAGAACTGAACAGGCTCACTTAGCTGTACTGTGAATTTGTTTTGGGGAAGACCCCAGCAGGGGCTAGAAGAGGTTTTGGGATGGCGAGTTTCCAGGCTGTGATATGGTGTTTTCAGTTCCTTGCTGTTATGATAAAATGGGCTGACTGGCTGTGGGAGCTGAACATTTGGTTATGGGATATGATTTTCTGGTGTCTGAATAAATGTTATACTTCTGCATTCTTTATGGAGAGTCTCTCATACTTTGTGATACAGAACTATATAGGCATATTCACAATTATCATTGATGTTGTGTTTATTGCCTTACTGTTTTGCACTACTTCCTCTTCTTCCATGTTTCTTTCTCTCCCTCTTTTCAGACAACCTTACTCTTATCTCCCTCATTTACCCCAAGGATGACTGTTGGTGATCCATCTCTTAGGGGATCCTGAATTCTACACATGAGGGACCTCTGGGAAGGGAATACTTTGTTTTCTAGATGAAGGATTCTAGGCATCTAGGGATGGGAAGTATATTATATGCAATACAGAGGCCTTCCTTGAAAACAAGGCAGTGAAATGGAGTTCCAATGGGAAAGGCCTTAAAGATATCCATCATCCTCTTTGAAGAATGTCTTGAAAGGCATTATTTGTCTCCACCTTGAATATGATGCTGTTAAAGAGCACAGCTCCTGTATATGAATGTAAGGGAATACTATTGTTCCATAAGAAACAATGAGCAGGTAGACTTCAGAAAAACCTGGAAGAGTTTACATGAACTGAAGCTGAGTAAAGTGAGCAGAACCAGGAGAACATTTTACATAGTAACAGCAACATTGTGCCATGATCAACTCTGATAGACTTAGCTCTACTCAGCAATGCAAGGATCTAAGACAACTCCAAAAGCCTCATGACGGAAATAGAGCCAGGAGGGGGAGAAAATTTGGAACTCAAAATCATATGGAAGTGAATGCTTAAAACTAAAAATAAATAAATTAGTTAATAAAAATAAAATAAAAATATTTTTTTAAAAAAAGCACGGTTCCTGCTGTTGGCTCACACAATCTGCCTGGATTGTCATCAATGTAGAAATGGCATGCCTAAAATACTCAGTTATCCATGTCCTCTAACACTAGCAGGGACCTGCCTGATACCCCAAGTCATTCATTTATTCATCCAACAAACATTTAAACATCTTATAAAGCAGAATACTGATTACAAAAACCCATCTCAGTTCTCCAAGGCCTTAATCATTTGTCAGGACATAATAGAGGTGATTTATATTTAAATGGTTTGGGTCACTTTGAGGTCTCCTTTAGTTCTATAAGTCTACTGTTTACAGAGCATCTACTTGGTATTGGACCCCATTACAGATACAAAGATGTATTATTTCTCCTACCAGGCTGTATTTCTGCAACAACCTGGTAATGATAACAATTATTATTATTATTGATGGCAGCTAGATGGCACAGTGCATGGAATGCTGGACTTGGGGAGAGGAAACATAAATTTGAATACTGCCTCACACACTTACTAGCTGTGTGATCCTGGGCAAGTCACTTAACCCCACTTGCCTCAATTTCTTCATCTGTGAGATGATCTGGAGAAGGAAATGGCAAACCACTCCAGTGTCTTCGCCAAGAAAACCTCCAATGGGGTCATGAACAGTTGGACACAGGTGAAAAACCACACAACAACAACAATAATAATGATGCAAAAAAATAAGTTCTATAGGAATTCAAAGGCAGGAGAAATTATTTCTGACTGAAGAGAGTCAGGAAAGACTTCATGGAGCAGAGAAGATTTGACTTGGACCTTAGAGGACATTAGATTATAAATTTTTTGAGAGCAATAATTTTGCCTTATTCATCTTTGTATCACCACAATGCCTACCCATATATACAGAATTTAATGGCTGGGTTCATTGGCAGGCAAGGAGATAGGAGCAGGGATTTGAGGTGGTGGAGATTCCAGGTTAGGGACCAGCATGAACAAAGGCTTGGGGTAGGGACATTATGGAGAACAACAATCTAGCTGGAGCAGATGGTTCATCAGTGGAGTAGGAGGAGAAAATAGGAGTGAGACTGGAGAGGCCCCTGGATGCTAAGTCTGTGCAGAAGTTTCCCATGACACACTAGGACACACCCTACTTGCTTCCTCACTAATTCTGGTACGACTTTCACTGTGTTTGGATACCACGATGTCTAAATGAGGTTGAGAAGAACACATAAATAGAGCTAGAAGGGACCTCAGAGGCGTCCAGCCCAAGCTCTTCTTTTTACATATGATGACAAGAAGTTCAGTAACTGGCACATGGTCACATAAGGAGTAACCAACAAAGCAAGGATCTGGACCTGGATCCTCTGATGCTAATAAGTTATCTTTCCACTCTACTACAGTGCTTCCTCAGGATATTACAGGACAGAGAGAAATATTTGTTGTTCAGTTGTTTTACAGTTGTGTCCAACTCCTCATGACCCGATTTGGGGTTTTCTTGGCAGAGATACCAGAGTGGTTTGCCATTTCCTTCTCTAGCTCATTTCACATAAGAGGAATCTGAGGCAAACTGGGTTAAGTGACTTGCCCAGGGTCACACTGCTAGTAAGGCTCAAGTAAGGCTCAAATCTGAGCCTAGATTTGAACTCAGGAAGATGAGTCTTCCTACGTCGAGACCTGGCACTCTGTACACTGCACTCACATTTCCATAGCCCCTTACACACAAAGTGATATCTTCACAGCTACCCTATGAGGTAAGCAATACTTTGCAAATACATGTTTCAGACCAGACCTGTAATTTCTTTGATGTAGAGAACTCTCAGGAAAGGACCTCCCTCTACCCATACAGATCAGCTATAACTTGTTGACCTTAGAGAGTTGTCTAGGGTAGGCTATTGAGAGGTTAAGTAGCTTGACCAGGATCACCCAGCCTTTATATGTCAGAGATAGGACTTGAAGTCAAGTCTTGCAGTCTCTAATGCTGACTTTCTAGCCACTATCCATAGACAACTTCTGTGCATAATAGATAATAAATGTTTGAAACAGAGATTCAGGGAGAGGAAATGAAAATCAAGATTTACTGAAGAAAGAGTAGGGGGCAGCTAGGGGGCACAATGGATACAACATGAGCCCTGGGGTCAGGAGGACCTGAATTCAAATCCGGCCTCAGATACTTACTAGCTATATGACGCTGGGCAAGTCGCTTGACCCAGATTGCCTCAAAAAAAGGTAAGAAAAGAAAAAGGGTGGCCTTCTTAGTTCACACAATATAGCTTACTGCTCACAATGTTGGCCAAATTCCTAACTACAGAGTATATGCAAATAAATTTGTTGTAAAGGAATTTTGTTAAAAAGGAATCCTTTGTTAGAAGTGCAAAACCCTATGTCTTTTGGCATTCAATCCATTGTTTTTTTTTCCACTATACTTACTGAATTTGTTCATTCAACAAATATTGATGAAAGACATCTATAAACAATTAAAAGTACTAAAAAGCGTGGCAAAGTGTTAAGTGTGGGACGGAGTAGTCAACGGTGGCTTCATGAAAGTGGCACTTGAGTAGGACCTTGAAGGATATAATTAGTTTTTTTTTGCTTGATTATACATATTTATTTAATATATTTAGTTTTCAGCATTGATTTTCACAAAAGTTTGAATTACAAATTTTTCCCCGTTTCAATCCTCCCCCCACTCCAAGATGGCATATATTCTGGTTGCCCCGCCCCCCAGTCAGCCCTCCCATCTGTCACCCCACTCCCCTCCCATCCCCCTTTCCCTTCTTCTCTTGTAGGGCAAGATAAATTTCTATGCCGCACTGCCTGTCTATCTTATTTCCTAGTTGCATGCAAAAACTTTTTTTTGTTGTTGTTGTTTTTGAACGTCTGTTTTTAAAACTTTGAGTTCCAAATTCTCTCCCCTCTTCCCTCCCCACCCACCCTCCCTAAGAAGGCAAGCAATTCAACATAGGCCACATGTGTATCATTATGTAAAACCCTTCCACAATACTCATGTTGTGAAAGATCAACTATGTTTTGCTCCTTCCTAACCTATCCCCCTTTATTGAATTTTCTCCCTTGACTCTGTCCCTTTTCGAAAATGTTTGTTTTTTATTACCTCCTCCCCCATCTGCCCTCCCTTCTATCATCCCCCCTTTTTTATCTTCTTCCTCCTTCTTTCCTGTGGGGTAAGATACCCAATTGAGTGTGTGTGTGGTATTCCCTCCTCAGGTCACATCCGATGAGAGCAAGATTTACTCATTCCCCCTCACCTGGCCTTTCTTCCCTTCCTACAGAACCACTTTTTCTTGCCACTTTTATTCGAGATAATTTACCCCATTCTCTCTCTCCCTTTCTCCCTCTCTCAATATATGCCTCTCTTATCCCTTAAATTGATTTTATTTCTTAGATATCATCCCTTCATATTCAACTCACCCTGTGCCCTTTGTGTGTATATATATGTGTATATATATACACATATATATATATATACCTACATATATACATACATAGACACACATATGTATATATATGTATACACATATACATATATGCATATTCCTTTTAGCTACTATGATATTGAGATCTCATGAATCATACCCATCATCTTTCTATGTAGGAATGTAAACAAAATAGTTCAACTTTAGTAAGTCCCTTATGATTTCTCTTTCTTGTTTACCTTTTCATGCTTCTCTTGATTCTTGTGTTTGAAAGTCAAATTTTCTATTCAGCTCTGGTCTTTTCACTGAGAAAGCTTGAAAGTCCTCTATTTTATTGAAAATCCATATTTTGCCTTGGAGCATGATACTCAGTTTTGCTGGGTAGGTGATTCTTGGTTTTAATCCTAGCTCCGTTGACCTCCAGAATATCGTATTCCAAGCCCTTCAATCCCCTAATGTGGAAGCTGCCAGATCCTGTGTTATCCTGATTGTTTTTCCACAATATTCAAATTGTTTCTTTCTGGCTGCTTGCAATATTTTCTCCTTGACCTGGGAGCTCTGGAATTTGGTGACAATGTTCCTAGGAGTTTTCTTTTGGGGACCTATTTGAGGAGGCGATCTGTGGATTCTTTCAATTTCTATTTGACCCTCTGGCTCTAGAATATCAGGGCAATTCTCCTTGATAATTTCTTGAAAGATGATATCTAGGCTCTTTTTTTGATCATGGCTTTCAGGTAGTCCAATAATTTTTAAATTATCTCTCCTGGATCTATTTTCTAGGTCAGTGGTTTTTCCAATGAGATATTTGACATTGTCTTCCATTTTTTCATTCCTTTGGTTCTGTTTGATAATATCTTGATTTCTCATTAAGTCACTAGCTTCCACTTGCTCCAATCTCATTTTTAAAGTAGTATTTTCTTCAGTGGTCTTTTGGACCTCCTTTTCCATTTGGCTAATTCTGCCTTTCAAGGCATTCTTCTCCTCATTGGCTTTTTGGAGCTCTTTTGCCATTTGAGTTAGTCTATTTTTTAAAGTGTTATTTTCTTCACTATTTTTTTTCAGTATTTCTTTGGCTCTCCTTTAGCAAGTCACTGACTTGTTTTTCATGGTTTTATTGCATCATTCTCATTTCTCTTCCCAGTTTTTCCTCTACTTCTCTAACTTGCTTTTCCAACTCCTTTTTGAGCTCTTCCATGGCCTGAGACCAGTTCATGTTTTTCTTGGAGGCTTTTGGTGTAGGCTCTTGGACTTTGTTGACTTCTTCAGGGCCTATGTTTTGGTCTTCTTTGTCACCAAAGAAGGATTCCAAAGTCTGAGACTGAATCTGGGTGTGTTTTCGCTGCCTGGCCATGTTCCCAGCCAACTTACTTGACCCTTGAGTTTTTCATCGGAGTATGACTGCTTGTAGAGCAAAGAGTACTTTGTTCCAAGCTTGAGGGGATGCGCCATTGATTTCAGAGCTATTTCTATACAGCCAGTTCTACCACACCAGCACTCCTCCTTCCTCAAGAACCACCAACCCGGACCTGATGCAAATCTTCAGCAGGCTCTGCACTCCTGCTCTGATCCACCACTTAATTCCTCCCACCATGTGGGCCTGGGTCCGGAAGTAACTGCAGCTGTAGTTCTGTAGCTGCACCTCCCCCGAGGCCCCTGGGGCAGTGGCCAAACCATGAACTCTGTCCCCCGCAGCTTTTCCCACTAACTTTCTCTGTTGTCTTTGGTGTTTGTGGGTTGAGAAGTCTGGTAACTGCCACAGCTCACTGATTCAGGGTGCTAGAGCCTGTCCTGCCCGGCTCCTGGTCGGGTTGGTCCTGCTGCCTCCCACACTGAGCTCTGCTCCCCTCCACTCCATGCACGATAGACCTCATCCAGTGACCATCCAGGCTGTCCTGGGCTGGATCCCTGTTCCCTCTGCTATTTTGTGGGTTCTGAAGTTCTAGAATTTGTTCGGAGCCATTTTTTATAGGTTTTTGGAGGGATGTAGTGGGGAGCTCATTCAAGTTCCTGCTTTCCAGCCGCCATCTTGGCTGCACCAATATAATTACTTAATACCCCTTTTTGAGGGTCTGCCTACTGTCCTTACATAGATGAGGAAAGGAGACTGTGGAGCTTCTGGTTATAGCAAGGATCTTCAAGGAAGTGGCATTGATGACTCATTTTCTTGGTACCTCTCTCTCAGTCAGTCCTACACCAAGGAATGTGTCCTAAGAAGGCCACAAGGAAATACTATATTACTGGAATGCCACTCTTGGCTCAGGTCCAAAGTCTCAACTGTTGACAGTTCTTCCCTCTGCCATAAGGAAGGGAATTTCATCCAATACTCTCTTAGGAATCTTACTTCTTTAGAATGTTGTAGAAAGCTCCAGTTCTCTCAAATACTCATTAATTAGACAGATGTTTGGACCAGATGACCTCTTAGGTGCCTTTCAACCCTAAGACTGCCCTCACCAAGTAAAGAGACTTGGGCTGTAAACTAAGCTCTTCCACTTATTCACTATGGAACCTGGGTCAAGTCACATCTTTCAATCTCATGTTTCTCTAACAAATGGAGAAAATTTGGAGTCAAGAAGACCTAAATTCAAATTTTTCTACAGACACTTATGACCCTGGGGCCAAATCACTTAACCCTTCTGTGTGTTGATCTCCTTGTCTATGAAATGATGGTGTTGAACTCCATGACTTCCAAGGTCCTTTCCAGCTCTAAATCTATGATTGTGTGATCCCTCTGGTTCCTGCCTTGAAAGGATCACATAAGATAATGGGGATCAAGATGCTTAGAAATAGTTAAAGTGCCTCTGTTCTATAGACAGATGAAAATATAAATATAAGCGTACATATATCTATAGGTATAAATAGAGAGACTTTATTTCCAAGCAGTCAGTATATGTGTATATGTATATATGGAGATTTTATTTCTAAGCAGTTATATAAATGCGTGTGTGCATGTGTGTGTGTGTGTGTGTATGTGTGTGTGTGTGTGTGCGTGTGAGCAAGAGAGAAAGAGAGAGAGAGAGAGAGAGCCAGAGAGAGAGAGAGAGAGAGCCAGAGAGGGAGTCTTTAACAAGGCTAGAGGTGGAGGTAAGAATAATTTTCATAATGGCATGGTCTTACACATAGAAAGACCTTCCTCCTCCTCTTGATCTCCCCAATAGAGTTCTAGTGTCTTCACGTTAGCCAACAATCCCCACTCAAGATGTAAGTGACCAAGGCATGATTCATGCTCAGGTCTATGACCACCCCCCCAAATTTTGCACTTTTCCCACTGTACCCCAATATCACTGACCCCACAACTCTGTACTTCTATGGCCCCTTTGGTCTAGATTTTTTGGGCATGTTCATGGTTGAAAGCATGTTCATGTGCACCCACTTCATCCACATTTTAACTGAAGTCTCCTAGAGCCAGGATATCTTGTCCCCTTAATGAATGGTAGTATTTTCTTCAGTGATCTTTTGGACCTCCTTTTCCATTTCGCTAATTCTGCCTTTCAAGGCATTCTTCTCCTCATTGGCTTTTTGGAGTTCTTTTGACATTTGAGTTAGTCTATTTTTAAGGTGTTATTTTCTTCAGTATTCTTTTGGGTCTCCTTTAGCAAGTCATTGATTTGTTTTTCATGATTTTCTTGCATCACTCTCATTTCTCTTCCTAATTTTTCCTCTGCTTCTCTTACTTGATTTTCCAGATCCTTTTTGAGCTCTTCCATGGCCTGAGACCAATTCATATTTTTCTTGGAGGCTTTTGATGTAGGCTCTTTGATTTTGTTGACTTTTCTGGCTGTATGTTTTGATCTTCTTCGTCACCAAAAAAAGATTCTAAAGTCTGAGTCTGAATCTGAGTCCGTTTTCGCTGCCTGTTCATGTTCCCAGACAACTACATGGCCCTTGAGCTTTTTGTCAGGGTATCACTGCTTGTAGAGAGTACTTCGTCCCAAGCTTTAGGGGTTGCACTGCTGTTTTCAGAGCTACTTCCACACAGCAAGCTCTGCCACAGAAGCTCTCCTTCTCTCCCAAGAACTGCCAATAAGGATTGCGACCCAGATCCAAGCAAAGCAGGCTCTGCACTCCAGCTGGGATCCACCACTTAATTCCTCCCACCAGGTGGGTCTGGGGCCCGAAGCAACCACAGCTGGAGCTCTGGAAGCAGCTGCAGAGCTGCACCACCTCCGCTGTCCCAGGTCGGTGGCCGAACCACGAACTCCTCTCAGTCCATTCCAGCCATTTTTCCACTAACCTGCTCTATTGTCTTTGGTGTTTGTGGGTTGAAAAGTCTGGTAACTGCCACAGCTCAATGATTCAGGGCCCTATGGCCTGTTCCACCAGGCTCCCCGTCTGGTTGGTCCTGGCATGGCCTACGCTGGGCTGTGCTCCGCTCCACTCCCAGCTTCATGTGATAGACCCTTCCCAGGAACTATCCAGGCTGTCCTGGGCTGGAGCCCTGCTTCCGTCTGCTATTTTGTGGGTTCTGCAGCTCTAGAATTTGTTCAGAGACATTTTTTACAGGTGTTTGAAGGGGCCTGGGGGAGAGCTTGAGCAAGTGCCTGCTTTCCAGTCGCCATCTTGGCTCTGCCCTGAGTGAGTCCCCCTCTTAGTGAATGAATTGTAGTATCCTGAGGGAACCTGACTCTGAGGCACTGGGGCTTAAGCTAAGGGGCAGAGAGAACAATAGGGTATGTTGTTGTGGGCGGGGGAAATAGGATGAACCAAGATCCTGATATCTTTGTCTTTCCTATGCTGGTTCTCTAGTAGAGCCCAAGCCAGCAATTCTAGACCCCAGAGCAAAGAGAACAATCAACTCAGAGACCGCCTTAAAGTCCTATTCAGTTGGTGGGTGTGTGGAAGGAGCAGTGGAGAGACTCTGGGTCACCAAAAGGCAGCTCTTAGGGAGACTGCCATGGCAGGAGAAGATAGGGGACAAAGTAGGGATGAGTTTAGGGTATGTAGCTCATGTGGGAATGGCCTGGGATAGGAAGTATGATATCTGGTAGCTATTTTAACTAGTTATTCTGACTGACTGAGCACTAAGTTCAGTCATTCCTACCTGTTATAGGACAGCTATCATTACCCTTTGATTAGGACACCCTGGCCAAAGTCCTACTTGCCTTCCCTGGTTACACTAGCTAAACTGTTGTCCCCTTCCCCTACCTGGGGTGCTATATAGTGCGACACTGTCAACCTTGGGAGAAAAGAGGACAATCTGACACAACAAATCAGGATGTAAATCCAACGTAATGGATCAGGATGTATCCTGTTTTCTTTTTCTTTTTTTTAATTAATAGGCAGGAAAAGCAATTAAGGTAATGTGCCTGTTGATTTCACATGACATTTTTTGACAACATCAGGAAAGAACAGTGACTGACACTGTTATCATCCATCATTAGAAGCTAGTAATATAGGGGCACAAGGGCAGAAGGTTACTCAAATGAAAAGAAAAAAAGAAAACCATCAGGAATGGTCTAGCAGACAGGTGAGGGTTCACTTTAAAAGTTTCTCCAGTCAGCTTTCTGCTCCTCCTAGCAAACATCTCTACAGTTCCAGAATAAAAGCCTCAAGAATCAAACTGTGTTTGACCAGTTTGGTTATGGAACTACCTACCCTGTGCCTATCTTAATCCTACCCATCCTTTGAGGCCCACCTCCTCCATGAAGTCTTTGCTCCCAAAGAAAATTCTCTTCAAACTAGAAACCAATATAGCCTCATGGGAAACTGAAGCCCCAGAAGAGACGAGAAGATAGGAATAGAATACTTCAATACATTCAAGACTTCCCACCTTCACTCTTCCCTCCTCCATTTTGTCTGCACTAAATGCCAGAAAAATCCTTCTTTGGCCTTGTTTTGTCATGCTACCGCCCTGTTCAAAAAAATCATCAATGGTTACCCACTGCCTAAAAAAACCTATATTTTTTTCACTTCTCTCAATGGCATTCAAAGCCCTCCACAAGCTTATCTTTCCACCCTCATCTCATAGAGACACTTTACACTCCAGACAAGCAGAAGTTTTGCCTCCTAACCCAGCACTCACATGTCTGACCAGAGACAGCTAAGTGGTGGACTTGGAATCAGGAAGAAGACCTGGATTCACATCCTGCCTTAAACATTTACTAGCCATATGACCCTTATCAATTCAGAGCGTCTCTCCCCCTTAACTTCCTCATTTGCAAAATGATGATAATAATAATAGCACCCATCACACAGAGTTATCATGAGGGCGAAATCAGATAAATATATGAAGTGCTTTTCAAACCTTTAAGTCAGTTTAAGTATTAGCTAACAGAGGGCTCATAGCAGGTTGCTATACCTCCAGTGTCCATTCTCCCTCCCTTCTGTTCCCCACCTTCTCCACAACCACCTTGCTTCCCAAGTGTGTTGGTAAGTAAAATGGGCTCCTTAGCACTTAGTTCAACAAGTGCCCTCAAAGAGCTTGGTTTGTTTCCTTTGAGTAATTCAGTGTGTTTCATTGAGCCTTACTAGGTGCTAAGCCCCAGGCCCAAATCCCTATTAGGTGTAAAACCTATGTGGGTGTGGATTGGTAACTAAAGTGGAGCCCAAGGTGGGGCTAACTCAGGGGAGGGCCTAGTTTACAAATGAGTTTGAGTGATAGGTTTGGGACATCACAGGCTCTTAGACCACGTGGGTTTAAGTCACCTCTTTGTGACTATTTTAGGTCACGTGGGTGAGTTGCATGTGTGACTCACCCCTGACGCTGAAAAAGATATAAAACCAGGGGTTGGCCTCCTCTTCCTTGGAGCTCTGTTCCACAGCTGTGGTGGCCATGACTCTGGGCCAGCCCTTGTTCTGAGCTCCCGGGCTGAACCTAGATGTTGGTAACTATGAATCTGTATTTGGTCTGTCTGTTAATGTTCGTGATTTGTTTGTAATTTGCTCTGAAGTTCAGTGTGCTGATCTCTTCCCCTGAACTAAGGCAATAATATTTGTATGCTGAATTAGAGTAAGCTTGTCAACCCCTTTAACCTTGCTTTCCTTCGTTAAGCAGATCAAAAGAACCTGTGCTGTTGGAAGCTTTCTGGGTGCTGGCTGTGGGTAGATCTTACACCCCCACAGAAGCTGCTATCCAGATTGCTGAAACACCAAGCCAGAAATCATGTACTGGTGGCTTTATTTTTTTCAATTTCCTGACTGGTGACTGCCTCTCTAGGAAGACTATTTCAAGAAAACCTTGACCATCCTTCATTTCCACAAAGGAAATCAATTATATTGAAACAAAGATGATTTCTCCCTTCCAATGTCATGCACCGCTCATAATCTAGGGGAAAACCTCAAGTCAAGAGCCTTTAGGGGACTGTCTGCATGCCTTTGGCTGAGCTATGCTGGACCAGGGTCCAGGGCTCAGTAGTGGCACTGTTGGGAGCAGTCAATGAGAACCATGAGTTTATGCTGAGTGTCAGCTACGCATGTGTCAGGTCCCTTCCAAGAGGGCACAAACCCTAGGGGATGGAGGCATGACATACTGGAGGTTTCGGATCAGGCTGGTAGCACCAGCAGAGATTTACTTTAGGAAACTCATCCTTAGATTCACAGTTCAGGATATCAGAAAAGTATATTGGGTTTGGGGTCAGGTGTCTGGGTTCAAATCCCAACTTTCACATTTATTGTCTAACTGGGACAAGGCACTGTCATGCCTGCTGCTCTAGCCAGTTCTTAGAGGTGTTGTGAAAAACAAAGTCAACATTTTGTAAACTTTAAAACACAATAGAAATGTGAGTCGTTACTACTGTAATTAATGGTCCCGGTAAGAGGCGATAAGGTTCAAACTAGGCTGGTGGCAGTGAGAATAGAGACCTGTCTCTTCCAATTCTGAAACTTAATTATATTTTTCATTTACCACAATCTCTTGCATAACACTAGGCTCAATAATTATTTGCTAATTTGAACTAGAGATATAAGCATACGGTGACATACAAATTAACTGGGACAAAGTAAAATAATTAAATTTCGTGACATACAATAAACCTTATGTCATTTTCCATCTTTTTAAAAACTTTTAATAGGCAATGCATCCTCCTTTTACTGCAACCATTTATTTTACATGACTAAGCATTGAGTTTCCATGATTCTGATCTGCATCCTTCAATTCTTCATCACAAAACCACACTTTTATCACAGTGGATATTAAATATCACTTGGATGAACAGTCCATTTGTTCCTCAAGTCTAGCCTTGATTACAACCCACAGGTTTTTCAGTGGGGTTTAAATCAGGGAAGTTCCCAGGTTTTTGGTGCATATTTATCTTCATCACCTGGATAAATTTCTTAAACTCTTTGTGATATTTAGCATGGGACAAGTTTGTATTGCAGAATTTAATCTCCATTTGGGAATTTCTTCTCATTGAGTCAATACATCTATCAGAGTTCATCATTCTGTCAAAGGGGATAAAACATTCAGGCCCACTGGAAGTAAAAAAAAAAAAACTAAAACATTTTTAGGGATGCATTTTTGAGCAGGAAGATACTCAAATCTTAAAGGCTTGTTTGAAGTTCCAAAAGACTGTCTTCATATAGCCTTGAATGAAATAGTTTCTACAATAAAAGACTACTTTTTTCTCCCAACTTCAGTACTGAAATGAACATTAGCCAATCTAGTCCAATCCTCTCATTTTGCAGAAAAGGAAACTGAGTCTGTGGACTCCTGGGGGTCTTATGGTCCTTTCAGGGGCTCTTCAAGGTCAAAATTATTTTCATAATAATAATAAGATTGTATTTGCCTATTAAAATGTTTCTCTCTTTTCTTACTCACATCTGTGAAACTGAATTTTCTTTATATACTTCAAATAAAACAATATATCAATACAGATTGAATGCAGAAGCAGATATAGAATTCAGTTGTCTTCTAGATGTCTACTGTCCAGATGTCTACTAATGTCTTTAAGCTAGAAATTAATTTGCAGAAATATGCAAAATAATACTATTCTTCTAATTTTTTGTTTTAGAAAAGTTATTTTCATTAAAATAGGTTATTAATGTTAAACAATAATGAGTTTATTATTTTAATGAATTAATATTTTAATTTTTTTCAATTTTAATTTCTAATATTGTAAGTATCAATAGATATAACCCACACAAACAAGAACTTTTTGAGGTCCTGAATAATTTAGTGTAAAGTGCTCCTGAGACCAAAGAATTGTTAATCTAGGTCACATTACTAATAAGGTGACATGGCCTTATTAATTTCCCCATTTGTATTAGTGTTAGTTTCTGCATTTGTTGTGATGAGGAAATGAGAAAATATAAATATAGCAATACATGAATATTAGCCATTATGAGTATTATTGGTCCCGACCCCAACACTATTCCTAGGGCATGTAAGATTTAGACCAAACCACATTGTGATTTTATACTGGTGAAATCAGATTAAACACAAGATGGACAACTTTAGAGGAATGGAGGGAGGGGGGCAGACAGTAAAGGGAGTATGTCCACCTTTGTCTTGGTGATGGGTTAGAGTGCAGGGCTGAGGAGTCTCAGGACATTATTTTTCTCATATTGTTTTTTTTTAATCTAACCTTGACAAATATCATTCAATATATTTATGATATACTTACTGTACAGAGAGCACTTCACTGTAGGGAAATACATAATCCCTAGATCATGGCATTAGCAATGTAGTGAACAGACATAGACATTCAATTTAATTCTATCCCCAAAACAGTTAGTATCTATGCATAACACTTTACTAGGTACAAGAAGAAATGCAAGGTTTATATAAAATGTATTTCATGGAGCTTACAATCCAGTCAGGAGATATGGAAATTCAATTCAAACCAACAGACATTTATTAAGCTACATTGTGCAAAGAGACCTGTGCTGGAAGTGGTAAAATCTTCACAAAAGGAACCTCCTCCCTAAAAGAGCAGGCAATCAATAGGCATTTGTTGAGTAACTACTGTGTGCCAGACACTATGTTAAGTGCTGAGGGTACAAAGAAAAGCATAAGACAATCACTGGAGCTTAAAATCTAATGGGGAAGACAACAAGCAAACAACTATATACAAACAAACTCTATACAGGATGGGATCCTGTGTGGGATTATGAAGGAAGTCAGGGAAGCCAGGAGGCAGGGATGACAACTGAGAGCATTTCAGGCATGAGAGACAGCCAGTGAAAATGCCCAGTGTGGAGATGAAATGTCCTGTATGAGGAACAGAAAGGTGGTCGGTGTCACCAGATCAAAGAGTATGTATGGATTGGAGTAAAATGTTAAGAAGACTGGAAAAGTAGAAGGGACAGGTTGTGAAGGACTTTGAATGCCAAAGAGACTTTTATATTTGATCCTAGAGGTTAATAGGGAACCGCTGGAGTTTATTGATGGGGTAAGGGGGTACAGAGTTGGAGTGGAATGCCATGATCAGTCAGATCTGGTAGGATTTTATTCATCTCCATAGGTGAAGTTGGTTTTTTGGGGGGGCGGAGAGGGGGGCAGAGCAACTCAATAAATAGCTAAGATGTCTGTGATCTACATTGGTAGAAAGAGACCCCCCACAGATGGATTCATAGATTCTTGAAATACTGAAAATATAAGATTTTGCTTAGAAAAGCTCTTTCCATATGCTGGTATGTGGCCCAAAATAACAGTGTTTTGTTGATATGCTTTCAACAAATTCTAAATATAGCACCAAAATCCACCTATTTCAATAGAACTCCATCTTTTGATTATATTCTGGTTCAGTAGATATGCATTTTGCTATAAATGGATCTGTACATCAGGGTCTTGGCTGGGGGCAGACTAGAGTTAGGTAGGAAGCAGGGAACAATTTTGCAGAGCCAGGCAGGGGAGCAAGGAAGGGAACAGAGAGCTTTCTACAATAAGTAAGCCCCAACCAAGGAAACAGTACGCCCTCTGAGCACTGAATGATAGGTCTCCATTTAAATGTAATCTAAAATGACTTACATAAAATTATTCTGATGTCCAAAAAACTGGTTAAAATAGGACTCAACCTGTTTTTATCTCCCTTTGCCACTGACACCTTGCTGGGCAACATGGCTTAGCAGCTGATACATTAGTAATTATAATAGTAAACTATGATCAGTGTTCCATTAATGAATCAATAACAAATTATTGTGGCTGTCTTATATAACTAAAGAACCTTACATTAACAGTACAAAAAATAACTGTAGGGACAAATTAAAGTCTGTTTTAATACAACCTGAAGTTAGGCAAAAATTGGAAGAGTGTGAATTTGTTGCTAACTTGTGTTTATCATAGGCATATATAAGGGCAAGCAAAGTGAGACTTTTTGTTGTGTTTGTTTTGGAGTGCTTGTCAGTACTATGGCAATCCAGTACCTTTGATTGAGTCTTGTCTTTGTTTGTAGGAAGGCCCACACCCTTTTACTAGTTAGGTCAGGAGAAAGGCATGAAACCCTCAAGAGGTGTGAAACTCTTGAGAAGTCTGAAGCCCTTGAGAGGTGTGAAGCACTCTGACCCTGAAGAGTATATATACTCTGAGGTTAGCATTTTGTTTGGGGCTCACTCATTGGAAGAGTGTTGGTGTGGAGACTCTGGGGAGCCATTAAGGAGCCCCCCCGGGCTTTGAAAACCCAGGTGTTGGTGTTTCTCTCTCTGGCAGCTATGTATGTATAGCTTTGGTCAGACACTAGAAGCCTGTCTGTTGATTTGTGTTATTTGCTCTGTTTACATTTTCTCTATTTGTAATTTCTGTTTGTATTTGCTCTAAAGTTCAGGGTGCTGACTTTTTCCCCTGAACTAAGTGAATGATATATGTATGTTTGATTAAAGTGAGATTGCAAACCCCTTTAAGTTACTTTCCTTAGAAAAGCAGATCAAAGAATCTGTGCTAGCAGGCCTCCTGTGTGCTGGTGTTATTGGTCTTACACCCCACAGCAGCTGCTAGCAACATTGTTGTTACAGCATAAAGCATCACAGAATGTTGCAGCAGGGTGGGAGTTTCCAGATCATTTAATCCAATGTTATCATTCTATGGAGGAAACTGAGCCTTAGAGAAGAGTTATGACCCAACATCACACAGCCAATTGAATGGCAGACTCAGGACTGAAAACCACGTCTTCTGACTTTATATTGAGTGTTCTTTCCATAGTTTCATGTTTATGATCATTGTATCAAACATTTTTAAAACATCCTAGCTTGCACAGCTCATTGCATTGGGCTTTGGGAGAGTATAAAGTTGTGATAAAATATGAATCCTGTTTTTATGGAGGTTATGGTCAAGAACTGGGGATAAAACACATACACGAGTAACCATAATTCAAATGGATATATAATAAGTGCCAAACAGAGGCACACAGGCAAATTACTATGGGAGGTCTTGGAGGAAAGACTGCATGAACAGCAGTTAGCCTTGGATAAGTCTTCCCAAAGGAGATGGCATTCAAATTGGGCTTCAAAGGCTGGTAGGAATTGAACAGTTAAAATGGATGAGGGTATTCCAAGCCCAGGAAACAGTAAGCAAAGACAGAGACCACATATAGAAGACAAAGAGTAGTCCAGTTCAGCTGAAACAGCATATGTGGAGGTAGTCAAATGAGATAAGGCTGGAAAGGTAGACTAGTTGTGGGGAGCCTCAAATTCCAGGTTAAATGTATGCCTGTGTGTTTATGTGGCAGGAAAGATGAGGCTTCTTAGATAATAAACTTTTGCTTATGTGGAGGTAGTTGACCTGGACACTCCTAATCAATTGATTTCCCAGCCCAGTTAATAAAATTACATAAGGTTAAACTTGGCTTATCAGAAACAACTAGGTATTAAGGACTTATATACAAAGAAGGATTTATAATCTGTTGCCCCTTCAGTGTGAATTTCTTTAGTCATTTGATGGAATTAATGGGTGGCTAACCCCTGGCTGAGCAGAGGATTTCCATGTCCCTTCTTTAAAAAGATATTCTCTAGGAAGGCTGTCAGTCAAGGGAAAAGAGTTCTGACAAGTGTGAGCTCTAGAAGCTAAAAAAAAAATGGGCCAGTACAAGCAATCAGAAGTTAAGATGCAGAAAACAACAGGCCCAGGGAACCCAGTGAAACCATCTATCCAAAAAAGATACTATGCCCATGGGGAGCAGCACAAAAACACTATAAGAGGGTGTCAAATTGCCTTGATTACATGTGCTCTCTACTGGCATAATCTATGTTCATGCCCACTATTCCTGCTGACTCTCCCCTTTCTGGAGGAGTTTCCCCCAGGATTATGGAAGGGAACGTTTAATTACTATTTTTCTTATGATGCAAAGATTACTAAAGATAAATGCACTGATGGGGGGCTCATGAGCTGCAGTTTTAAGACAGTGTATCCAACGTTTAAATACAAGTTGGAAGAGAGATTCCTACCAAAAGGCACATTTCACTTGGTTATTAAATCTTTGAAAATATGGACTCCACATTTCATGGTCCTAAATAGCTACCTCTTCCAGTCACATATTTACTTCTTCAAGATAGTAAAAGATCTCCAACTTCCTTCCACCAACACAGACCATGACTCCACATCATGGTTTGTGAGTTGTGTTGCTTCACTTCTGCCAATAAACCTCTACAAATAAGCAGGCCGTCTTCAGATAACAGATACACTATTTGCCTTTGTACCCATACTTCAAACTTTCCCAGTTTAGCACAAACTGATAGTATATGTTCTAATTCCATAGCCTTTGAGGACTCAGTCATTCACATACCACAGCACCACCCACATTGGTGAACAGTATCAACAACATTTCTTAATTTGGGGCTGATTTGACACCAGCCTATACGGAGTTCTTCTCCTACAATTATACCCTATAGTGTTCCTAATTTGTGGACAACGGTTATGGCTAAGTAAAATTCCTATTGGAGTTCAGCCACTAATCAGCAGAAATGGTATCCTGCAAGGCTATACCAAAAACCTCATGCAGGATCACAATTAGTTAAGACACAGCAGTCAGTCTTAATTACTATTATCACAATTTCCTGAATGCAACAAGCTTTTAATTTTCTGGCATCACTGAGGGAAGCTGCCACATAGATGTTCAAGAATTACATGCAGGGTATTAAATTTGTTTGAATTTGTGTCTGGTATGTTTGATGTTTTGGAATTCATTTATCCTTCAATAATCCAAGGATCCAGGACTCGACTCCACTGGCATGGGAAGTCCCTCTACTAATAAAGATCACAAACCCTCCCTGATGATCCCTTAAATTCCGAACTATTGCCCGCTGAGTAGGGTCTAGAGAAAAGTGTTTTGAAAACTTTAAAGCACTATATAAATAAGAGTTAAACCCCACTGGGAGAGGCCCATTATTGGAAAGTTGGCCACCAAATAATGAATATTTGGGGTCATCACAGTTGGTAAAAAAAACCAGTATGAAGGGTATACATACATACGTAGATCAAATCAATGATCCTTGATATAATAAAGCCTTATCATTATTATCACTACCTCTCAAACCTGAGCAAAATTAAATTGTATCTGCTTTGCCTTTCCAATTTTTAGGTTTTTTGCCATTAGTAATAGTGCATAATTTATATTGCATTTTATCATTTACCAAGGACATGCCTCATAACAATGTTGTGTTATAATTTATCAAATAAAATAAGTGAACTGACTTGCCTAAAGTCACATTATCTTGACAGTGACAGAACAAAATATCAAACCTGGGACTTCTGGCTCAAGATTTCCTGTTACAGTGACCAATGAATGAATGGTATAAATAATGCAGGACTGGACAAGACCACAATGTCCTGATAATGTACTTAGTAGGTTAAGGAAAGCAGTGAGAACTATTTTTTCACTCACCACGACCCTTGCTTGGTTAGCAATGTAGCAACCTTAAGGATGTAATCTGGAACCTAGAATGGACTAAAGGGATGAGGGAGACAGGATAAAAGAACAACAAAGAATCATAACTAATTCTAAGAAATAGAGGGAAGCTAGATTCCAGATTACAAAATGTAACCTAATGCTTAAATTTATAGGCTTACTTGATAAGGTTTACTCATGAGAAGTCTGTGGGCAGGAGGCTTAGGGAGGTGAAGCAGGGGGTAGGGGATGGTGGTGGGGAGGCAGGGATAGAGGGGTAATACAAGCTAAATGGGAAGCTTAAATGTATCATTAGGGAAAAAAAGTATGAAGAGTTCCTTCATGGCTTCTGGAAGATTGAGTTTTGAGTATACAGCACTTGTGGCTAAGCCAAGTCATGTGGGACAGCAAAGCTTCTTAAATTCGTCTTTGAAAGTCTTGATTGCAAAGTTACCCTGCATGCCTGACCCTCTAGGGAATGTGGAAGAGGGAGGCCATGGTTCCAACATGGGTTTGGAAGATAACAACCAATTATTTCAGCTGTATCTACTATGTGGAAGAGTTCTTAAATTCCATTTTATATATAACCTTCCTTTGCCTTTCGAGGTAAATAATACATCCATTTTCTCTACTAAGAAGAATGATCTTTGGGATAGGGAAAGATAGAACAAAAATGGCCAACAGAGTTGAAACCCAAGTAAGGAGCTGGAAATAGAGTGCCTAAAAGCCCTCAGTAAATTCAAGTCCCCAGGACCAGAATAGCTACTACATCCCTAGATAATGAAGAAAACTGACTATCACAGTTAGGGTGCTAACAGGGATCTTCAACAAAAATCACATACAAAAGAGCTATGAGAGAACTGGGAAAAGGCAAATATTATCCTCATTTTCAAAAAGGGGAAAAGAGTTCAGTTTTGAAATCATAAGCCAGTGAGATTTACTGCAATTCCTGGCCAAATTCTAGAATATATTATTAAAAGGAGTGCCTTTGGGCATTTAGAAAGGAAAGGGTGCACTAAAGGTCACTACAGTTTCATCAAAAACATATCATGCCAGTATAACAGAAGACATAATAGAACTTTTTGGACCAGATGATAAGACAATTAGGTGAATTAAGAAATGATTAAATGACCAGAATCAGATGAGTGATGAACAGAGCAATGTGAACTTGGAGGGAGAGTTTTAGTGCCATACCCTAAGGATCTGACCTTAGCAAGCTTAAAATTTAACATTTTAATGACTGGAATAAAGACATAAATGACATCAGCTGACAAAGTTAAAAATGCATAATTAAAATGCTGACAGAGGAACGAGTAAAAATGATCCCCACTGGGTAGAATAATGGGTCAAACTAATTTAGATGAAATTTAATAGGGATAAAGGTAAGTGTTTTTTGCTAGGGTTCAGAAAATCAATTGTCCACATGTGGGATAGAAGAGGCATAGCTAGATATTTCATGCGAAAAAGAAAGAAACAAGCATTGTAATGGACTAGAAATTCAATGTAAATCAACAGTATAACTGTGGCAGCCAACAAATAATGATATAATTCATTTTTAGGCTATATCAATAGATGTTTTGTGTCTAGAATGGGAGAGGTGATAATCTTGATGTATCTTGCCCTGATCAGACTGTTTCTGGAATATTGTAGTAATCTGGGGCATCTCATTGGGGAATGGATGAACTTGGAACATATTCAGAGGACATGAGCCAGAACCGTGAAAGCATTAGAGACCACGTCATGTAAGGAATGATTAGAGGAGCTGGAGGTGTTTACCTTGGGGAAGGAAAGTAAATAAATACATAAACAAATAAATGAATGAATAAATAAATAGTAGGGATATGATTGCTATCTTCCAAGACATAATATATGAAAAGAATAGGATTAGTTTTATCTAGCTTGGCCCCTAAGTGCAGAGCTAGCAGCAAAGACTGGAAATTACAGAGAAACAAGAATTTAGTTTGACTTAAGTAGAACTTTCCTTACAATCAGAGCTGTTCCAAAGTGACGTGGGCAGCCTCCACGCTAGGTCCTTTCTGACTCCCAAGACTGGGAAATCTGCAACTTGGATTTCTCTTGGAAGTCCTCTGCCTCTGTTCTCTAAGAATCAGTCCATGATTCTCTTCTCTTACCTCTCCTCCTCCTCCCCCCGTTTAGGTCATTAATAATTTCATGCAATCTTGAGGGACTAGTATCAAAACTTAGTCCTCTGAAGAAAACATAAGCGTTAATTTCTTCTTCACATTCATTCTCAAAAAATAAAATATAAAGTGATAGATAATAGATAGTTGAACTGTGAACCAAAAAATTTTTCCTATGAGAAAAGCCAGTTACATCGAAAGAAATCCACAACTCTAAACAACTTTTTTTAATCATATAGTATTTTTAAAAGAAGTTTATAGCTTGTCTTGCTGATTCAAAGTCGGCATACAAACGTGAGTAATTTAATTTTAAACACCATCCAAAATATACACTATATACTAAAAATAACATATAGGATTGATTACACAAATTTTTAAATATAAAATTATCTATGCTCAAAAATAACTGGCAACATTTTGTTTAGCTTTAAAAAACTGGAACTCTACACAATGATTGGCAAGTCCCACATTGCCAGATGAGTCTTGAGAAAGATGAAAGGAAATATTCAAATTAGTTTGCCACAAGAAACTTCAAAAGACAGGTAGGTTAACATGTGACAGCTTTCACTCTGCCTGCCCACCCCCAAAATCTGTGCCATTCAGCTTGCTGGAGTAGTATCAGTGGATTTGCTTTATCTTCTTTAGAGTTTGTGACTGCCGTAGCTCCTGGGTTCCATGTGCATATGAGCAGGATTCGGAGGTCAGAGAACAACCATTGGGATGGTGCATAAAAAACCAACAGAGACGCGTTTTAAAAGCTTCTGATGATAGTCTTCGTTTAGCTTCTGGCTGGTTTTTCTTTGCATTCTTCTCTTCTCTCCAGTCACGAATATACACTCTCCCATTCACAACTGGGGTTTGAAACACAAAGAACAGAACAGCCAAACTATTAGCAAGAAGCTACAAGATTTGTGCACAAGGTTCCTGAATGACAAAGTAGGGTACTTCAGAATGCAGACTGGGAAAACTCTGCTGTACTCATTTGTTTAATTTCATCTGACACTGTTGACAGATACTGCCAAATGAGTAGACAGGCCCACTGCAGAAAAGTAGAGGTCTGCACAGACACCAAAATATTTAAACCAGCATTTTTAGGGAGAGCCAAGAACTGGAAACAAAGTAGATGGCTATTGATTTGGGAACAGCTATACAAATAGATACTGGTTACATGAATGTAATGAAATGTTACTGTGCTATGAGAAAAAAGGAATGTGATGAACCCAGAGAATCATTGAAAGATCTACATGGAACGGATACAGAATAAAGTAATCAGAGCCAATGATCACGACATAAACAAAAGGAATCACAAAAAAAGAAAATAAAAAGTGAATGTTGAAAAATCATAAAATGGCTCAAAAGAAGAAATATGAGAAGACACCCTTACCCCATCCCTTTGCAGGGGTAAGCAGTCCACAAGTGTTATTCATTGCACATAATTTCAGACCTTCTGAATGTACTGATCAGTTATGCTGGGTTTTTTTCCCTTGTCTCTTTTTTGGGGGTAGAGGGGCTTAAAAGTGCTATTTATTATGTGACCTAGCTCTCAGGGGTTGGGAAGTTTGGGAGACAGGTGATAAAACAAAAGGTAAAACACAAAAAGATAAAAGATATCAATAAAAACTCATTTTTTGAAAAAAGAAAAGTAAAGGTATTCAACAGGTAGAGAGTAGTGGTAACCCATCTTTGAATCTTCCCCAGTTCTTAGCACACTGCCCTAAATTTAATAAACGTTCTTAAGTGAATGAAAAGGGATGACTACTTGCATTGGCTAAAGGATTGCTTTGACTTTCTTTGAATACCGGTTTTAAGAAGTCAAAATGCCACAATCCAAACTCTCCTTCAGTGCCACAATGCAGCATAAAGGCGGCCTTGGGATCCTGAACAGAATACCTGTAGGAGCCATAATTTCTGGCAAGGCCTATAAAGCTCAAGAGGCTTCAAGCACAAATTTATTGACACTAGCTATGTTATTGACCAGCTCAGCTCAAGGGGCCTAACCCAGAAGGTTGGCCAACAGAGGACACAAATACACAATAATTCACTAAAGGAAACAAAACTAACCAATTCAATTTAGCAAGTATTTATTCAAAGCACCATTGTGTTAGGCACTGTGATGGTCACTGAGAATATAAAAATAAAAATAACATAATCCTTGCCAAAAGGGAACTTACTCTTCAAGGGACACTGGGGAGAGGGGGAGCCATGGAGGATGAAAGATGACATACAATATGTACATAAATAAACATATAAATCAACAAAATTTAATTTGAGGAAGCAGACTGTATTAATAACTTGTGTTGGGCGGGGTGGGGGTGGGTAAATTAGGAAAGGCTCACAGAGATGGTACCCGAGCTGAGACTTGAAAGGAAGCTAAGGATTATAAGAAGCAGAGATGAGGAGAGAAGATATGGCTACGGAAAAGGCACAGAGATGGAATGTAAAATAGATGTTAAATATTCAGAATGCTTACATATGCTGTTATTTATAAAAAGCTAAAAATATACACATTCTGGGAAAGTCTAGTCCCTAAGGTGGTCTTAGCTTGTGTGTAAGAAATCTGGCTCCCTCAGTCAAGGAGATGTGGTTGAACCAATTTTGTGGGACCATTTGAGGTTAGCTGGGATTAGGTATTCCTTGTGCATTCTGTTTTATCCTCTTTATTCCAACAAATCCAATGACTCCACATGAAACACAGCCAAAGCAACCAAGCCCTTCCTGGCTTTCACTGGAAACCGTAACATTGGCCCAGATTCACCTAAAATATTGCCAAGATTAAAAACCTTAGGGGGAGTGAGGAGAAAATTAAAAGAATGTTTTAAAAATCTAGCTCAATATTTCTGTTGCATACACAACTAGAGGCTATGTGAATTGGGCTTTGAATTTCTTTTTAAAACCCATACTTCACAAACAGAACCAGGAGAACATTGCACACAGTAACAGCAACACTGTAAGGATGACCAACTGCAAAAGACTTAATCATTCTGATCAAGACAATGATCCAGACAATTCCAAAGGACCCAAGATGAAAAAAAAGCTATCCACCTCCAGAGAGAAAACTGATGGAGTCTGAATGCAGACTCAAGCATGCTTCCTTTTAACTTTATTTTTATTGTTGTATTTTGGTTGTGCTTTCTATTGCAACATGGCTAATATGGAAATGTTTTGTAGGACTTCACATGTATAACTGATATCAAATTGCTTGCCTTCTCAAAAAGGGGGTACAGAAGAAGGAAAGAAGAGAATCTGGAACTCAAGATTTTAAAAAAGGATTGTAAAAAAAATTTTTACATGTAACTGGGAAATATTTAACAAAATAAATAAAAATAATTAAAAATACATAACACATACTTCAGTGCTATGATCCTAGTAAGACATTGTGTCCCTAGCAGCAGACTGATCTTTATTAAACATTCTCCCAAAAAGCTCTTTGGAAAATAAGGTCTCTAGGAGAAATAACTTAAGAATTATTAAGAATTAATAAATTAAGAATTATTGAAAGCTATGATCAGAAAAAGAGCCTGGACAAACTGCCCTGATAACCTAGAACCAGAGGATAAAATAGTAATTGAAGGACTCCATCGAGCATTTCAAGAAAGAGATCCCAAAATGAAAACTCCCAGGAATATTAAAGCCAAATTCCAGACCTCTCAGGTCAATGAGAAAATACTGCAAAGCAGCCAAAAAGAAACAATTCAAATATTCAGGAGCCACAGTCAGGATTACAGGGGATTTAGCAGCTTCTATATTAAAGGAACAGAGGGCTTAGAATATGATATTCTGGAAGGCAAAGGCGCTTACATTACAACCAAGAATCAGCAAAACTGAGCATAATCAGGGGGGAAAAATGGACATTCAATGAAAAAGGGGACTTTCAAACCTTACTGATGGAAAGTCCAGAGCTAAATTGATTTTCAAATACAAAACCCAAGAGAAGCATAAAAGTGTTTTTCAATAAGGTTTAGCTGTTTACATCCATACACAGGAAAATGATAACTTTTAACTCTGAAGAACTGTATCTCTAGGGCAGATAGGAGTATACATGGATAGAGGTTTCAGGTATAAGTTGACTTTAATGGAATGATATAAAAAAATTAAGTGGTGAAAGAGGACTGCACTGGGAGAAGGAAGGGAGGGACAGAATGGGGTAAATTATATCACATGAAAAGGCATGAAAGGCCTATTACAGTGGAAGAAAAGAAAGGAGGGAGGTGAGCATCGTTTGAACTTTACTCTGATCGGATTTGGCTCAAAGAGTGAATAACATACACACTCAGTTGGCAGGGTGGATTAAAAACCAGAATTCTACAATATGTTGTTTACAAGAAACACATCTGAAGCAGAGAGACATACACAGAGTAAAGGTAAAAGGCTGGAACAGAATAAATTATGCATCAGCTGAAGTAAAAAAAAAAAAAACGGGTAGCAATCATGATCTCAGATGAAGCAAAAGCAAAAATAAGTCTAATTAAAAGAGACAAGGAAGGAAACTACATCTTGCTAAAAGGTACTACAGACAAAGAAGTAATAAAAATAATAAATATATGCACATACATACACAAATTTCTAAAGGAGAAGTTAAATGAATGACAGGAGAAAATAGACAGTAAACTTATACTCGAGTGAAATCTCAACTTTCCCCTTTTAGAACTAGATAAACCTAACCACAAAATAAACAAGAAAGAAGTTAAGCAGGTAAATAGAATTTTAGAAAAGTTATATATGATAGACTTCTGGAAAAAAATGAATGGGGATAGAAAGGAATAAATCTTTTTCTCAGTGCCACATGGCACCTACACAAAAACTGGGCATGTATTAGGGAATAAAAACCTCAAACTCAAATGTAGAAAGACAGAAATATTAAATGCATCCTCTTCAGATCATTATGTAACAAAAAATTACACTTAATAAAAGGCCATGGAAAGACAGATTAAAAACTAATTGGAACCTAAATAATCTGATCTTAAAGAACGAGTGGGTCAGAGAACAAATCACAGAAACAATAATTTCATCAAAGAGAATCACAATAATGAGACAATATACCAAAATTTATAGGATGCAGCCAAACAGGAAAATTTATAGCTCTAAATGCTTACATCAACAAAATAGAGAAAAAAGGTCAATGAATTGGGCATGCATGCAGCTAAAAAAAAAATCCTTAAAAAGAACAAATTAAAAATCCCCAATTAAACACCAAACTGGAAATCCTGAAAATCAAAGGAAAGATTAATAAAATTTAAAGTATAAAAACTATTTAACTAATAAATAAAACCAAAAGCTGGTTTTATGGGGGGAAAAATAATAAAATGGATAAACATTGGTTAATTTTATTTAAAAAAAAGAAAGAAATTCAAATTACCAGTATCAGAAATGAAAAGGGTGAATTCACCATCAATGAACAGGAAGTTAAAGCAATAATTAGAAGCTATGTTGCCCAATTGTATGCCAATAAATCTGACAATCCAAGTGAAATAGATGAATATAAATTGCCCAGATTAACAGAAGAGGAAATAAAATGCTTAAATAATCCTATTTTAGGAAAAGAAATTACACAAGCCATCAATGAAGTCTCTAAGAAAACATCCACAGGATAAGATGGACTTAAAAGTAAATTCTACCAAACATTTAAAGAACAATTTTTTCAATATTTTATAAACTATTTGGGAAAACAGGCAAAGGAGTCCTACCAAATTCCCTTTATGACACAAATATGGTGCTGATTACTAAGCTAAGAAGAGCCAAAACAGAAAAAGAAAAATATAGACCAATTCTCTAATAAATATTGCTGCAAAAATTTTAAAAGAAAAATAAACACACAAGTGGATTGGCTTTTCTACAAAGGGAGGAATGACTGTGGGATGATGTGAGACAAGTGTCAGACAATAACAGAGACACATGTAGCAATCCACAAACCTGAGGGAGAGGTAGGGTACTACAAGGCTTTTGGATAAGAACCAAAGGATCAAAGGAATAAGCAGAAGCTAGTCAGTGATACCATGGACTATATTATACTGAAGATACAGCAAGTAACTAAGAGGAAGCAGCAGGTGGTGAGTTTTTGACACAAAACAGGTATGGAGGTATAAGTTGGGATAGGTGACTTTCACTACACGGACATCTCCTGGAGTTTTATTTGGTAAAATCAGGAAGCTAATAGTTTCATCTTTCAGAAGGCAGAGAAAGTAGTCGAAGGGAACTGCCACTCTGGACCTGATTCTGTCCAAGAAGGAATTTCACTGATTAGTGAAACAGAGATGATGGGAATCTTGGGAGGTAATACACCAATTTGGCCTTCTGAGGGTCTGTGACAGATGAGAGAAATGCTGAGCCTAGTAACTTAATACTTTATGGGAAAAGATTTTAAAGAGCTCAAAGAAAGGGTAGGTAGACTGTTAAGACTCTAAAAAGAAAGCTGGCTCAAAAGTGATGAGGTGGCTTTCAAGACAAAATTATTTCTAATGAAGATAAAGGGAAATGTCTAAAGAAGCTGATGTGATCAATCGGTAGTTCACCAACTAAAACATTTAAAAACATAAGTGATATATAAATGTAAGCTGATTTTACAAGTGATGGAAGCACAGGCAGGTAAAAGGACAAAATGCAAAAGAATGGCAAGATAACTGAGATATTGTAAGAAGAGCATTAAAGTCAGACCTGAGTTGAGGTGTGAAATAAATGGAAAAGAACACAAAGTATATAAGATTTAAACAAAGAAGAGGATAAAAACCTTGCTTGTGGAAACTACATGTAACTATTTTAACTCCCATTTTAATTCTGTTGTTTATGCCAAGGAGAATGATCCTTCGACTGGGGAGGCAGAAACACAAATGGTTAAGAGTAAGCAGAAGGTAAGGGTGCACCAAGCTGCCCTTAGTGTGTTCCAGTCACTTAGTTCAGGTGAATTACATTCCAAGGTACGAAAAAAACTGGCAGACATGACTGGTAAGACATTGTCTGCGATCCTTGAGGAATCATGGTTCGTGAGAGGTGTCTCAGAGTTAGAAAAAAAAAATCTTTATTTTAAAAAGTCAGGAAAATCAACACTTACACTATGCTTCCATGTTTTCACTGATGAAACCCATCCTCATGCTGTGATATTTTTTGTCTCTGTACTCTCATAAATCCTAAACAGATCTGCCCAATGTGCTAGTAGCATTCCTCTCCATCTCTCACCCTCCTAATGCACCAGGGCAGCTGCTATCTCTCACTCTTATCACAAGGCTGATCCACTTCTTTTTCTGATTACATAGTCACTGCATATTTTTTATGCTGCTTCTTTCACAAGTCAGCATTGGTAACATATTGCAATCTGCCTATACCTGCCATAACCACATCACTGTCCTTTAGGTGCCCAAAGGAGAACCTACGAGGCATCTTTCCATTTGGCTTCCACTTTCTTACATCTTTAAATTTACTTTGTAGTGAGAATGTCAACACTGCCATAGTTCAGCCCCTCCAGAAGTATGTCAACTCAATGGTTTTTGGACAAGGATCTTACATTTAGAAAGGGTTGTTACATTCATCTTTATCATTAGTCTAAAATCTATGTGATTCTTAGCACTCTCAACCCTCTGCTTCCACTGCTGTTATTGCTGAAGACTAAGGCCACCCAAAACAAAGTCATTTTACATTGTGCTTTGTTTCATGGTTTGCCACAAGTGACCAATTTTCTGGTGAGGTGCCTCTCTGCCCTCAGTCAGGCTGATCCTTGGACGGCAGACACAATCTGTCACCAGAACTGGACTTGAAGTTTTACCAGCTTGGTGTCACCTGCTAGATAGAACTTATGTTCCACTCATATAGTTTATGAGAACCTGAGGTAACCTCCACATCATGCTGAGACACTGGAGTGGGACTTTTTCCACTTCAAAGTATAAATTAATGATACTGAAATCGATTTTTGGTAAAATTCTAGAATGAGACAGTCGGAAAAGGAAAAGGTGATCACTAAGAGCAGGTGTGAGTTCATTAAGGACAGGTCATACTGAACTTTTTGTGTTTTTTTTTGATTAGATGAACAGATCAAGAAATAGAGTGAACAGATTACACTGGAGCTCAGCCGGACATCTGAAAAGGTATCTCAAGATATTCTTATGGACAAGAAGAAAATACTACCTGGATGCCAGAGCAGTTAGAAGAGAGACAAGGTGACTGACCAAATCCAAAATGCACTGAGTCAACTGTCAACAGGGAAAGAGGTCTCTAAGAAATTGCCACAAGGGTTTGGTTTTTACCACAAACGTGAAGACATAGATCGCGTGTTTATCAAATGTTCAGCTAACACAGAGCTGGGAGGGAAAGCTGTTCAGTTGTCAGCCAAAGCTGCACAACCAAAATAAAATGTTGTAAAATTAGAACAGGCTGAAACTAAAAAAAGAAACTTAATAGGAATAAATGTGTCTGAGTATGGTAGCACATGCCTGTGTCCCTGATACTGAAGAGGCTGGGGATCTACTAGGAGAGAAATCATGGTATGGCCATACAGCAGTCTGTACTAAGTCTGACACCAACATAGGGAGTAAGCCCCAAGAAGAGGACAACCATCAGGCCGCCTAAGGAGGGGTACACCAGACTGGACCACAAAGAAGGCCAAACAGAGCTCTCGTGTCAATCAATCAGTAGCGGGGTCAGGCCTGTGAGTGTCTGTTGCACTTCCATCCTGGGCAAGACAGGGAGATGGTCAGTCTCAAAGAAAAGAGAAAAGAAAGGAATAAATGTAGAGCCTTGCCTTTGAGGAATAAAAACAATGAAAGAATAGGTACAGAATAGGGAAGACAACTAGAAGTCGATTCTTGTGAAAAAGATCTATGATTTCTAGGGGATAGCAAGTTGTACAAGTATCAGCAATGTGATGTGGCAGCCAGGATAGCCTATGAGATCAATGTGGGTATTCCTTCCAATGATACAAATTACAACCACTCTGTGACATAATTAACTATCCTCACAAGTCACTACAGATTAAAAAAAAATCACTACCTGTGGGTCAGTATTCTGGTGAGGAATACCTTTCTTCTAACTTAACTAGCTGGTCCTTGGATAGTAGAAAGATAGCCTGTCACCTCTCTAGCTTTAAAGAATTACAGACCTTGCCATCCATTAGCATCTCTTTCAAAGAAATGAAAGTCACCTTGGTGGCATGATGAGACATTAGAGCAGGACTTTAGTGAGGCCTTGAGCTAAATTAATAAAAATTGAGTGTTCAAAGGGAAAGATGTAATAGTTGCACTGTCTTCTTCAGGCTGCCACACTTTGGAATGGACATTATAAAGCTTCCATGTATATGTCCATAGGAGAGTGAAGAGAATGGTATGTGGAGTAGAAAGTATGTTAAATGTTGATTGATTAAAGGAACTGGGGGTATTTGGACCAGAGGAAAAAATTATGTAGTGACTTGACTATTGTCTTCAAAGAGTTGGAAGCTATTCATGTGAAAGCAACTAAACTGGTTTCACCTAATCCAGAGGGCAGGACTAGCACACTTTATTTATATATTTGTTTATTTTGCACCAAGGATAAGAACTATTTTTGTTAGCAACAAGATTTCTTTCCCAACATGGCCCCTTTAGAAAGTAAAATGTAGTGACCATTCTATATAAAAAAACTAAACTTAGAAATGCTAAATGGCATGCCTGTAGTCACACCGCTGGTAAGCAGAGGTGCTGACATGTGAATCAGTCTCCTGACTTCCAATCTAGGGCTCTTTCCAATACACCAAGCTGCTGAGACTGCATCAGGTGGTAAAGTCAATCTGTTCAGTAAACAAGAACATGGGCCCCCAAAGTACAGGACCTGGGACAATTGTCCTGATTTCTTATTATACTCTTGGCACAGACATGCCTCAAGTACTTACACAAGCCAACAAAAGAAATCACCGATAAAACAGGAATAGTAATTGTACTACTTATTCCTTAGGGTTGTTTTGAGGAAAATGCTATTGTATAAACCTTAAAAAACACCCGTATTTTTTGTATTGCATTCCTGAGAGTATCATAAAATCCTAGAACTACAATGCTGGAAAGGATCTCAGGAATCATCAAACTTGAATTGTACCCATTTTATGAATCTGGTCTGTAATATTCCCAACAAACCAGCTTTAACTTGAAGACTTCTAGTAACTAGGAAACTCACCACCCCTGCAAAAAGCCAATTACAATTTTAAACGCATCATATTACTAGAAGTTCTTCCTTATGTTGAGTCAAAATCTCCCTCCCTACAGTTTCTTCTTCATTTGAGATTTCATATACTAGGTAGAAATCAGACCTGATGATTCCAGATTTTGTTAGTTGGAAAGGCCATGAGTGGCTATCCATTACAACCCATACATGAAAGCAATCCTTATTATGGCATAAGCAATAAGTGATCACACAGCTTCCTCTTGAAGACCTCCCACGAGAGGAAGCTCACACTTCTGGAGCTGGTCTGTACATTACTGGCTAGCTCTGATTGATCTGTTAGGAAGTTTTTCCTGACATGCAGCTTAAATTAGGGCTCTATAACTTCCACCCAGTGTTTTTGGTTCTGTTCTCTGGGGCCAAACAAAACAAGCCCAATTCCCCCTCCTCCACCTGACAGCCTTTCACATCCCTAAACTCAGGTCCCCTCTGAATCTTCCCTTGTCCAGACTAAGCACACTTAGCTCCTAATGTGACGTGGTCTCAAGGCCCTTCACAATCCTGACCGCCCTCCTCTACATACTCTCCAGCTCATCTGTCTCTTTAAACTAAGGCACCCAGAACTGAACACAATATTCCAGGTATGGTATGGCAAGGTGAGAGTACAGTGGGATCATTATTTCCCTCTCCCTGGAAGCTATACTATTCTAATGGATCCCAATATTGCATTATCTTTGTGGCTGCCACATAACCCCTCTGACTCATACTGAACTTGCAATATCCTAGAAGTCCCAGATCTTTTTCAGAACAATTGCTATTTAAAATGTTTTGTACCTACATGTACTGTTGAATTTCATCTTATTAGACTAAACCCAAGGCTTTACCCTGTCATGATCTTTTGGGATCTTAACATTCTTAGATTCATACTCTGTTACCTGGTCGCATTTCCTTCTCTATATTTCTTTTTTAAAATTTAAGTTGGTTGGTGAGTACCCTGTGCATCCACATCGGTTTCTTGAGACAAATCCCATTTTTTCTACCTTATTAGAACTGTTTCACTTTCTGTCTTCAGAATTTCATTCTTGAACATCTTCCTGAGCTGACTTCCCTTGTAGCCTTTTAGCTGATGGGCCTATTTTCCCCCTGAAACGTTTGAAATCTCTTTTCCCAAAATCTAAGGTGCATGTCAAGTGAATCCAGATTTCCCCTCCTTAATCTAATGTTGCATTTTGCTTTTTTGTCATCTTTGGTTGGATTTATTTTTGCTCCACAATAATCTTCATGTGTTCCTATATGCATAGCACAGGACTTTGTAATTTTTATCATCATCATCAATAAAAATAATATTATCACTGATAATGCTACTAATAATGATAATAATAATAATGATAGCTAGGATTTACATAGCTCTTTAAAGTTTGCAAGCAATTTCCATACATTAACTCATTTGAAGTGGGTGCTATTACTATCCCACTTTACAAATGAAGAAACTCCAGCTGGGAGAGGGTAAGGTCTTGCCCAGGGAAACACAGGTAATGAGAGTCTGAGGAAGAATTCGAACTCCGGTCTTCCTGACTACAAGTCCAACGCTCTATCTATCATGCTGCCTATACAGTTTATTTTCCGAAATGTTTTAACTTAAAACAACGTAATTTAAATGGCACACACATCATTACCTTCAAATACCTGATGGCTGTTCTTAAGCAGGGTTTGGAGGCCTCCACATTCTCTTTTTAATCTTTGCAGAGTTTCTTTATCTAACTGATTTGCTACTTCTGCCAAGGAAAGGCTTCCTGTTGAGGGAGAAAACAAACAAACTATAAGGTTTCTTCCCCAAAACAGGATACTTTTATGAACATATAAAAAGAACAGACCTAGTTGAGTATTCAGCACAGGAAAATGCATTTAGTTTTGCCATTTTACATACTTCAGACACTTGTCTAGTTCCTTTCACCCTAGTTTAACACCCACAAAAAAGCAAAGAAATCACTGAAAAATAATTCAGAAAACACAATAACCAGAGGTAATAGAGTCCAATTGTTCACATCTGATGCTGATGATTGTAATGATGATTCCTTAAATCTGTACAGAACTTGAATTTTTCAAAGTACTTCCTGATATAATCCAGTACAGGGGAAAGAGCCCCAGATCTGACATCTGAATTGGTGGATCAGGATCCCAGCCCCACTGTGTGACGCCGGACAAAGACTTCTGCTTCAGGGACCTCAATCTCTCCACTTCTAAAACGGGGATTAGACAAAATGATCTCTCAGGTGTCCTTCAGCTCTAAATTCTATATGGCCACCTTCATGCTCATTATCATTCCATGTGATCCTCCCAACAGCTCCGGTAAGTAGTAAGCTAAAGCACTAGCTCCATTTTACAAGTGAGGCAAATGAAGTTCATTAAGTGTACAATTTCAGAGACATCAGGCATGCTGGAAATCAGACGATTCAGAAAGCTCATGTCATTCATTCATGAGGGAACTGAGGCTTAGGAAAGTAAAGTGACTTGACCAAAACCACTGTGAGCAGCAAAACCAGAACCCCAGTCTATTGTCACTGGGCTCAGCAATTTCTTACTGCATCTACTTCATTACCTCTCCCTACCGAATCTCTATCAACAGAGCTTTCAATTCCACAATTTAACGCAAATTTATTAAGTGCCTATTATGTGCAAGGCACTGTAATGCAAGGAATGTAAAAATAAAAATGACAGAACCTGGCCTCAAAGATCTTATCACATATGAAATTACATGTACACCAAACAGTATGATACAAAATGCTAGATAAGGTATTTTACCAATAATGAAGGAATGGGGAGGAAGAAAGGGAGACAGAAATCATGCTGCTCCATCTATAACTTCCCTCCCTTAGGCTCCTTTGTAATCAAGATCACCCATCCTCTCCTAGGACTTTCCTCCCAACCTCTTATGTACTATCTTCTCTCATTAGAGTGTAAGCTCCTTGAGGGGAGGCACTGACTTTTTTTCTACTTGTATTTGCATTCCAAGCACTTAGCACAGTTCCTAGCATATACCAAGTGCCTAAAAAACTGCTTGTTTTGACCTATCTATCCAGTTAAATAGCTGCCTCAGTTGAAGGGTGTGTTTGTCACTATGAAAAAGAAAAGCTGACAAATGTCTTGGCCTCATTAGTACCAGCAGAAACAGTGAAAATATAAATTTTAATAATATAATAAAACAAAACAAAAACCTTACCCTTCTTGTGTTTACTGTCTTAGCTACAAAGGAATTCTATTTTCTAGTTTCAAGTAACACTTCTTGTGGACCCTCTCAGCCTAAAAGGGTAGTTGTTCAAGGTATTTTTTTTGTAGGATAAAAAGGCTGACAAGACTGGAGCAGAAATGTTGTCTTTAGGACACAATCCAAGGCTTCTAAACTGGCAGGAAAGAGAGGGCTCCTAGCTCAGAACAAGAATCTTTGGGGAATTTTTTTTTCCATCTACTTTACAACCTGAGTAATAGTGACAAGTTTCTGGCTCTTTCCTCTGGAAAAGGAGAAGGTTCCCACTCTGCTTTTCCTGCTCCTCACTGTCTTCTATCCCATCTGGTAAACAGGCAGAAAAAGGGACCTTATTCAGCAGCCTGGGGAAGTTTCAATATTTATAATGGTTTAAAGTGTGTTGACAGTTCAGGAGTTACTGCATTCTACAAGAAACCAGATCACTGAATGCACAGAACTCTAATGACTTGGTCTTGCTCCTTTTCCCATAATGACAGCAAAATAGGATTTTGTATGTAATTCAATATTTTTATGCCAGTGTAAGTTGCAAATAACAGGAATATAAAATTATATGGCAAAGACTTAAGTAATAAAGTAATACAAAGCAAGAATTAAATCATGCAAGATGTCTAGCTACATGAAAAATTATATGAGAACAGATAGAAAAGAGATCAGATTGTGACTGAGTAAGCTGCTAACTTGTTATTTTGCTAAAGTATGCAAGCATCACTATGCCTTTGATTGAAATGTCACCTGGAACTTCCTGCCACACTGGGAAACTCCTCACATTGGAACATCAGTCCTTCCCTATAACCTTCTCACCCTGACAGATACCTTCACCACTCAGGTCCCCTTCTTCTCTATTAGGGAGTGAGGCCCTCCTCTAAGCTCCTTCAGGGCAGGATCTATCTTCTTACTGTATTCCCAGAACTTAGCACAGTGCCTGACACATAGTAAACATGTGCACATCATGAGGTGTGTGTATACACACACACACACACACACACACACACACACATACATACATACATATATATACATATATATGTATGTATATGTGTGTGTGTTTGTAGGCAAAGAGGCAACAGGCTTTTATTAAGCACTTACTATGTGTTTATTTGTACATATGTATATATGTAGATACATATATTTAATATATCTGTATGTATATGCATATGTATAGATGACACTGATACTCCATAATCAAATTATTTACTCACTGTACATGTTTGTTTTGTATTGTGTATGTATGTATATGTATGTTTGTATGTACACACACATGCAAAAAATATACACACACACATTTTTAAAAGTAAATAGAGGTATCTGTAGAGTATTCTGGTGACATCTCTCATTCCCTCCTTCTCTGATGCCTCACTGAGGCACAGAGATGACCCTGGGTTCTCCACAATAATGACACTCACAGGAACATCTTGAGCAGAGACCGTTGAGAACTTTAAAGTGCCACACAAAGGGGACAGACTGTTATTATTGTTCAGTTTTATTAGGAGTTTTCCCACTTATTCTGTTTGTTAAGTCATAAGTGTTTGTTGAACAAATAAAACAATAGTTTATCATAAAAATAGCTTTTTTTCCTATAGATGTTAGAACTTTTAAATTTCACAGCAGTGCTCAGGGAAGTCATTAATGTGAGTGGACACTTTAGTGCAGAAACCCTTTAGTGCTATACAAACATGCCAGAGAGCATCATCATTTCTTTGGTTGGTGTCAGGTCACAGGAGCACAGAAATTAGTTCTGTAAAAGACCTAGTCCAAAGCTTTTATTTTATATATGAGGAAACTTAAGAGCATCGAGGTGATGGGACCTGCCCAAGGTCACAGTAACAATTTAGTAAGACAGCCAGGATTAGGACTCTGGTCACCTGACTCTAAATTCAGAGCCTTTTCCACTATATCACACTGTATACAGTATTTGCTTAATCTCTATAGGTTGGTATTGTATAATTCTGTGGCCTAAGTCGAGAGTCACTATTTTTCTGGAAGAGTTAAAGATTTGAATTTAAATAATTCAGTGGTTACAATAACATGTACTATATGGAAAACTTTCTAGAGAGCACTTCTCTGCCCAGTTATCATAAGTTTCTTTTAAATTTCTTAAATAAAAAAATAGGAGAAATGAGTTTCTATCAAAAGAATCTTAGCATATATCCTAGAAATGGGGTTGATTGTTTACCTCCTCGATTCCAGGTTTTTGAGCTTCCATCACAGGGGTCTTCTTTGAGGTTCTGCTGCTTTCCATTCAGCAACAAATTAGCCACTTTCAAAACTATGTGGTCAATGAAGTCTCGGGGGAGAGAAGCACAGTTCCTAACTTGTTCAATTTTGTCTCTAGGCTGAAATCCATTTATCCAGATTCCATCTTCCTGAGGCATCTTCTTTTCATTTTCAGGAAACTGACCTTTGGGAGGCTTATCACTGAGACAGTTTAAATATATATGATGGTCACAATGATTAGTTTCTATTGTGCTGCCTGAAGAGGCGCAAGAAGATTCTTCACTATGGGGAATCCGAGCACAAGACTGCCTACTATCAATATACTGTGTTCTCTGCTTATCCACTAAAGCTTCTTCAGTAGCTGGATATGTTCTGGATTTTCCAATGAGGCAAACCTAAATTTACAAAAAAGTAAAATAATTGTTTTGTTATGTTGGCATAACATAGACCTGTAGGATTTAGTATTCAAAAGGAACTTAGAGGGCAGAGCCAAGATGGCAGCTGGTAAGCAGGGACTAGTGTGAGCTCCGTACCGAGATCCTCCAAAAACCTATAAAAAATGGCTCTGAACCAATTCTAGAATGGCAGAATCCACAGAACAGCAGAGGGAAGCAGGGCTCCAGCCCAGGACAGCCTGGATGGTCTCTGGGTGAGGTCTATCCCACACGGAGCTGGGAGCTGGGAATGGAGTGGAGCAGAGTCCAGCGTGGGCGGCCTGGACCATCCAGACCAGAAGCCGGGCGGAGGGGCCCCTAGCACCCTGAATCAGTGAGCTGCGGCAGTTACCAGACTCCTTAACCCACAAACACCAAAGACTGCAGAGAAGGTTAGTGGGAAAAGCTGCGGGAGTAGAAAGAGTTCTCGGTTCAGCTTCCAGCCCCAGGGGCAGCGGAGGTGGGGCAGCTACAGCTGTTGTTACTTCCAGCTCCAGGCCCACCTGGTGGGAGGAATTAAGTGGCGGATCAGAGCAGGAGTGCACGGCCTGCTGAAGATCTAAGCCCAGTCCGGGCTGGGGGTTGGGGAAGGAGCAGTGCTGGTGTGGCAGAGCTGGCACCTCCCCCCCAAACATGGAACACAGAGCTCTCTAGTCTACAAGCAGTCATACCCCGCTGAAAAACTCAAAGGTCAAGTTAGTTGGCTGGGAATATGGCCAGGCAGCGAAAACGCACCGAGATTCAGTCTCAGACTTTGAATTCTTTCTTTGCTGACAAAGAAGACCAAAACATACAGACAGAAGAAATTAATAAAGTCAAAGAGCCTACAACAGAAACCTCTAAGAAAAACAGGAACTGGTCCCAGGCCATGGAAGAGCTCAAAAAGGATTTGGAAAAGCAAGTTAGAGAAGTAGAGGAAAAATTGGGAAGAGAAATGAGAAGGATGCGAGAAAACCATGAAAAACAAGTCAATGACTTGCTAAAGGAGACCCAAAAAAATGCTGAAAAATACACTGAAGAAAACAACACCTTAAAAAACAGACTAACTCAAATGGCAAAAGAGCTCCAAAAAGCCAATGAGGAGAAGAATGCCTTGAAAGGCAAAATTAGCCAAATGGAAAAGGAGGTCCAAAAGACCACTGAAGAAAATACTACTTTCAAAATTAGATTGGAGCAAGTGGAAGCTAGTGATTTTATGAGAAATCAAGATATTATAAAACAGAACCAAAGGAATGAAAAAATGGAAGATAATGTGAAATATCTCATTGGGAAAACCACTGACCTGGAAAATAGATCCAGGAGAGATAATTTAAAAATTATTGGACTACCTGAAAGCCATGATCAAAAAAAGAGCCTAGATATCATCTTTCAAGAAATTATCAAGGAGAACTGCCCTGATATTCTAGAGCCACAGGGCAAAATAGAAATTGAAAGAATCCATCGATCACCTCCTCAAGTAGATCCCAAAAAGAAATCTCCCAGGAATATTGTCGCCAAATTCCAGAGCTCCCAGATCAAGGAGAAAATACTGCAAGCTGCCAAAAGAAACAATTTGAGTATTGTGGAAACCCAGTCAGAATAACCCAAGATCTGGCAGCCTCTACATTAAGAGATCGAAGGGCTTGGAATACGATATTCCGGAGGTCAATGGAGCTAGGATTAAAACCTAGAATCACCTACCCAGTAAAACTGAGTATCATGCTCCAAGGCAAAATATGGACTTTCAATAAAATAGAGGACTTTCAAGCTTTCTCAGTGAAAAGACCAGAACTGAATAGAAAATTTGACTTTCAAACACAAGAATCAAGAGAAGCATGAAAAGGTAATCAAGAAACAGAAACTGCAAGGGACTTACTAAAGTTGAACTGTTTTGTTGACATTCCTACATGGAAAGATGACATGTATGATTCAGGAGACCTCAGTATTAGGGTAGCTGAAGGGAATATGCATATATATATGTTTATGTATATATATAAGTGAATGTGTATGTATGTATATATTCTATGTGTATATGTATGTATGTGTATGTATGTATATATGTGTGTGTATGTGTATGTGCGTATATATATATATATATATATATGTAAAAGAGAGAGAGCAGACACAGGGTGAGTTGAAGATGAAGGGAAGATATCTAGAAGAAATAAAATGAAATTAACGGATGAGAGAGCAACATACTGAGAGAGGGAGATGGAGAGATAGAATGAGGTGGATTATCTCGCATAAAGGTGGCAAGAGGAAGCAGTTCTGTGGGAGGAGGGGAGAGGGCAGGTGAGGGGGGAATGAGTGAACCTTGCTCTCATTAGATTTGGCCTCAGGAGGGAATACCATACATACTCAGTTGGGTATCTTACCCCACAGGAAAGAAGAGGGAGGAAGATTAAAAAAAAAAATAAAAGGGGGGGGATGATAGAGGGGAGGGCAGATGGGGGTGGAGGTAATCAAAACAAACACTTTGGAAAGGGGACAGGGTCAAGGGAGAAAATTCAATAAAGCGGGATGGGTTGGGAAGGAATAAAATGTAGTTAGTCTTTCACAACATGAGTATTGTGGAAGGGTTATACATAATGATACACATGTGGCCTAGGTTGAATTGCTCGACTTCTTAGGGAGGGAGGGTGGGTGGGAAGGGAAGAGGGTAGAGAATTTGGAACTCAAAGTTTTAAAAACAGATGTTCAAAAACAAAAAAAAAAAAGTTTTTGCATGCAACTAAAAAATAAGATACACAGGCAATGGGGCCTAGAAATTTATCTTGCCCTACAAGAAAGGAAGGGAAAAGGGGATGAGAGGGGAGGGGGGTGATAGAGGGGAGGGCTGACTGGGGAACAGGGCAACCAGAATATATGCCATCTTGGAGTGGGGGGGAGGGTAGAAATGGGGAGAAAATTCGTAATTCAAACTGTTGTGAAAATCAATGCTGAAAACTAAATATGTTAAATAAATAAATTTAAATTAAAAAAAAAAAACAAAAGGAACTTAAGGGTCATCTAGTATAACCAGGTGCCTCATATGTTACAGATGAGGAAAACTGAGGCTCAGAGTAATGAAGCAGCCTGCCCAAGGTCAGTAAGTAGGACAGCCAGCTTAGAGCCAAGGTGTGTTGCCATTGGTCCTAGGGTTCCTTTCCTTGTGCATACCATCCTTGAGAGAATGTTATTTTTCTCTATATGTGTGCAAGATTATGCACCAATGCAATAAGCACAGGATTCATACTTATTTAAATTAATAACAAAGCCCATAAAAGTCTGTTTGCCCAACTTTCAATAAAGGTCTCCTTCTTAAAGATATAAAAATCTGAGGGTAAATCCAAGGCTTATCATAGCACAAGGCCCATAGCAAGTACTTAACAAATACTTGAGGAATGAATAAAATGAGTTGAAATAAAATCAGGTATGGCTATGAGGCAGTAAGACTGATGTGTGAACAAACACAGCTGACCTTAAGCTCTCCATTGTCCTCATACGTTACACTGTATAAACTAAACTGAGTGCTGTTCTTCAAAGTGGTCACCTTCAAAAGCTGTGCATTTAATCCAATGCTGCTGCCAAATGTGTTTAGAACACTCTCTGAGAATAGTGTCCAGAGCCAGTAAAAAAAAAAAAATCCAAGAAAACTAGGTTCATCACTTTATAAGGAAAGTTGGAGAGGGGATTCCCTCAGGTAGAGGTTGAACTAGATAGTCACTGAAGTTCTTCCCACTCTGAAATTCTTTGATTCTGTAATGAATTTTTGCTGTTTTCAAAAATCAAACCTACCACTAACAAGCAAACTTTTGCCAACACTACCAATGTTCAAAAGGTGAAGGCTCTGAAGGAAATTCCCAAAGAGAAGTTCCAAAATGTATGGATCACTTATCAGCACTGTTGAAGTAAGTGTACCATGTTACAGTGACCACTCTGAAAGCAGAACATTAACTTGTGCTTAGGTTCAGATGTGGTCGTTTAAAAGAAATAAATCTCCTTACCTTAACTCACAATTCCATTCCTAACAGGTCTATGAATGAATGAATGAACAATTAAATAAGCAAATAAATGAAAAGCCATTTATTATATGCCAAACACTTTGTTAAATGTTGGTGATACAAATAAAAAAGAAGAGATAATCTCTGAACTCAGAGAGTCTGGGACGGGGTGGGGAACCTGCATCCTCTAGGCCACATGTGGTCCTCTAGGCCCTTTGACTGAATCCAAACTTCAGAGAACAAATCCTGTTCCTCACCCCTGGTCTGAGAAATAACAGAGTTGGAGAGTGGTGGCCAGGGAAGGGCACCGTGGCCCTGATGAATAAAATGAAGGGTAGAGAAGGCACAAAGAACAGTCAGCCACTAACGCCCTGAACTTATAAGTACAGAGGAGCACAGCAGTGACTACCAACTCAGACAATGGCCAACAGTTTGTGATCAACCTGCTGGGAGACTCTCTTGGTCCGCAGAATTCTATTAGCCCTGTGAAAATAAACACTACTAAATCTACCAAGACACAAAAGTTTTTCTCAGTCCGTCTTGCCTCCATTTCTAAACTTTTAAAATTTATAAAACATAAGCATTACATTTCATTAGAAGATCACAAGTTAATACAAAATAAAACTATAGCAATATCTTGTTAATTAAAGGAGGAGGAGGTAAACCTGAGCTAGAGAATCTTTTAGAAGACATCCTATTTTAGGTAATTAAACTAAATGAATACTTATATTTACAAAAGAGGCAAAGTGAAGGTGATGCTCAAACTTACAAAAGGATTCAATAAAGTTTTTTTATTTAAATGGAAAACATCCCTAGCACATATTAAATATGAGCCACAAGTTTCAAATACGATTCAGTTTATCAAAAAACTTGATCTACAAATTTGTGGTAATATATCTACTGTATATAGTGAGGTATATCTGTACGTACAGCCACTCAGCATTCACTTTAATGCTACTTACGAGCTGTTGAGTTAAGATCCTATTAAGTCTGATTTAATGAACAAAAAGATTAACTTTTGATCAGTCTTTTAACTGTATACAAACATATGCAATTAAACTCCATGAAAAATGTGTTCCCATAGAGAAATATTTTCTCTGCAATCTTAATTACATTATATTTGCTTTAATAAAATCATTCTTCATCACTAATACAGCCCTAGTAAAACCATCACAAATTCCAAATCAGGGCAACTGATGTTTTAGCAGTGGAGGCTCCTACAAAAGCCTCCATTCACAATTATTAAAGGTCTTGGGAAGAGGATAGACATCAGCACCCCCACATAGTCGCTCCTGAATCAAGAGGCCCTACTCCTGTAGGCAAAGCCAAACTGTGTCTGAGTCTATGAGTAACTTCTTAGTCAATGAATACAATCTGAGGATGCAGTTGATGAGATCGCTAACTTTGATGAATACTAATTTATTTCAAAAACAAACTGATTTAGATTATCTGATGTAGTTCTTAACTTTCAATCTAAATTACTACACAATTCTAAAGCCAAGAAGGATCGAAACTTACTCTTTTTGTTGACGGGATTCGAAGGCAGTCTTCCTCAACATGGAACCCACAGGTGAACCCCACTTCTTTAATAAAATCAAGGTATTCCCTATACTGGGTCTTCTTACTCTGTCTTCGGCTATATTTTCCAGTGAAATCAAAGAAACAGCACGGCAGGACAAAATAGCAGCAACTATATGATGACCTATAAAAGTAATTAGCAGAGATTTAGAAACCAAAAGTTACAGATAAACCTATTAATTAAAATTCAGTAAGACTATGCATCTTTTCAATTCAATAAATATTAAACACCAACTTTGTGCTCAGCATAACTGTTTTTGTCCAGATCTATGATTTCACTAGTATAAGGGATTCCCTGTGAGGAAACTCCCTCCACCAATACAGATCAACAACTGCTGGGCAAACTATTGTGTTAAAGAGTTGTCTAGAAAACTGAGAAGTCACACAGGTGTTTAACACAAATTTTATATAAGACACAGTCTCTGCCCTTGTGAAGCACTACAATCTGAATGTAGTTGGGAGACAAGTACATGTGTATTCCCACTGATAGATTATAAACTATAATACAAAATAAGTAAATAAAATAAGTAACAAAGTACAGTGCAATCCAAGGAGGGAAATATCATTATCATATCATGAATACTATCTTATGAAATATCATAAATACCAATGAGGAAATCAAGGAAGACTTCCCAGACTTTGAAGGATGGGGAAGAATTCAACAGGTGGAAATGTAAAGATGGCAAAGGCATTGTAGTTATATGGAACAACCTGAGAAGGCAGGGGAAACAGAGAGTAGTAGGGGGCATAGGCAAAGATGCCATGTTGAAAGTACAGAGTACATGCAGGGGAGTTTTGGGAATAAAATTGAAAAAGTAGAGTGACACTATATTGTCAAGAACATTGAATCATTAAGATTAACTAAAACAACTTTTCTCAATTTAATTCCATTTAATTCCATTTAATCAGTGATTCTGTGGCAGAGTGGAGACAAGGCAGGTCTCAAAGTCAGTAATACCAGTGTTCAAGTCCCACCTGACAGATACCAGCTGTGTTACAATGGGCAAGCTATTTAGCTCCCCAGAAATCCTCTAAGACCTCAAAGCTGCAAAATAATTACTGAGATGTATTAGTATGAGGAGTTCCCTCCCCTCATGAGTTCCACATACCAATCATAGGTTTGTTCAAATATAAATGCATATGTGTATATATATATATATATGTAAATGTACACACATATGTGTACACACACACATATGCAATATTTCCTTACTTCCTCACTACCAACTCTCTCCTCAACCCCTAGTAATCGGCCTTCCATTTACACCAACCATGCAATTAAAACTGCTCTAAGGTCATTAATTATCTAATTTCTTGAACCATGGTAGAAAGCATGCTAAAGAGTCCATCAAGGAAGAATAACAGGATTGCCACACAGCAGCGAAGCATCAACACAAAGTAAATAACATGAATCTATAGCGGACACATTCCATACAAGTGAGATGAGCAGGGGACAAGGGACTCAAGGTGGAGAACAATTTAAAGCTGAACAGGTCAATTAAAAACTAAAGAAAGGAAAGGAATGCCTGAGCAAAGGTTATAAACTGGAGCAGCAAGGAGAGACAGAATGACTGGAGGTCAAGGGAATGATAAACAATTGGTTTAGAAGGAATGAAACAGAAAGAGAGATGGAAAGACAGGAAGTTATCATCAAAATGATGTTTAAGCACTGAACTGGCCAAATCAACTGCTTTATTATAAAAAAAAAAATCTTGATTAGTTTTCTATTGTCCATTGAATATTTGAGGCCCTTAAAATAAATGCTCTTCCTCCACATTGCACTCTGTTGCAGCTGCATGGCCACATCTCTGCTCAATGTTAGAGATGTGTCAAATTCCTCTGCTTGTTTTAACATACCTACTTCTTATTTTTATTTTCTCTTACAATGTTCTTGTTTGTGTGTTTGTCAGTAAGTTAGGCAATAGCATTTATTAAGCCCTTACTACATGCTAGGCACTGTGCTAAGTGCTGGGGCCAGGGGCAAAAACACTGTCCTTGACATGGAAGAGTTCACCTTCTAAAAGGAGAGACAACATTTAAATAAATGCAACTGTACAGTATATATACAGAATAGATAGAAAGTAATCTCAGAAGGAAAGAATTAGTGGTTGTGAAGATGGGCAGGGGGTTGGGGGGAGAGATATCAGGAAAGGCTTTCTGCAGGGAAGCTATAGAACGGAAAACAGAATATGTACCTTTTAGGTATTTTTAAGTATGAGGCACTATAGTATAGTAAAAAGAGTATTAAATTTGTAGTCAAGAAATCTAAATTCAAATTCCAGTATTGTTCCTTTAACCTCTTGTACCTCAGGTAGATCACTTCATCTCTCTTAGGCTCAGCGCTCATTCATAAAATGAGGTAGCTGGACTAGATGATCTTTAAGGTTCCTTTGAGCTATAAAAACTTGGCAAAAAGGAAGCAGGAACTGCAGCAATTCTCAGATTTCGACAGTCACCTTCCCTTTACCATGTCACAAAATGTTTCTCAGACCCTGTATCTCCTCCAGTTCTCAACAGCACACCCCACGATGCTTTGAGCAGGTATAGTTCATGTCAGTAACATGATAATGTTTGGAGCATGGCATTGCAAATTTTATTTGGTTTTGCATTTGACATGCCTTCTGTGAAGCTGATCATTATAAGTGGTATCCACCTTACTCTCCTAATTTTCACAGGTAATTCAAAATAACTTACTTTAAAATGTTAAAAATTAGTAGCTAACTTTTTCGATGAGAACACTAAAGTCAACATGTTCTTAGGTGGAAAAAAATACTCCCTATACGCTTTCACCCTTTACTGTAGTCATTTTTAATTTCTGCTGGTTCCTAAAAGTTCTGACATATTTAGCTATAGGCAAGTAAGTTCGAAGTAGGTACAAGAGATTAATTTAACATTTTGCTTTTATTCTATAATAATGAAAGCTAAATCAGTAAGAATAAACCCTTAAGTAAAGAAGGTCCTAGAAACCAATTATTTACCATTAAATTATATAATTTCTTTGCAAATCAGGTTGCCTTCTGGGTTTTCATCAGAATCAAAAATTATCTCTAATACAGAGTTTTGATTTTGTGGACATAGATATCTCAAACTATTTTTAAGTGATTCATTTATTAAGTACATTTTTTTCTTTTGAATGTCAACTTTATTTCCCCCCCCACCTTGTGAGAGGGCCTTACTACACAAAATAAGAGCAAGATTTTTTTATCTGATAAAAGATTGATTTCAACAGAGCAAGGACCATGTTTATTTATTGGTGTCCTCACTCAGCATCAAGCATACGGCCTTATAAAGAGTAGGTGGTCAATAATGTATGATGAACTGAGGGGCATAGTGCAAAGAACAATGGACTTGGACTCAAAAGACGTGGGCTCAGACCCCAACTCAGATGCTAGTCATACAGGCAAGTGTCTTTAACAATATTTGTACTACCTATTTCATAAGGTTGTTAAAAGGAAAACACTTTACAAAAGACTACGCAAAGATTATATAAATGTTTTATTAAAAATAAATAGAAGTATTGTCTAAATAGTCAAAAATCAGATCTCAAAATGCTATCACCATTTATTATACCTGATATTACCTTGCTGCAATCACAGGTATCCATGGAGTAAGCTCATCTGAATGGTTTCCAATTAACCAATCAACATCAGGGAAAAGGTAACTATCATCTGGTCTGATTGCAACTTCCTGAAACAAAGTATAATTTGTGCTCAAAGAAATCTCCAGTTAACTAAAGAAAATGTCCAGTCTGTGTTTTAAAAATACAAAGGAGTGAAAATTATTTTTCTGACGGTTGATCTCCATTTGGTCATTAAAATGTATTATTTTGATATATATGAGTATGAAGAAAAAACTAAATACCAGCTGAGATCCTGAGATGTATATTCTAGTTTCAAGATCAATTTCTGTAATAAGAGGAAATAAAACCGTTTAGACTGAGTTATCTGTCAGAAAAACCAGACCTCCTAGCCTAGTTTTGTTGAGGCTAATGACTAAATATATGGATGTACTTAAATACTCCCTGTACCTAGACAGAACAAGAAGAACATATAATTTCATTATGTGAAGGCTAGTTTATTAAAAATAAAAGAACACTGTAAAAATACTAGAGTGCACATTTCTACGAAGGCCCTACTCTAGCCAAGCTTTAAAGGGACAAACCCATCTGCTCAAGTCCCATGCTCTCCACCACATTCCCCTCTACCACAAAAAAAATTAGATTCTTACCAGTTAATGTCAAAGTAATTTATTTTTGGCACTATTTAGCTGTGAGGTTTTAAAAATTATTTTGCCGATGATCTTTTTTATGACACTCCCCAATGATTTCTCACCCCACAACAAAAACCTCCCTCCTAACACACCAGTATGGCTAAGTAAAACTAATCAGCATATTAGCCATGTCTGAAAATGGATGCCTCATCCTACTCCTTTAGTCCATCACCTCTCCCTTAAGAGGTGGGACACATGCTTCATCATCAATCTTCTGAAGTCATGACTACTTGCTGTGCTGCTTATAATTGTTTAGTCTTTCAATGTTACCACTCAGCTGTTCAAAGATTTTCCCCTTAATGAATTAGTCTTACCATTCTGAGTCAAAATCATCAGGAAAACCTTCTATTCAGATATACTCTACTTCAAACAGGCACCACTTAGTTAAGGTTGAAGTTGGTCAAAGGATCCCAGGATTTTGACATCGAGGGGGCCTCTAAGATGATCTAGCCCAATCCACTCATTTGACAGATGAAGGAATCAAGTCCCGATTGGGCTGAGTGACTTCCTCAAAGTCATGCAATTAGTAAATAGTACAGCTAAGATCTGAATCCAGGGCCTCTGACTCCAGTCATTGTTCCTTATACAACTTCATTTTAAGTCTATAATAAATACACTGTATTTAACCAAACAAAAGGTATTCTAAACTATAAGAAATACTTCTGAAAAGATGAAATAAAAGTACTATGTAAGTACTCACAATTATTTGCCATTAAATTAGGAGGCTTCTTAGAAAGAAAATGAATCAACCACAAAACTGAAAAATTCTCCACTCTTAAGAAACTTACATTCCATCAGGAAAGATAATATGAAGTGTAAAGAATGACAAATTTCAAGGGTTTAAATTCTGACTCTGCTACTTACTACCTGTGTAAGTACTACCTGTGTGACTGAGCAAATCATCTGTGATGGTTAAAAAGGTTCAAGATACATAGTTTCTGGGTAATTTAATCATTTTATTAATAAGGCTAGCAAGTTATTAATAAAAGAATGGTCATTTGGCTGTCCCTCTTAGACCAAAGACACTTATGGCAGTGAGGCTCATAGTTTACATACCCTTCAAAGAATAGGTTTTCAATGAGGGGCTGCAAGTGACATCATGGCATCCTTGGACAGAGAAATTATCTCAGACCACTCCCAGCCTTGGGCTTCCTCACCCTGGATGAAATTCCTGGTAAGGTTGGGTGGGATCTGACCAAGATTAGGACAGGTAATGCAATCTCATTATCAGCAATGTCCTTCAAAAGACTGAACTTTTCTAAAATCAACAATTTGGAAGGGGAGAGTCTCCTAATCTCCCCAAGATATTAGTTATTAATGATAATTTCTTTCACATTCCCTTGGCCTCAGTTTCTATATGTGTAAAATATGAGGTTTCATCAGTCAATATTTATTAAGTACCTACCATGTTCCAGGCACTAAGTGCTATGGATACAGAAAGAAGCAAAAAGCAGTCCCTGGCCTCAAGGAGATCACAATCTAATGGAAGAGACAACAAGCAAACAAATGTATACAAATTAGCTATACACAGGATAAATAGGAAATAAATGCAAGGAAAGTCCCTAGAATTAAGAGGGGTTAGGAAAGGTTTCCTGGGGAAAATGAAATTTTAGTTGGGGACCTGAAGGAAGCCAGGGAAGCCAGGAGGCAGAGATGAGGAGGGAGAATATCCAGGCACAGGGGGGACATACAGAGAGACTTCGTGGAGCTAGAGAGTTCAGTTCATGAAACAGCCAGGAAGCTGGTGTCACTGGATCAGAGTACATGGCAGGGGAAAAGGTGCAAGAAGACTAGAAAGGTATCTGTGTGGAGGGGTGGAGGTGGGGGTAGGGTGGCCAGACCTAGGTTACAAAGGATTTTGAACACTAAACAGAGGATTAAATAGGCTAAATGACCTTTAAGGTCTCTCTAAAATCAAAATATAGTCACTAATTCATGTATCATATGTGTCTGTGTGCATTTAGATATTTATATTATGAAAAGGACTGGAACAAAAATTTTTGCAATATTTATTGTTCCTTTCCTACTCTCTCAAAACACTGGCTTGTTTTTCTCTTTAAAGCACCATGGATTAGTAAAGCCACAATTTGCATTTAGATAATTACCCATGATCAAATTTATAGTCATTCTGTCTAATGGCACTTCTGAAAAACAAAAACCCACCTGTTCCTCTCATAAACAATAATAAAAGAGCTAATGAATATAGCAAATTGCAACATCCCTATTTCTTTTTTAGCTCAAAGAAAAATGAAATCAAGGTTCTTTTTTGTGGTTACCATAATGACATTATTATAAACAGGTGTTTTTTCTTACTAGAAGCAACTTGTCCTCTAGCTGACAATGAGATCTGATAAAAAGAGGTCTTTTAAAAGTTTTCTTTTATCTTAAAATATAAACTTCATCATGCTGATTCATTCATTTGTAGAGAGAGTCAGACTTGGGCTTGGTGTTAGAACAAATGTACTAACAACTCAAACTGGTCTAAAACGGAAAAGACTGTTTGTCAGTTATCAGGTGCCCCATTATGTAGGAGATTACTTGTCAAGGATGCTGTAAAGGGGTGTCATGAATCAGGAAGGGAACTGAACTTGATGACCTGATCTGTCTGTGAGACTAAGACCATGCTCCAGTCCAATCCATCTTTGAATAGGAATTCCCTCTGTCAATTAATCAACAAGAATTTATTAAGCCCCTACTATATACCAGGTCCTGAAATAGCTGCTGAGAATACAAGTACAAAGAATGAAACACTCCCTACTCAAAATTTGCTCCATTAAAGAATAAAATTTTATGATTTTCAAGAGAACAAAGGTCAATAATAAATTATTTACTCTGAATATCGTCTGGTAAATAAAACATTATCTATTTTTGGCTACTTTCAATTCAACTAAATTCAACTCAACATCTACTAAGTATCAGCTATGGTAACGGAGAGGATACAAAACTGAAGATAAGGTCCCTGACCTCACAGACTTAACTACCTATACGGGAAATGAGACATACACATAACTGTAACTCAAAGTACATATGCTGTATCTTTTGCCAGATTAGAAAGCAATTATAGAAATTTAAATATTTTGTGCTCCAGAGCACAGAAAATAGGCTTGATTTTTTTTTAAAGGGCTAACCCAGAAAATTGGTAAAGACAACAAAAGATGGAAAGTCAATGCTGGAAGGGCTGTGGGAAGACAGGCAAGCTAATAATACACGGTTGGTGAAGCTATAAATTGGCCAAATCATTATGGGAAATAATTCAAAATTAAGTAATAAATCACTAAACTTTTTATACACTTTGAGCCAGAGATACCACTGGCTGGGCACATACCCTAAGAAAGTCAAAAATGGAAATAAAAGGTGCCTTATATCTCAAATATTCATATTACTGCTTTTTGTTGTTGGAGGAAAAAAAATGAAAACAAAGAAGAAAATGCCTGAACAAACTGTGATATTTGAATACAATGGAATATTATTCCAATGTAAGAAATGACAAATATGAGGAACTAGGAAAACTTGGGAAGACCTGTGTAACTGATGCAGAGTGAAGTAAGCTAAAGCAGGAAAGCATACGAGACTACAGCAATGTAAATGAAAAGAATACTCAATCAAAGCTAAAAGCTGTCACCTTAATGAACAATCTTGGCCCCAGAAAAGAGATGAAGAAATGCACCTCAAACCTTTCAATGGAAAGGAAGGGGAGGAAAGGTGCAGAACACTGCAAATGCTACCAAACATATTTTCAGTGTTGGTTGATTTTTGCCTGTCTTCCTTTGTTATAAAGAAAACCTCACCTGGGGGGAAGAAGGCAGAGGTTAGGAACAAGCAAGGAGATACCCAATAATGGAAAAACAAAAAGTATCAAGTAAAAAAAAAAAGTTTTTTTTTATAAAGGGCTTACATGTTCAGCTGGCAATCAAGAAGCAACAGATGAGAAAAACGTGAAGCATGAAATTTTAATTAATTGTGGAAAAGAGAGTCTTTAGTTGAGTGGCTGAATATGAGGCTGAGAGATTTCAAGGGATCAAAATGCCCTTTTCTGACTCTTGGTTTTTGTTTTGTTTTTCCTCTTAAAGCCAGAAACAGGTTTCTAAAGTGTACACTGGACACATGCCAGCTGTCCAACTCATTGAATCACCCCAGCTATTCCCTGGGATCAGGAAGCGAGGCCCTGTAGCCTAATAATAACTAATATGAGATCATAATTTAGAGCTGAAGTGGACGTGAGGTTATCTAATACAACATCCTCATCTTACAAATGAGGAAACTGAGGTTCAGAGGTTAAATGGCTTAACCAAGGTCATGAAGCTAGTAAGGGTCTAAAGTGGGATTCAAACCCAGATCTCTTATGTATCCAAGGTCAGCTCTCTTTCTGCTATATCACATTGCTTCTTTACTTGAAAAAGAAGTAGATTTAGAGTCGGAAGACCTGGATTGGATTATCAATTCTACAACTTCCTATTTGTAAGACCTTGGGAAAGTCAATTAACTACTTTGAGCCTGTTTCCTCATGTTAATTCTAGTGATTGACCACTGCTGATTATCTTCAATTCATGCTTCACGTATCTTGTTTGTGTATAGTTGCTTACGTGTTGTCTCCCCAAGTAGCCTGTGAGCTCTCGGAGAACAGGTGCTGTTTTTTGCCTTTGATTCTATCTCTAATGCTTAGTACAGTGCCAGGTATTTAGTAGGCACTTAATAAATGCTTAACTGCCTGACCAAGTGGCACCACCTGGAATTCACTTATCATCCCATTGACCAGCTTCTGAATCCACAAAAGATTTCAAGGTTCCATCAAAAATGTAGGACTGGACAGAATACTCCAAATCTGGTAAACCAGGGCAGAGAACAGTGAGACTGACACTTCCTCTCCTTCACTTGGAACACTAGAGCCTCTAGATGAAGTCCAAATTGCAAAGGATTTATTGACTGCCACATCAAACATCAGTGTTAAAATCTGTGATTATTTCAGTAATATATGACCAGAATTTTTCTGCATATATTCACTGAACAGTAGTTAAATATAGCTAAAGAAGACAGGAAACATTAATTCCTTCAATTCACACTGAAAGCTACCAAAAGAATCTATAATTTTATCTTTTTCAATCTGCAGAAATCCTTGAACACCCAAGAGCTGACCAATGAGAATTATCAATGGGGGTGTTTCTTATTATACTATAAATACATTAATTTTCTGCAAGTAATGAAAACAATGATAATCAATGCTAAAGTCATTTATATAAAAAATTTAAGTACCTCTAACTGAGTTTGTGGTCCATACATGTTCCATATTTTTCTTCTTCGAACATCAATCCCTCTACCTGGATGCTGAAATATTTGATAGTTAGTTTGATAGCAAGGCAAAATAAAGCTAATACTAAATTAGCAAGGAGAAATTAAATGTCTGGAAACCCCAGTACTACAAACTAAATTATAAGTACTAAACTAAACTGATGAGAAAGGGACACATTGACTTACTTCTCAAAGTACTGAAAACAAAGTGTGTCCTCTAAGACTGAGGCTATATCTGCCTGGAGCTACCAGAAAGAGTATTCTGACTGATTACTTCACGTGTGGTACAACTACCATTGACAACGTTTGACACATCTCCCCACTGCCCTCACAAAGATGAGTAGATGTGAGAAAAAAAAATTGTCACTTGGTTGATCAGATTCTAAGTAAGAATCATCTAACAACTGCCAGGCCTAAGCCGGATGCCTTTTCATAAGTTATGGATTAGTACTGTGCTTTCTCACTAAAATATACTTTCTACCTTTGTTCACAAATGTTACACTGCAAAATCTACTCATCTATTTATTAAAGTATCTTAAATGAATAGCAAACCAATTAGTTGTGGGCTACCAAACTGACTTAACAAATGTCGAGTCTTATATTATGTTTCTGAGGGGGAGAGTAGAGGGAATCAGGAAGTATGGAGTAAACAAGCAGTCAAAGCTCTAGGAAGGAAAGAGGGAGGGAAGGAAAAGGAAGGAAAGAAAGAGGGAAGGGGAAGGAAAGAAAGAAGGAAGGAAGGAAGGAAGGACAGACGGAAGGAAGGGGAAGAGAAGGGAAAAGGGCTAAGGAAAAGGGGGGAAGAGAGAGGAGGAAGTATATAATGTACTTTTTTGTGCCTAAAAAATGGTCATTTAAATAACTGTTCCCTCAATTAAAAGCCTTAAGTCTTTCACTTTCTCAATAGATAGATTAATTCAGAATTATTCTATACTTATATTAATGGAACAAATCTGAATGACCCTTGAGCTTGATTCTATATAATAAAAAAAAAACATAATTAAAAACACAATAGAATGTTTCTAAAATAATAATGTATTTTACCCCTTCATTGCTTAAGATATGAACAAGGAGACCATTGCCACACCCCAAGTCGACAAAGGACTGTTTTTTAGTTATTCCCTTCTTAGCTCGTTCTTCTTCCCAAAGAACCTAAGCAAACAGGGGAGAGAAAAATATAGTTTCAATCAACTCTCTCCAAAAGTCAAATCATTTCTAGGATACCAAATATCTGCTTGAACAGAACAGAGGAGAAAAACTGATTTAAATAGTTTAAATTCCTCAGCATACATTAAAGACCCACTATAATCTTGCCTCATCCTATCTAAGAACCTTATGACCTCCCCTCAGCAACACTATAAATATTCTGTCCCAGCCACGTCTGTCTACTTCCTCACCTCTGCTTATCTCCCAATGCACATTCCACACTCACTCCCATATCTTCATTTTTATTCGAACTGTTTACTCATATGCACATCCTCTTCTCAGCACCCTAAGATCACTGCGAGCTGCAAAACCCATAATATTGGGACTCTGACTTTTATATCTCAGATCTTGAGATGCCGGCCAAAAAAAATAAAGACTCTGGATATTTTGAAAAGTGAGGCAATTCTAGTAGCCTGACAAATGATAGTACAATGATACAGAAGGCTGTCTTAATATAAAGATGATTTAATATAAAATAAAGATATGTTGTGATAAGGTTCTTGGTAAATTTACAAAATAAATATCACTTTGGTCTGGGGTAAGTAATCCAAGAATGTGACACATTTAAGATAGGAATTTAGCTATAGGAGTTTCTAAAACAATACTAGATAAAGAATTGAATGAGTTCCCAAAATATTTCAATTTAAGGACTATAATTTTTCAAAAGAATAAGGGAACTCTTAAATCAAGAAAAAAAAATCTAGAGTAGGTAGAGAGGAAAGGTGGCTTGAGGTTAAATTGCCAAGGAAAAAGGAATATGGAGAAAAGAAAAGACATGAGACATAAGATTACAGAGTAATGCCTACAGTAAGGATATAGGGCAAAAGTTCTTTCCACGAGCTGCTAACCTGGAAATTTCAACATCTGAATTTTAAGTATAAATACACATATAAACATTGCAAACTTCTGGTAGCAATAGTGTAGAAAATAAGGAATTATTGAATCTTTCTGTTAACACTAATTTCATTAGATATCTGTTAATTTAGAATACAATTAAGCCACACTCTGAAGAACCTACATTAAAAAAGCATCCTCTGACCTTAGTTTCCTGGTGCAAACATGACAGTCTTTACATTTCAAGCACACTTACAGAAATTCAGATGCATTTTAACACACTCATATAGATTAATGGCTCTACATCAACTAAAATTCTAAGGAAAAAAAAATTAGTCTGTTAGAAAAAGCAAACCAATCCTAATGGCTAGGTTTAATGACTCTTCTTCACTTTTGCAGAAATTAGCTATTGCAGTCTTTGGTTCCTCAGGATTCACTTACATTAAATAAGTTCTTACCAACAGATAAGTAGCAATAGCAACATCTTCATATACAAACTTTTCAGGATCTGTTACTTCAGGCCACACCTGAAAAAAATATAAATTAGAAATTTTAAGGCCTTTTTTGTTTTTTTATTGGAATTTATTTCATTAAAAATTTTCCATTTCCATGTAAAAATATTTAGCAATCTTTTCTAAAATTTTGAGTTCTGAATTCTCTCCCTCACTCCTGCCACTCCCCCATCCTTGACAAGGCTAGCAATATGACTTAGATTATATATGTGAAGTCATGCAAAATATATTTCCATATTAGCTATATTACAAAAGAAAAGAGACAAAAAATGAAACAGGAAAAATAAAGCAAGCAAAAAAAAAGTTATGCTTCAATGTTCATCAGGTCTCTCTCCAAAAGTGAACAGAATTTTTCATTATAAGTCTTTTGGAATTGTCTTGGATCACTGTATTGATCAGAGTAGCTAAGTCTTTGACAGCTGACCATCATTACAACATTACTGTTACTGTGTACAATGTTCTCCTGGTCCTGCTCATTTCACTTTGCATCAGTTCATATGTTTTCCCAGGTTTTTCTGAAACAATCTTACTCATGATTTCTTATACTACAATAGTGTCCCATCACAATCACATACCACAACTTGTTCAGCCACTCCCCAGTTAATAGGCATGTCCTCAATTTCCAATTCTTTGCCACCACAAAAAGAGCTGCTAATAATATTTTTGTACAAATAGGTCCTTTACCCTTTACTTTGATCTCTTTGGGATACAGACCTAGTAGTGATATTGCTGGGTCAAAGGATATGCAGTTTTGTAGCCATTTGGGCACAGTTCCAAATTGTTCTCCCGAATGGTCAGATCCCTTCACAACTCTATCAACAGTGTCCCAATTTTTCTACATTCTCCTCCAGCATTTGTCATTTTCCTTTTCTATCATCTCTACCAATCTGACAGGTGTAAGATGGTATCTCAGAGTTTAATATGCATTTCTCTAATCAATAACTATTTAGAGCATTTTTTCATGTGACTATTTTACTTTGATTTCTTCTTCTGAAAACTGCCTGTTCATATCGTTTGACCATATATCAATTGGGGAATAGCTCTTATTTTTATAAACTTGCCTCAGTTCCCCATATAGGTGAGAAATGAGACCTTTATCAGAGAAACATGCTGTAAAAATTTCCCAGTTTCCTGTTTTCTTCTAATTTTAGCTGCATTTATTTTAATTTAGCTGCATTACTTTTATCTGTACAAAAGCTTTTTAATTTCATGTAATCAAAATTAATTATTTTACTTCCCATGATCCTCTCTATCTCTTGTTTGGGGTAATAAACTCTTCCTTTATACACATATCTGACAGGTACATTTTTCCATGCTCCCCTAATTTACCTAAGATAACAGCCTATGTGTAAATCATTTATCCATTTTGACCTTATCTTGATACACGGTGTAAGATGTTGGTCTATTCCTAGTTTCTGCCAAACTATTTTACAGTTTTCCCAGGAATTCTTGTCGAATGTTGAGTTCTTACCCCAAAAGCTTGGATCTTTGGGTTTATCAAACATTAGATTACTATGATCATTTTTGACTGTGTATTAGGTACTTAATCTACTCCACTGCTCCAACAATCTATTTCTTAGCCAGCACCAGATTGTTTTAGTGACTACAGTTTTGTAATACAGTCTGAAATCCAGAATAGCTAGGCTGCCTTTCTTCACATTTTTTTCATTGATTTCCTAGATATTCCTGATCTTTTGTTCTTTCATATGAATTCTGTTATTATTTTTTTCTAGCACTATAAAATAATTGTTTGGTATGGCAACACTGGAATTTTTAAGGGTTAGAGAGATGATAAAATGAATGATGTGGCAGGGAAAATTAGTCCCCATAAACTTACTGCATATTATTACTGACTAGCCTAGCTTACAAAAAACATCTATCTGCTACTATACAAATAAAGAGTAACATCTTGACTAACATGGAATTTAACTAAGGTTATTCTTCCCTGAGAGAAGCGATTCTTTTAAGAGTACACGGCCCAAAGAATGAGCTGGTAATAAATAATAATTATATCAGGCTTCCTTAGCTGTGATATTGTACTTCTTGGCGCTCCTTTTTTCTATCATAAGGTTAGGGAAACACACAATAAAGGGTATTATTTTCACAATGACTATAGCTTCAAATGCTATATGCTCAAAGAATCCCGTTGTTTTGTGTTCTTTAGACAGACAGTAAGTCAATAAGCATGTATCAAGTGTTTATAATGTTCCAGAGGACATGAAAAAGAAAACAAGCCACCTCTTCCATCACGTAATGTACACTCCAATGTGGAAGACAGTATGTAAATAACTAGGTACACAAAAGATTTCTACAGAGTAGAGAAAAGGCTATCTGAAAAGGGAGGCATTGGCGGCTGAAGATACCAAGAAAGTCCTCTTCTAGAAGGAGGGCATTGAGCTAAGTCTTGAAGGAAGCCAGGGTTTCTAAGAGACAGAAGGAAAGGGGAAGAATATTCCAGGCATAGGAACAGCCAGTGCAAAGCCAAAGAGACTGGAGATAAAGTGTTCTGTTCAAGGAACAACAAGGAAGGCAGGGTAGTTGGATCATAGAGTACATGGAGAGTAGTAAAGTATAAAAAGACTGAAAGGTAGGAAAGGGTCAGATTATAACTAGTTTTAAATGCCAAACAGAACAGTTTATATTTGATCCTGGAGGTAAAAGGGAAACACTAGAACTTACTGAGGAGATGGGAGACATGGCCTGATGGACATTTTAGAAAAATCACTTTGACCATGAGGGGAATGTAGACTGGAGTGAGGAGGGACTTGAGACAGAGACTAGTTAGAAAGCTACTGCAGTAGTCTGGATGAGAGGTAATGAAGGCCTGAACTAGGGCTGTGGTCTTAAGAATGGAGAGATGTTGCATAGGGAGAAGCAACAAGATTTGGTAACAAGTTTGCTATGTGGTGACAGTGAAAGTGCAGATGAAGTACCAAACAGTTACAAAAAATGTTAAATCGGGAGTATCATCACCATTTACTGAACACTAGTAAACAGAGACAGCCCAGAAGAAAGAAGAAGAAAATGCCCTCAATTAAGGGTTTGGGGTTCTAAAATGCCCTCTCTAACTTATGTCATGTGATCTTAAGGGAGTCACTGAGCTTCAGTTTCCTTATCTGTAAAACTGGAATAGTAATACACGCTCTGCCTTCCTCCCAGGTTTTCTACAAGGATTACATGAGTTAATAAGTGTAAAAGTGTCTGGTAAGTAATAAAGAACTATATAAATATGATGTGTTGTTTTCACTTAAACAAAACAAGGAGGTAGCTGACAAAGCTCTACATACCCCTCTCTACCACACCTCTTTGCTGTGTGTGCTGTATTACTTACACTTGCTGACTACAATTTGTAGGAAATTTGAAATTTTACACAGTTCTAATTTTAACTTATAACATCATATTACATGACTTCATTGAAAAGCAAGACTGATTAGGAAAATCTGGTTTTCATCAGAATTACCTTAACCATTTCTTTGTACTTCTCTTTGAGTTCCTGGTAAACCTGACTATATTTCATAAGTGAAATAAGTGACAGAGTGCTTTTAAATTCATTCTTCTTATTCTCCACAGACCATCTGGCCAACTTGGACAACAATTCTTTTCCAAGCCAGGAAGAATTGGGGTATATGATTCCATCTGAATCCCATCCTTCTGCAGAGAACACTAACATGGATATGCACCTTTAAAAAAAGGAAAGAAAAACAACAAATAAGCAGTGTTACCTAGAGAACATATTCTAGTATTCTGCACTTACTCCCACAAAAGAGGAAACCATGATGACATCATGTTTTGCCATAAATATGAAGATTATTTGGATCCTGGACACATATTTTCTCACTGCCCCATCCCCTACCTCATCCCCTATCGCTTCTTACACTTACACCAAACTGGACCACTTTATGGAGCCCACTACAGACACACGCTCTGCAGACCTCCGTACCTTTGCTTTCACTAATTCCCAAGGCTTGGAAATGTCTCCCTCCCGCTTTGCACCTGTCAAAGTTCTACCCGTCTTTTAAGGATCAATTCAAATACCAGCTCCTTCCTCAGACTTTACAGAGTCATTTGTTTTCTAACTCTCTAGTACATTTACTATGTTAATACAATATATAAAGATTATTTGTATTGGTCTTATTTTGCCAAGTGACTGAAAGCCCCAGGAAGCAGGGACAACAGCTTATGTAAATGTTATAGAGTTCTCTGGATTCAGCAACAGTCAGTGCTTAATAAATACTCTATTTAAAGCAAACAAAAGAAAACACACAGAAAAGAAGGATGCATTCTCCCTCGGGATTCTGTGCCAGTTTGTTTCTTGTCATACTATTAATTTTGTTTTCTTTAGTGAATATCCTCATGACGTTACCCCACTTGGCTGGCCTCTAAAATAATATAAAGTTGTGCCTAATCATTCAGTTTTGTCTATTTATATCTTTCAGGAGAGCCCATGAAGGCTAAAGCCACCAATACATGGTAGCTACTGTACAATACCCCAAGATGAATGGAAACTCAGTCTGCTGCCCTGGAAGTGTCACTGTCTGATCTACAAAGATGTTAGAGGGTCAAGTTCCAGGTTGCCTATTCCACCTCTGACTGAGCACAAATGCATGAAATGTCTCAAGTACTTCAAAACAATCTGTCATATGTATGGGAGTACTCATTCCACTAATGAGCAAGTAAAATCCCACTTCACCTGAACAAGTAATCTTCACAAACTGCTGTCATTAATATACATGTAGAGATCTCTATCAATATCTATATCTACATAGGCATAGATTAGATATTGACAAATACATATACACATTATAAACTATATATACACACATGCATATATGTGTGTGCCTCTGTGTTTGTGGGTGTGAGTCTTAAATTTCTGAACTGAGCTTGACTCAACTTGAGTCCACATATCCAGAGTTGAAGCCTTCCCAGTTCTGCAGGTTTTACCAGAATTTATATTCGACTAGTAAAGTCTTTCAAAATCCAAGGTCAACTTCACACTATAAGGCATTAGAGGAATACTTTACTAAAGGCTTCACAAAACACACTTTGGTTGTAAGACAGCCTTACTTCATTCCATTAGACTCAGGTCAAATAAGGGTACCATAAGGGCTAATATGAACAGCCATCCATAAAAGAGTTCTCAAAGTCACTCAAGGCAGTCCCGAAAGAGGAGTTTCCAAGAATGTTTTGAACAGTGACACAATAACAATAAAGATGGACAATGAATTAAATGCACTGCTTCCCAAGATGACAACATTCGTTTAGATATATAAATCTGAAATTCTCCATGACTCAATTTTGCTCTGTCAAAAACGTTCTCACATGATCACAGAAAAAGGACAATGACTTATATAAACAAAAATATTTATAGCAGATCTTTTTGTGATGGCCAAAAATTGGAGACTGAAGGGATGCTTATCAATTGGGGAATTGCTGAACAAACTGTGGTCTATGATTGTGATGGAAATCTATTATGTTATAAGAAATAAGCAAGATGGTTTCAGAAAAACCTGGAAAGATTTATATGAACTGATGCAAAGTGAAGTGAGCAGAACCAGAACACTATACACAGAAATAGTAATATTGTAATGATGGTCAACTGTGAAGGACTTCGCTACCCTAACCCTAATCAATACAGTGATCTAATATAATTCCAAAGGACCCATGTTGAAAAATGCTGTCCACCTCCAGAATATTGAATTCTGAGCGCAGCTTGAAGCATACGTTTTTCACTCTAATTTTCTTGCCTTTTTGTTTTTTTAACATGGCTAATATGGAAATGTTTTACATGACTTCACATGTATAAGTGGTATCATATTGCTTGCCTTCTCAGCGGATGGGGGAGGAGCTGAAGGGAGGTAGGAAATGTGCAACTTGAAATTTTAAAAAATGAATATTAATAAATAAAAGAATAAATAAATAATTTTAAAAGAAACAATAATGCCCTCACACAAATATATTCTATGTACTACTGAAATAATGGACCAAATATGCAATCAGAAACTCCTGAGGCAAATTTAGAGGTTATAAGAAAATAAACAAAACATAAAAATATCACATTTTACTAAAAAAAAAAAGGGGGGGTGGGGAAATCTATGCCAACAGCATCAATGTTACTTCCAAGGTAATCTTCCAAAGAGACAGATGTGAACCTGATCCATTATGTCATCAATATCACAATATTTTTAGAAGATGATAAGAAGCCTGAAAAGGCTACTGAATAGATACCAACTCTGCCCTAAGAAAGTCCTATGTTACAAAAGCCCACATTGGTAAAGTATAATGGAAAGTTATCAACAAACTTCAACACATGAACTGTCTCCTATCAATTCAGTGGATGAATGAATTAATCAGTAAGCATTTATTAAGCAACTCTTATGTGTTCAGCACTAAACTAGGTACTGGGGGTACAAATGTAAAAATAAGACTATCCTTGCCCTAGAAGAGTTTATGCTCTAGCAGGGAAAACAACATGAATGGGGAGGGCTTACTAGCAAATCGAGTCTTCTGAGGTCTTGAGATTCACATGCCCACTACCCTAGTTCAGATCCACATCACCTTTTGCCCAGACTGTTACAATAACCTATTTGGTCACCCTGCTTCTGATCTCTCTTTTTTTCTCCACACTGCTGCAAAAATAATACTCCTAAGGCATAAGCATGGCCAAATCATCCCCATTCTCAAAAATCTTCAGTGATTTTTTTTTTAGCACTAAACAGCATTATAGTATAGCTATGGGTTATACAAAGATGTATTATAAGACTAGGCTCATGTCCTTAGGCATTTCCCTTAAAGAAATAAAACTTTTAACATACGATTCAATTTTTTTAAAGTGATTTGGGTTTTCATCGTTTTTGTTGTTGCTTGTTTTTGTTTTGGAAAGTGGATACTCTTTCTTATCCAGGTCAATAGCTACTTTGGGGGTCACTCCTATGGACTGGCTGAACTTGCTCCATTTTTCTAACTGGTTCCATTTTATCTCTCCTTAGGCAACCTGTTGACCCTCCACCCCTGGCGACTTAACATTTTTGCTGGACTTCCAGACTTAATGCAGGCACTCCATAGAATTTAGCTTATTGCTGCAAAGAACTCCTAAGTTTCTGCAATCCACCAGCTCCAGCCTCCTCAGAAGCAGAGACTCCAGGCATGCATCACCATGCCCAGCTGCCACTTGGCTTTAATTAATTGGTACAGAGGCAACATGACATAGTAGATAAAAATTACAGCCTTGAAATCAGAAATATCTGGGTTCAGGTTCAGGCTCCAAAACATATTAGATATGTGACAAAGGGAAAATTACTAAATTTTTCAGAGCTTCTATCAACTCCCTAAGCTTACGTTTGTTGGTGAATTGCCAATCTACATTGTTTCCATACCAAGAGTTCTACATGCTCAAAACCACAGATCCAGTACAAAAGAAAAAATTACTTGGTAGTAGGTCTAGGTACAATAGGAGTTCAAATATTGGAATGACAGTAAGAATAATACTTTACCCATATTATAGCATGTATCTAAGGAGAAAGATGCTTAGACAAATAGTAAAGGTAAGGTTCATGGAATGTTCAAAGCAACAGTATATACAGTCTCATCTATCTCTATCTCTGAATCGTGAAGTTATGTAAAGAAAAGAAATAGTCAAAACAATAACAGAAAAAAGAATATTTTTCTAGGGACTCTTACCATTCTTCATCTTTGTTATGTCTAAGCTGAATTTGATAGATATTGCTTTTCTTAACTTTTAAATGTGTTTCTCCTTCCAGCGGTAAAAAGGTTACAGTTCCATTGAAGACATCTGGGAAAGAGAATTGGGGGATCGTATAATTATTTAAAATGCCTTATGTGCACTCCATCAGAAAGAACAGACAAAAAACATATCCCATCCTCAAATGCGTATATGAAATCTTTGCATGAGTTTCTGATTCGGGTCTCATTTCCAAAATATATATGGAAAATATATGAGAATATATCATATAAGTGTAAAAAATACATAAGGAAAAAAAAACCTTCCCCAAATGATCAAAGGATAAAAAAAGCAATTTTCAAAAGAAATACATCCATCAATATCCATATGAAAAACTGCTCCAAATACATAATAAAGAAATGCAAATTAAAGCACTTCAGAGGTTCCACATCACACCCATCAGGCTGAAAAAATGACCCCCCCAAAAAAGATGACAAATGCTAGGGAAGCTAAAAGAAAACAGGTTCATTAACACACTGTTGGTTAGGGATGTGAATTAGTACAACCACACTGGACAGCAAAATGGAACTATGTCCTAAAAGACACCAGGCTATGTATGACCTCTGACCTAGCAATAACACGCTGCCCCAGAGAGATTGAAAAAGGAGTAAAAGGACCTATACATACAAACATATCAATAGTAGACCTTCTAGTAGTTTTCAAAGAACTAGAAGCTAACCAGCTAAACAAATTATAGCAAATAAGCAAAGTGTAATTTCATCGGAAGACATCAAGATATGGTAGAAAGGGCAAAGGGCTAGGAAAACTTCGGAGGTTCTAGTTCTGCCTGCACCACTTATTAGGCAGAAGACCTTCAGGCAGCAAACCATGAAACCTCTCCTAGCTTCAAGCTCTTTATTTTAAAAAGGAGGATACTATTTTCTTCCCTGCCACCCTTGCAGGATTATACTGGAGACAAGATGAGATGGTCTGACAAAATCTTCTGAAAGCTATGTAACCATAAATTAGGGTACTTGACCTGTATCGACTCTGAAATCTCTAAATCAATGTCAAACTTTGGGTCATATAGTTGTTTCACAAAGTTTTACTGATTGTATATAGGTAGAAATTAAGACATCTTCCTTTGCATCTGTAAGCAACGCTGCTTTATATCTCGACAGGAATAGGCAAAACCTTAGCAGTTTAATAAGTCAGAAAATAAGTCCAGAAAAAGAAGTCCAGAAAAAGAAGTCCAGAATTGAATATAATTTACCCCAGTAAACTGGCTTTCTCACTTCCTACCACAGTAGTTAAGTTAGGTTAAGTAGTTAACATTAGGCAGACACATTTATTCTTTAACAACCTGATATATGTATAGAACTGCACTATTTCTGAATGTTCAAACATTAGGCAGACACATTTATTCTTTAACAACCTGATTTTTATACCTTAAAGTGTTATTGAAATTTTAGTTAGTGTGGAACAATGGATACATTCCTCCTTGGAGGCAGAAAGACCTGGGTTCAAATCCCAAATCTGACACAAGTTGGCTATGTGAGCCTGGGCTCAATGCTCTGGACAACTCTTAAGACCAACCCCCAGTACTCCATTTCCATAATTTTCCAGGCCCCTTTTTTCTATTACAACATAAATGTTCCATATCTTATATTCTAAAAAATGTTAACTAATCTGATGGTTTAATCAACATTAATGTGTTATTCTTTTAAGTAACATGTGCCTTTTTTGAGACTGTATTTCCCTATCTGGCCAGGCTCGAAATGCCTTTCATGGATCCAATCCCACTGCTACTTGGCACAGAACTTTTTTTTTGGAGGGGGGAAGGCAGGGCAATTGGGGCTAAGTTACTTGCCCAAGGTCATACAGCTAGTGTGTCAAGTGTCTGAGGCCGCATTTGAACTCAGGTCCTCCTGATTCCAGGGCCAGTGCTCTACTCACTGTGCCACCTAGCTGTCCCTTTGGCACAGAAAATTTGACCTGCTTCTCCAATCTGGACAGTTCAACTCTCCTTAAGCATCCTGGTCCCATCTGCCTCTGCCCTCCCCAACAAGGGGCTCACCATATTGGTGCTAGACTGTGTGAAAAATCTATCAGCTTCAGTCCCACCTCAGCTAAACTGCACACAAGCCATCCAGCAGCCTTGGCCTCTACCAGTAGGGATTACAGGTACAACCACACAACTTATACATTTTAGCAGGGCAATTTTGGAAACAAAATTCAGGAATGTAAACAAAGCTACAGCATTCCAATGATGACTTGTACAAAAATTTATGTAAATCCTACCATTAAGAATGTGGATGGCCAGAAAAGGAGGTGTGCCAGTGTGCTCAGATTTAACTATTCATGAAATATTAACAGAGCCTGAGGGAAGCCTCTGATGAACTCCTCTGTGGAGGAAGTTATACTCCATGTACAAGAATTGCACAAGTTAGGAAAGTATGAACAGGTTTCTTAATCCATACCAGTACAGGTGGTACCCACAGAGGTGAGATCACAGATAAAAGTCTCAAAGGGAATTCCAGAATCAGACACACCTCCATTAAAAAAAGAAAACAGAAATCCATTATCAGCAGTATTTTTATCTCCTATGAAAAAAACTGGTTATAGTAAAACACTATGTCTAGGATTATCTTCTATGATAAAATCTTTATGCTAATTTATCTTTACTAGAAAAGTAAAATTAGTCTTCCGGTTACAGTTGTTCTTATTAGATTAAAAAGAGCAAGATATGACAAAGTAACTCTGGGGAGAAAATTACTTTGCATTGACAGCAAGAATAGGCTTGCAAAACTTTTTTGCTAATGAAATGTGTATGAACGTAGAATAAACATCACACCAACTGTGAATCAGTTTATATAAAAACACAATTTTAATTCCTTTCCACAATGCAAAATTATATGGATCACATTCAATTATAATCTTTTATTATGGGTAAGTATTCATTTCCTGTCAAACAATTCCAGATACTTGAAATTCATCCCATTATCCTCTCATTTACACACTTGCAAGGTATAAGGGAACTATAATCTCCAGTGCAGATATAGAAAATAAGAAAAGTTAGCCAATTTATGCAAGGCAGCAAATCAGTATTATTATCAATGTCAAATTTTATTTAATAAGGAACCAGATATATATAGTACAATTCTAGGTACTACATAATTTTTAAAAATGAATCAATACTTATGCTAAGAAAAAATGTTAATTTTTCAAAATTAAATCACTGCATCCTTTTAAAGAAACTGTGAAAACCAAAATGTTCAAAAATTTTGATCAGAATTTAGATGAGTTTACTTGGTGAGAAGTTATCAATTCAACAAGAATTTAATGAGTACCCACTATGAACAGACACTATGGCATCTTTTTTTTTTTTTTACCAGACCTCTGATTTTAATGGTGTTCATAATTCCTGACAGGGAACCTCCCTCTGTTCTGCAATTCATAATTTTAAGAGACTTGTCTGGGGCACTGAGAGCTTAAATAACATGCCACCAGTCACACACCCAATGTGTTAAAGGCAGGACTTGAACCTAGGTCTTCCTGACTCCAAGGCTGGCTCCCTAGGCACTAGGCCATGTTGCCCCTTAGGCACTGGTAATGTACAGACAAAAAATGAAGACCAGTCCCTGCCCTCAAGGAGCTTACACATTACAGCCATGAGTAGTCCCACGGAGTTATCCTACATGCACCATCTCTAATGACGCTTCTTCCTGACCCCTGAAAATCACTGTTACCCATATCCTGTCCTTGGCCATCTTTTCTTCTCTCTCTGTCTCTGTCTCTCTCTCTCACACACACACACACACACATTCCCCCCCGGATTTTATACAGGCATCGCAAACTCAACATATAGAAAACTGAATAAGGAATTTTGCCCTGACTCCCAACTTCTATAAGAAGCCTTTCCTGACTAGGATTCCTGCACACCAGCTTTTGTCCAGTTATTTTGCATATGGCTCAAATGCAATATTCAATTTGATGATCATCTTAAAGAAAGATACTGTTGGGACTTGGAGTCATAAACACCTGAGTTCAAATCCTGCCTCAGACACTTACTAGCTGTGTGATCATTTAGCCTCTCTGACCTTCGGCTGCAGGCTTCAGGCACAGCTGGTAGCAACTGGAAAAGGAAATAACACACTTTAATCATTTTACAATTCCATCTTTAATTCACACACCAGATGTTACTTTTACCGTGACAGGCTTTGGGAAAGGCCCAACACCAGGCCGTTTACTCAACTGTAAAATGTTCCAGGACTGGAACGGTAACATGGGACTAATAACTGCTTTGAGGATCGAATGAGGTCACATTTGTGAAGCTATTACCATCATACTCCACTTGAATTAAACTGATAGCTCTGCTATGGGCAGGGTACTCCCGTACTATGGTTTAGTGGAAAGAGGACTGGACTTGAAATCTGAGATGAGTTTCTACTCTGACACTTATTAGCTGTTAAATATCACATAAACTGCTTCCCCGCTTTGAACCTTGGAGTCCTTTTTTTTCAAAATGGGGTCACTGTGGGAAGTTACTTTATAAATTGTAATGTGCTATATCAATGAGGTCAGGGCAGGGAACTCAGAAAATTCTGTCACTGACCAGCAGTGTAACCTTGTAGGTCACGTCACCTGCCTCGTCTCCGCTTCTTCCCACTCGAAAAGTGTAGGGTTCATTTCTTCTGCGAGTAAGCTATTGCTGAAATAACCTAATCCTGCCATGCCTCCTCACCAACGCCTAAGTAGTTCTACACAAGGCATACCAGTATAGCAGGACAGGATGGTAGGTAGGGTGAGCAGTGACAGCATGGGGTAGTATGCATCTAGCAGAGGTAGCACGCACAAGCAGCAGGCTGAAGAGGAAGGAAGACCTGAGTTAAAATTCTGCCTCAAATATTTACTAGCTATTGATGCTGGGCCAGTCAACCTTTCTCAGTTACCTCATCCATGACATGGGGATAATAACAGCACTTCCTTCATAGGGCTACTGCAAGGATCAGCCGAGATGTGAGAGACTTTGTAACGCTTAAAGAGCTATTGGAATACCAGCTAGTTACAGCAGTAGTAGCAGCAGCGGTGACAGTGGTAGCAGCAGTAACAGCATTGCGACTGGTGGTAGTAGTAGTGCCAGCAGTAGCTATACTAGTGTTACTAGTAGTAATATTTTTACTAGTAGCTAGTGGTATGAGGATAAAGAGCAGTAGCACTAGTAGAGTATTATTAGCAGCAATACCAGTAGTAGTAGTGGCAGCAATACTAGCATTATAAGTATGACTAGTGGTTGTAGTACTAGCAGTAGCAAAAGTAGGAATAGTAGTACTATTAGCGCATTACTAGTAGTAGTACTATTGTTAGTAGTAGTAGTATCACTAGGGGTAGCAGTAACAGTACTAGTGCTACCAGTGGTAATAGTACGAGTACTGCTAGTGGCAGTGGTAGTAGTAACACCAGCAGCAGCAGATAAAGCTGATCTTGGAGATGGTCCTGGGTTCAAGTTCCAACTCTAACATACAGCCTGCGTGACCCTAGACAAGTCACGTAATGTCTCAGTGGTGCCTGGCTTAATAGACGCTTGTTGAATGCCTCCTCCCCCAGGTCTCTAGGAAGCTGTGAAAGAGCTGGTTTTCCGTGGTGAGGGAGCTTCCTCGCCCGAGTTCGGTGCCCAAAGCTCCCCAAACCCAAGGGCCTGGGAGGGCGGGACCGGCGGGAGGCTGTTCAGCGGCTGGTGGCCGCCCCCGAGCGCCCACCCGGGCTCTTCCACTCCGCACCACGGGCCCCTACAAGGACAGAGAGGCGGACGGAGCCAGCTTCCTCCCACCCTTCCAGGACTTAAGGAACGCGGTTACCTTTGACAACCATTTCTTGGGTTGGGGCCGGCACGGGGCGGGGCGCACTGGGCTTGGGGATGAGGGTTCGCAGGATCACTTCGGGCTTGGGTCCGGCCTCCGGTTGCTTTTCCACCCGGCCCCCCCTAAGAAAGTCCAGCACCTCCTCATCAGCGGTGACGAGGCTCCGGAGGAGATGCTCCGAGGGGGGATCCAGGTCCGAAGCTGGGACCCGGGGAGCCTCCGGGGCCTGGCCCCCGCCGCCGGCTGTCTCCAGCTCTGCCCCTGGAGGACGTCCCTTCGCCGCCACCGCCCCCTTCTTCGGGGTCTTCTTCCCCGAGGCCTCCAGCCTGGCGCCGCACAGGCGCTTGTTGACCACCTGCGGCCTCTCCACCCATACGGCCACGGCTGACCAGAACCCCAGAGGAAGCAGCGAGCCGCTGTCTGTGACCAGGGCCTGCCCCACTAACCCCATTTCAGACAAAGGCCACCTCAAACTCGGGACGCCCCAGAGAAGAAGCAAGAAGAAAACCCGTCGCGGGAAGATGACGCAAGGCGCCGCAGCGGCATCCCCCCCCCCCCGACGGGCGGGGGCAGGGGAGGCGCTAACTTTATGCGTCAAACCGCAGACTGGCCCTTCTGAGGCTTTTGCGCGCTCTCCTTTATACGTCACTTCCTGTTGCCTTTCCCACCTCCAGCCTTTGCCAATCATGGCTCTCGCTTACCGGATCTATATCCTGAGTTTCTCCTAGGATAAAGATCTGCTTCGTCCCCACTGTCTCAGTTTCACAGAACAACATCTAAGGCACCTTGGAGAGCCTTCTAATCCAAGCTTCTCGCCTATAAAACAGCCTTTTTATCCTGTTTTTAATGCATTTTGCACTAAATTCATCCATTCAACAAGCGTTAAAGGGCCTCTGCCAGCAATAGTAGAGGGAGTGGTCTCACTGTGAATTCCCTGTACTTCCCCATACTTTCTCTGCTTCCACATTGTGCGTTGAGTTATAGTCTTATATAACTGGCTTAGCCATTGCCCAACCAGTATCTGCCATGATCTTTTCATTTAAAACCATGAGACTTTCTAGAGCTTTTTTCAGAAAAGGAAGAGCCCTTAAAATTAGCCATGAACAGAATTCTTCCCTTGGGGAGGAATTTTCTTTTTTTTTTTTTTAACAGCTTTTTCTTCAAGAAGTAGCCTGTCCCTTTAAGAGTTTAGACAGAAAAGGTGTTAGGGTTCCCCCCCCCCCAAGTGATTCTTTGATGGGAGAATCAAGCTCTTTAAAACACAGAGCAAGGTCACTATTATGTAAATAACTTAAATCTATCTTTGAAACTGGGGCAGCTAGGTGGCACAGAGGAGAGAGTGCTGGGCCTGGACTCATCTAGATGAGTGAAAATCTGGCCCAGCACATTTACAAACTGTGTGACCCTGGGCAAGTCACTTAACCCTGTTTGCTTCAGTTTCCTTATCTGTAAAATGAGCTGGAGAAGGAAACGGCAAACCACTTCAGTATCTTTGCCAAGAAAACCCCAAATGGGGTCCCAGGGCATCCTTTCTCACCTATCCATGTTTTTTTTTACATCATGCCAACATAATCAACTCACTTCTATATCCTCTTTCTATGTAGTATATTTCTAACTTGCTTAAAATTGATAAAGTTCAAGATACATGTATCATCTTCCTATATCAAAGGTACACAGTTTAACCTTACTGAATCTATTGATTTCTTTCACTGTTACCTTATTATGCTTTTCTTAGATCTTGCATTTGAAAGTCACATTTTCTTTTCAGCTCTTGTTTTCGTTTTCCTTTGTTTAATCAAAAATTCTTCAAAGTCCCCTATTTTGTTAAATATTATTTTTTTTTCCTTGAAGGATTATACTCACATTTGCTGAGTAGGTTTTTTTTTTATTGTAATCCCAGGTCTTTTGCCCTCTGGAATATCATATGTCCTCCACTCCTTTAACATGGAAGCTGTTAAATCTTGTGTGATCCTGACTGTGGCTATACAATATTTGAATTGTTCTTTTCTTGCTGCTTAAAATATTTTCTCTTTGATCTGAGAGGTCTGGAATTTGGCTGTATCCTGGGAGTTTTAATTTTGAGCTCTCTTTCAGGTGATAATAAATGGATTCTTTCAATTTCTATTTTACCTTATGGTTCTAGGATATTTTTTCAATATTTTTTACTTTACTTTATTGTATCTTGATATCTCATGGAGTCATTAGTTTCCAGTTGTCCAATTAAAATTTTTAAGAAGTTACTTTCATCAGTGAATATTTGTACCTCTTTTTCCATTTGGCCAATTCTGTTTTTTAAAGTGTTATTTTCTTCAGTATTTGTTATGCCTCTTTTTCCAAGCTTTTAATTGCCTTTTCATAAATGTCTTCCTTTGCTTTCATTTCTTTTTTTTTATTTAATTTATTTAATATATGTAGTTTTCAGCATTGATTTTCACAAGAGTTTGAATTACGAATTTTCTCCGCATTTCTACCCTCCCGCCCACTCCAAGATGACATATATTCTGGTTGCCCTGTTCCCCAGTCAGCCCTCCCATCTGTCACCCCACTCCCCTCCCATCCCCCTTTCCCTTCTTCTCTTGTAGGGCAAGATAAATTTCTGTGCCCCATTGCCTGTGTATCTTATTTCCTAGTTGCATGCAAAAACTTTTTTTTGTTGTTGTTTTGGAATGTCTGTTTTTAAAACTTTGAGTTCCGAATACTCTCCCCTCTTCCCTCCCCACCCACCCTCCCTAAGAAGGCAAGCAATTCAACATAGGCCACATGTGTATCATTATGTAAAACCCTTCCACAATACTCATGTTGGGAAAGATTATGTTTTGCTCCTTCCTAACCTATCCCCCTTTATTGAATTTTCTCCCTTGATCCTGTCCCTTTTCAAAAGTGCTTGTTTTTGATTACCTCCTCCCCCTGTCTGCCCTCCCTTCTATAGTCCCCCCCTTTTTCCCTTCTTTCTCCTTCTTTCCTGTGGGGTAAGATACACAATGGAGTGTGTATGGTATTCCCTCCTCAGGTCAAATCCGATGAGAGCAAGATTCACTCATTCCTCCTCACCTGCCCCCTCTTCCCTTCCTACAGAACTGCTTTTTCTTGCCACTTCTATGCGAGATAATTTACCCCATTCTATCTCTCAATTTCTCCCTCTCTCAATATATCTGTCTAATCCCTTAATTTGATTTTATTTTTTTAGATATCATCTCTTCATATTCAACTCATCCTGTGCCCTCTGTCTATATATATATATATATATATATATATATATATATATATATATATATATATACATACATATATATATATACATAGACACACATGTTTATATAATGTGTATATATATATATATATATATATATATATACACATACGCACACATATATATATACATATTCTTTTCACCTACTATGATACTGAGGTCTCATGAATCATATACATCATCTTTCCATGTAGCAATGTAAACAAAACAGTTCAACTTTAGTAAGTCCCTTATGATTTCTCTTTCTTGTTTACCTTTTCATGCTTCTCTTGATTCTTGTGTTTGAAAGTCAAATTTTCTATTCAGCTCTGATCTTTTCATTGAGAAAGCTTGAAAGTCCTCTATTTTATTGGAAATCCATATTTTGCCTTGGAGCATGAGCATGATACTCAGTTTTGCTGGGTGGATTTTAATCCTAGCTCCATTGACCTCCAGAATATCATATTCCAAGCCCTTGGATCTCTTAATATGGAAGCTGCTAGATCCTGTGTTATCCTGACTATTTTTCCACAATACTCAAATTGTTTCTTTCTGGCTGTTTGCAGTATTTTCTCCTTGACCTGGGAGCTCTGGAATTTGGCAACAATATTCCTAGGAGATTTCTTTTTGGGATCTATTTGAGGAGGCGATCTGTGGATTCTTTCAATTTCTATTTGACCCTCTGGCTCTAGAATATCAGAGCAGTTCTCCTTGATAATTTCTTGAAAGATGATATCTAGGCTCTTTTTTTGATCATGGCTTTCAGGTAGTCCAATAATTTTTAAATGATCTCTCCTGGATCTATTTTCCAGGTCAGTGGTTTTTCCAATGAGATATTTCACATTGTCTTCCATTTTTTCATTCCTTTGGTTCTCTTTGATAATATCTTGATTTCTCATCAAGTCACTAGCTTCCACTTGCTCCAATCTAATTTTTAAAGTAGTTTTTTCTTCAGTGGTCTTTTGGACCTCCTTTTCCATTTGGCTAATTCTGCCTTTCAAGGCATTCTTCTTCTCATTGGCTTTTTGGAGCTCTTTTGCCATTTGAGTTAGTCTATTTTTTAAAGTGTTGTTTTCTTCAATATTTTTTTAAGTATTTTTTGGGTCTCTTTAGCAAGTCATTGACTTGTTTTTCATGGTTTTCTCGCATCCTTCTCATTTCTCTTCCCAATTTTTCCTCTACTTCTGTAACTTGCTTTTCCAAATCCTTTTTCATATAGGTTCTTTGACTTTGTTGACTTCTTCTGGCTGTATGTTTTGGTCTTCTTTGTCACCAAAGAAAGATTCCAAAGTCTGAGACTGAATCTGAGTGTGTTTTTGCTGCCTGGCCATGTTCCCAGCCAACTTACTTGACCCCTAAGTTTTTCAGCGGGGTATGACTGCTTGTAGAGCAAAGAGTACTTTGTTCCAAGCTTGAGGGGATGTGCTGTTGATTTCAGAGCTATTTCTATACAGCCAGCTCTGCCACACCAGCATTCCTCCTTCCCCAAGAACTGCCAACCTGGACCTGATGCAAATCTTAAGCAGGCTCTGCACTCCTGCTCTGATCTGCCACTTAATTCCTCCCACCAGGTGAGCCTGGGGCCAGAAGCAACTGCAGCTGTAGTTCTGTAGCTGCACCACCCCCGCTGTCCCTGGGGCAGTGGCCGAACCTCAAACTCTTTTCACTCTGTCCCCCACAGCTTTACCCACTAACCTTCTCTGTTGTCTTTGGTGTTTGTGGGTTGAGAAGTCTGGTAACCGCCACACTTCAGTGATTCAGGGTACTAGGGCCTGTTCTGCCTAGCTCCTAGTCTCGTTGGTCCTGCCGCCCATGCTGAGCTCCCCTCCCTTCCACTCCGTGCACAATAGACATCATCCGGTGACCATCCAGGCTGTCCTGGGCTGGATCCCTGCCTCCCTCTGCTATTTTGTGGGTTCTGCAGTTCTAGAATTTGTTCAGAGCCATTTTTTATAGGTTTTTGGAGGGACCTGCTAGGGAGCTCATGCAAGTCCCTGCTTTCCATCTGCCATCTTGGCTCCGCCCCTGCCCTTTTGCTTTCATTTCTTTGCCTAATTTTTCCACTACCACTCTTATTTGATTTTGAAAATCATGTTTTAGTTCTTCTAGGAATTTTTGTTGGGCTTGGGGGTAGAAGAATGCTTGGGGTGGGGGAGTGGGGAGACAGGAGTTTGAGGTCTCATTTTTATAGTATTTTTGGGGGGAAAGAGATCAATTCCTATCTGTACCAGTTTGGATAGTTAATTTACATACATATCAAATCTCCTCAAGCTTATAGTTAAAACTTGGAAGTCATCTCAAAATTATCAGCACTTTTTACATATTCTGCTGGTCTGTCTGGAGCTGTGGAGGTCTGGATTTTGTGTGGAATTTACATATCATAGAACCAAAACCTTAACAAGTAGTGCCTAGATAGTTTCTCCTGATTTGGCATATATTGCTAGGATGTGAATTTTAGTTAATATATGATAATTCACAAATTATGCTATTTTGATCTTTGGGACAGTCTATATGTGACTTCTGTGTTGCCCTTTACAACCTTATTTCCTTTTATTGCTCCTTTATACTGTCTGCTTATAAATCTACTTACTATGCTGACTAGTAGGGGAGGGGATAGCCACGGGGACTAGAACAAGATACAATTTTAACAAAATGCATGGTATAAATGAAATAAAAATAACTAACATTTACACACTGGTTCAAATTTTGACAAGCACTTTTCACATAATCTCATTTGATTCTCACAATAGCCTTGTAAAAGGAGGTGCTAATATTATAGTTATTTTACATATGAAGAAACTGAAGAAGGTTAAGTAAATTGACTAATGGATAGTAATCATCTGAGGTGAGATGTGACCTCAGATCTTCCGACTCAGTATCCAGTGCTTTATCCACTATGCCACCTACCCATATATTTAAATGCAACTTTAAAAATGTAATAAACAGTGATTTTACATGAAAAAAAATCAATAAAGAGATGTTCTTCCAAAAAGTAACAAAATGTTGAACCATATTCAATTCTAACCCCCAAGTTGTAAAGGAAAAAAAAATAACATGAAATCATAAAAATGAAATTTAAAATACAAAATTTTAAAGTACAAGCATACTGCAGTTATTCAGGAAATTTTGCTTAAAAAAAAAGAAAGAAAATGCTACTTAAACTCCTAGAATAAAGTTCCTGAAAAAAGAAAAAACTAAAACAAACTATGGATGAAGTTGATACTTGCTGCTTGATGGAGATAAAGCTGAAGAGAAAAATGTATTCTTCCCTCCTCAGCAACCCCAACTTTTGCTTCTTTGGAAAGTGGCTATTGTTGGCTAGAGCCAGTCAGGTTTTTTTTTCTTCTCCTGCCTGGCACTTGAGACTCTCAGGTCTCAACTTCACACTCCCTTTCCCCCACCTAGAGCTTTCTTTCCACAGAGAGAGGGAAGAGAGGAACAAAGCTAGAAGATAAAATATTTTAGGTGGCTTGCAACTCCTAGCAGAATCAATCAATCAAAAATCATTCTTAAGGGCCTATTATGTGCCAAGCACTGTACTAAGGGAAGGGAATATACAAAGAGGTAAAAGGGGTCTCTACCTTCAAGGAGCTTACAGTCTAAAGGGAGAGACAAGAGGCAAACAAATATACAAAGTAAGCTATATACAAGATAAATAGGAGATAAGAGGAAAGGCATTGAAAATAATAAGAGTTGGAGAAGGCTTCCTATAGAAGATGGGATTGTAGCTGGAACTTAAAGGAAGCCAGGGAGGTTAACAAGTAGAAAGGCGGAGGGAGAGCATTCCAGGCATGGGGGACAGTTAAAGAAAATGCTAAGCAGAGAGATGGAGTCTCTTGTAGTAGCAATTTGGATTTGAAGATCTTTCCCACCCATTTATAGGCCATGTTACCTGCTTACATCATGGGAAGCCTAAGACACATGTGGTGGGAGGAGCTTCCTGACAGAAAAAGGAAATTATGTCACGGAAAATGCTGAGACAGAGAGAGAGAGAGAGAGAGAGAGAGAGAGAGAGAGAGATGTTATGGCTGCTAATGGCTGCTAACGGCCACCCTTGTGATTGTTAGAAGTGAACAGGCTGATTTAGCTGTACTGTGAGTTTGTCTTTGGGAAGACCCAGCAGGGGATGGGAGAGGTTTTGGGATGGTGAGTTTCCAGGCTGTGATATGCTGTTTTAAGTACCTTGCTGTTATGATAAAGTGGGCTGTGGGAGCTGAACATCTGGTTATGAGATGATTTTCTGGTGTCTGAATAAATGTTATACTTCTTTTACCTTCTTTATGGAGAGTCTCTCATACCTTGCGATACAGAACTACATAGGCATATTCACAATTATCATTGATGTTGTGTTTATTGCCTTACTGTTTCACTTGTTCACTAAACAGCTAGTGTCACTAGATTGAAAAGTACGTGTTGGGGAGTAAAGTATAAGACTGGAAAGGTAAAAGGGGACTAGATTACAAAGGGTTTTGCATGCTGAACAGAGAATTTTGTATTTGATCCTGGAGGCAATTGGAAGCTACTAGAGTTCATTGAGTGGGGGGAGGGGGTTGTCATGGCAGGACCTGTGCTTTGGGAAAATCACTTTAGTGGCTGAATGGAGGATAGGTTAGAGTGGAGAGAGACATGAGCCAGGCAGACCCACTAGCAGACTATTACTATAGTCCAGGGGTGAGGTGATAAGGGCCTATTACCCAAACAGTGGCAGTATCAGAGAGAAGGTGGTGCATACTAGAGATAATGCAAGGATGAAATTGACAGACTTGGCAACAGCTTGGATATGGAGGGTAGTAGTTATGAGAGATAATGAGAAATCCAGAATGATTGCTAGGTTGAGAGTCTTAGGGGTTGAGAGGATAGTGTTGCCTTCTACACTAATAGGGAAGAATTGGGCGGGAATGGGGGGAGAGGTTAGAGAGAGTTTGGGAGAAGGATAATGAGTTCTGTTTTGGACATGTTGAGTTTAAGATGTCTATTGGGTATACAGTTCAAGATGTCTGAAAGGCCATTGGAGATGCAAGATTGGAGGTCAGCAGAGAGTTTGGGGCAGGATAGGCAGACTTGATAATTATCTGCATAGTGATGGGTAATTAAATCTACAAGAATTGACGAGATCACCAAGTGAAGTAGTTCAGAGGGAGAAGAGAAGAGAGCCCAGAACTGAATCCTGTGAGAAGTCTACAGTCAGAGGGCATGGCCTGGATGAGAAACCAGCAAAGGAGACAGAGAAGGAGTAATCAGATGGGTAGGAGGAGAACCAGGAGAGTGTGATATCCCAAAAACATAGAGAGAAAAGAATATTAGAGATGAGAGAGTGATCAGCAGTATCAAAGACTACAGAGAGAATGAGGATTGAGAAAAGGCCATTGGAGTTGGCAACTAAGAGATCATTAGTAATTTTGGAAAGAGGAGGTTCAATGTAATGAGGTCAGAAACCAGGATTGTAAAGGATTGTTATTTGTCCTTCATTTTTGAAGAGGACCAATGACATCATGAGGGTCAATTGGACTTAAGTGAGGCAGAACTGCACAAAGCCATCAGCCTCACTCTCTCTTCTAGAGTCATCAAAGTCCAGTGGCAGGACAAAAGTCAGGAAAATGGCAGTGGCTCAGGATGCAGTGGATGACCTTGACATGTTTGATGTCTGACCAAGCTCCAAGGGCTCCACAGTGCCAGCCTCAGCTGCCTTCGTGGCTGTTGGAACAAATTGTTCTCACATTTCCATTCCCCTAGGGGAAGTCTTCCCATGCTTGGGGTAGACACCCAGCCCCGCTCAACTCACTGATGGTTTTGAGGCCCCTTGGTTACCTTTAACTTGGTTTAGCCTGTCTACTGAGATGTTTACTGGGGCGTGCGACTGCTGTGCATGCTACAGCTTCTTGGAGCCACAGGTTAAAGTTGAGTGCCAGGTAGACATCAAAGGTGGATGAGCAAACCTGAAAAGGGCTTGCTAAACTCTCATACCACAGGTGCTAGTTTTCCTTGAACACAGCCCCCCTCCCCCACTCCACCCCCCACTCCTTGTAAAGAGTTAATAAGAGAGTGAGGGGGGAGAAAGTGGTGTCACCTATTGTATACTTTTTCCAGGAGTTTGGTTACAAAGGAAAGAGATATAGGATGATATTGGGATGGAAGTGATGAGGGCACAGTCTCTGGGAACCCCTTGAACCCTTGAGCTCTCCTGGAATCTTCCCACTTAATCTGGCCTTGGCCTGAGGCTATAACCATTAAGCCCAAATGCCTACCTTGCCCAGTCCTCTATTGTCCAGCTGTTTCTCATCCTTAATCCTGTTTCCCATCCTTAATCCAGATCAAAATATCTATACCCTAGCTCTGTTACCCTAGTCCTTTATTGTCTGTCATTTCCATCACCCCAGACCACCCCTCAATCCCTCCCACAATCTTTGTGTATATAATCTCCATCTTGCCTCCATGAGGGTGGTCAGATCCAATCTAGCTCAGATTGATCTGGCCCTCTTTCCTTACAGGCGTCGCAAGGGGTGGGATCTCTTGGGGCAGGCCTATTTGGCTAACTCTTAATAAACTTTGTCTTTTCCCTTGGCTGAGAAAGCTTGAGTCGAATTCTTTCAGCAGGACCTGGTGTGTCGGTACTTTGGGGTGTCGAGCACCCCTCACCCCAAACCCTGTTCAGAAGGATTGAGTGGTTTTTTTTTTCCTTTAGGATGGGGAGACAGGGACATATTTGTAGGCTGTAGAGAAGGAAAGACTGAAAAAAGTGAAAGAGTGGGTATGACAGAGGGGACAATCTGTTGGAGGAGACAAGAGGAAATGGAATACACTTGAAGAGGTAGAGGGGATTAGCTTTGGTGAGGAGTAAGGGCGCTCCATCATGTAAGACCGGTGAGGGAGCAGAGCAAAGGGAGATACGCTATCATAAGGTTTTGTGCAGCGTTAGCAGAGGCTGCAAAAGGAGCCTATCCAGTGAGGCTGGTAAGTCAGTTCTTATTTTGGAAGTAGAGACAGGTTACAGGTGAATTGGGGATGAGCGGGAAGAATGCGTTAGCTTTGGGGTGTTTGTTTATCTCATCATACCATCTTGGTGGGGTCCCTACTTAAACTCATCTGAATACCTAGGTGGGAGGCCCTCGCTTTTTAGATAGCATCAGTACAACCTTGAAGGTTCCATTTCTTTGACGTCCGGGTTACTATTTCTGGGGAGCTGTCTCCCCCGAACTCGCAGCACCCAGTTTTTGTACATTTCGTCCACACTGTAGAAACATGGCTCTTGTCTGTCCTGTTTTGCTCTCCTGACAAGATGAGAAAATATATGTAAAAGTGGCTTTGCAAACATAAAAACGCCATATACCTGCTAGTCATTACTGTTGTTATGTTATTATTAATTTTGTTGCCTCCGGGGAGGAAGAGAAAGGTTAAATTGTATCTATGCTTTTCCCTTTTCTCTCGGATCAAGGTCAAAGCTGGAGGAGGCTTGCTAGGGACTCTTCCTTCGCTAGGAATTCTTGGGTGCTTTCACTATTCAGGGCCTATCCTGCAGACAGGGAGCGCCCCAAGCGTTTCCTAGGTGATCGCTAGAGTCGCCTAGTGATGACGCGCAAGAGGCCCGTGCCTATGGTGACGTCGCACTCTTTGGGCGTCTGCCAGTGACAGTCCTGAGGGGAGGGAGGGAACGAGCGCGTGGGGGCGGGGTGTGGGAGAGAGCGGTTTCCTTTCCGCCCCGCCCTCAGCCCCCCACTTCCAATGTAGCCCCGCCCCAAGCCCCGCCCCCTCTCCTGGTCTCGAGGTCCTGGAGCCAGAGACGTTACCCAGCCCAGAGTCTCCTTGGGACCCCAGCTGGTCTAGGAGGTCCCGGAGAGCACAGGAGGCTCGGAGGCTGGACAGCAGCTGGAGCCGGTAAGGGATGAGAGCGCCCGGGCCTTTCCCCTGGGGTGGAAGACCTGTCACAGCAGCGTCCGTCCTTGTCCCTTCACTTCCTAGGGTCTTCGCGCCCCCCCTTTCCAAGTCTCCCAGTGTCCCCCGCTGCGCCATCCCTCTGCCTCCGGTCCGTGTGTCAGGTGTCCCCGAACTTCTCTGTCTTTTGTCCCTCTGCTCCCGCGGGGCCCATTTCCCCCCTGTCCTGCCCTGTCACCGTGCCCTGTTCTGGTGTCCTCGGGTCATCCTGTGCTGTCCTGCCCCGGTCCCTGCGCTGGGGACCTCCTGCGTCCAGGTCCCCTTCTGCGTGTCCCCTGTTTCTCTTCTCTGCCCCATGTCCTCCCCCACCTTGTGTTTGTGTCCCTCTGTGCCCTTGCACTCTGCCCCATTCCTGTAGCTCCTCCTTTCTTTCCCTGTCTTGCGTGTCTCCACCCCCCTCTTCTCTCTGCCCCCTCTGTTTCATGGTCGATGGGTACCTTTGCCCCCTGGGCCTTTGAGCTCTGCCCCGCCCCCATCTCTGTGGGTCTATGTCTTCCATTCTCTCTGTTCCCAGATTCTCTGTCCCAGTTTGACTGTCCATGTGTCTCTGCCCCTCTCCATTCCCATGCCTAACTATGTAGACCTTGTGAGTCTGTACTTCTGTATTCTGTCTTTCTGTACCTGAGTGTCCCTGGTTCTTTGCCTCCCTGTCCCTCCCATATCCATGTTGTCTCCATACTCTGTTCTTCTAGGACCTCAGGTCTCTGTATTTCTCTGGGTTTCTGGAATTCTTTACCTTGCTTCCTTCTGCGTCTTCTTGTCCTTGCCTGGCCCTAAATTCTCCCCTTTGTATCTCTCCCTACCCTTTTTGGGCCTCAGTTTTCCCATTTCTAAAATGGGGAGGTTGAACTAGATAAGGGATTCTTACCTTTTTTTTTTTTTGTCCCATGGACTGCTTTGACAATCTGTTGAAGCCTATGGGCTTCTCAGATAATGGTTTTAAACATTTGAAGGGAATGCTACATTTCAGGTAGAGGTTAATAACAATAACAATGTATTTTTATTTTCATTTCTCTCAAGTTGAAGGATGCCCTGAAATCTATCCAGGGTCAGTGATCCCTAGGTTAGGAACCCCTGGAGAAGATAAATAACTTCTGAGGCCCCTTCCAACTCTAAATTTGTTGGTTCTGCTGCAATTCCTGTCCTATGTGTCCCTGTCCCCTAGTGTTCTGATCCCTTTGTGTCTCTCTGTCCCATATCTCCCTGTGCCTCTCTGTCTGTGTTCCTCTATGTCCCTTTGTCTCTGTGCCCCAGATATTCAATGCCTCCTATGTTTGTAATCTTCTGTCCTTTTCTGCTACTTTGGCCTTCCGGACACCCAATGCCTGAGTCCCCATATCTCCCCCCTTCTCATTAGTTCTGTCTGTGGCTGTTTCCATGAGGAGAGCCAGCAAAGAAATAATGGAATGACTTAATCAGGATACTTGTAACAAAATGTCAGCTCTAACTCTGTGGTCTTGGGCAAGTCACTGTACTTGCCTCTCAGTTTCGAAGTAATGATACTTAAACTTCATGGGGCTGTGGGGGAAATGTTTTGTAACCCTTAAATCACTATAGAAATAGGAGTATCATCATCATTAATAACAACAATAAAAATAATTTATAAATCGCTATACCGTATGTGGCCGACCTGTAGGCTAGTCACCTTTACCATCCCCTGGGTTGCCTCATATTACTTGTTTTGCCTGGATTCTCAGCTGGTAGAAGAGCATACAACTCTTGCCAAAAGAATTCAGGGTGGGTCTATATTTGTGGAAGATTGAAACAGACCTAACAACTGATATATTCTTCTATTTTACAGGTAAGGCATGAAAGTTGATCATGATTATAATGAAAGTTGGTTAAATCATGAGAAGTATAGAAAGCATGATAATAAGCTAGAACTAGATAATAAGCTAGAATCCTTTAAAACTAATCTACAAGGAAGATAAGAATAAATAGTTCTTCGTTTATTATAGTTCTGAACACCTGGTACTCAGGGGACTTGAATCCTCAGGCAACCAAAAACTCCACAAGCTGGAAGTCATCTGTGGAAACTGGAGATATTTAGGATGAAAGACAGACCCTGGAGAAGTCATTTTAAAAGATTTGAGTAAAATAAAGATGGGGAACTTGTAGCTGACCCACTTGGATTTGTAACTAATGTACTTATGTAATATTGTATATTATAGCTATTTATATTGGTGTTGAGATCACATACTTCATCAGGTTTTTAGGTCAGACTACATGAGATCTAAACTTTGTGTTTCTACTAGTTCTACGAGAGGGCTCTCTGCTCACAATGGGGCTTTTTTGTTTTTGATAATATTTTCCCCAATTACATGTAAAAACAACTTTTAACATTCTTTTAAAAAAAGTTTTGAGTTCCAAATTCTATCCTTCTCTCCTTCTCTGGGAAGGTAAGCAATCTGATCAAGGTTATACGTGTGTATTCATGTATAACATTTCTGTATTAGTCATTTTGTACAAGAAAACTCAAACAAAAAAAAGAAAGCAAAAATTCATATGCTTTGGTCTGTATTCAGACTACATCAGTTCTTTGTCTGGAGACGGATAGCATTTTTCATCATGGGCCTTTTGGGATCATCTTGGATCATTGTATTGCTAAGAATAGCTAAGTCATTCACAGTTGTTCATAATATAATATTGTTGTAACTGTGTACAGTGTTCTCCTGGTTCTGCTCACTTCACTCTGTATCAATTCATATAAGTCTTTCCAGGTTGTTGTTTTTTTTTTTCCTGAAATCCATCTGCTCATCATTTCTTATAGCACAATAATATTCCCTCACAATCATATACTACAACTTGTTTAGCCATTTCCCAACTGATGTGCATCCCCTCAGTTTCCAATTCCTAGCCACAACAAAAAGAGATGCTATAAATATTTTTGTGCGAATAGATTCTTTCCCTCACGATAGGTTTTTTATAAACAGACTTGTACTTTGTAGTAGAACATGACGTCATTTGCAACAGTTGCAGGCACTTTACAAATTTGGATTTACATTGTGCACAGATTACTAAGCTTCGTACAAATTGTTCTCCAAAGCCTCAGTCTGAGGAAAAGGTGACTTTGGGTTCTTGAAGCCTGTACCATCAGAATGAAAATTCTGGTTTTAACAAGCAGAAATGAAGGGGGTGGGAGCATTCTGCGAGAGGGAGATGGCTGGAGAAAAGGCAAAGAGAGAGGAAAATGCAGGGTATGTTTGGGTAATGGTGAGTTGTGCAGTGTAACTGGAATATAGGCATGTTTAGTGGAGGGATGTTATATAAAGTTGGAAAAATTGGAGGGTGCCATCTCATGGACTACCTTGAATAGCCAGTGAAAGTTTTTAGAAAAGGGAATGGATGGAATATTAAAAAGTTTTTGAATGAGAAAAAAAGTTAATGCAGCTAGAATGAGGTAAAATTTCAAATGCGGAAAAAAGTCTTTGCATTATAGATCTCTGATAAAGGTCTTATAGTTAAGAGTTTATATTATATACACACACATTTATATGTGATCAAAGAATAGAAATAATTCTCAAAAGAATTGCAGACTACTAATAACCATGTGAATTTTTGTTCCAAATCACTAATGATAAGACAAATGCAAATTAAAATAATCCTTGTGTTTCATCTCACTCATCAGATTGTCAAAGATGACAAAAGAGGGAAATAGCCAACCTCAAAGGGGGTTTGAAAAGATAAGCACAATAAGAAACAGTTGGTGGAGTTGTGAATTGTTCCAACCATTTTGTAAAGCAATTTGGAATTATGTGATAAAAATGACTAAAATGTCTATACTCTTTGACCTCGAGACCCCACTGTTAGGGATACACCCCAAGAAAGTTAAAGACACAAAATAGGCTCGCATATATTGTAGAGTATTCATGGCAATAATTTTTTGTGAAATTTTGTGAAATCAAAGAAATAGAAGCAAATTGGATGCTCATGGATTGGGGAATAGCTAAACAAATTGTGAAAAATGAACATAATAGAATATCATTGTATCTTAAGAAATAAGAAATATGGGGAACTGAGAAAAACAACGCAAATCTGGTATGAGCTGATGAAGTATGTAGAACCAGGAAAACAAGATACACACTGCCCACAACAATATAAATGAATAACACCATAAACTGAAGCTGAATGCTATGGAATTACAGTAATCTATCTTGACCCTGGAAAAGAGTTGAGGGAATACACCTTACTCCTTTCATTAGAGAAGTAGGGGGAGATGGGTGCCTTGTGGATTACATCACTGTCAGATCCTATCCATCTGTTATAAAGGAAAGTTCATAAGGTGGTAAAGGAGGAAGGTGTCTATCTGGAAATGAATAGGAACTAAAAATAAAAGGCATCAATTAAATTTGTTAAAGAAAAGAATGACTTAGTAGAAGAAGTTTTTTAAAAAAAAGGGGGGGTGCCTAGAGGCAGAGACAGTTTCTGGCTATGGCTCTGTGAGAGACTTTCGTTGGCAAAATGCATTTATTCCGAAGTTAAAATAATGTTCCATCATCTCTGGAAATGAGTTAACTGGGAGCTTTACCAATCTGAACCATAGCAGAAAGCCAAGAAATAAGACAAAAAGAGTCTTTGAGAAACTGGTGTAAACATAGCAACAGTGAGGTTTCTTTCAAAAGATAATCCAGAGGCAAAGTCAGCTATCTGTACTTCAAGTCGTCTTTTTTGTTGTTGTTGTTGTTGTTTTTGTACCAGACCTGTGATTTTAACTGGTTGGAGGGAGCTCCATAAAGCAGGTCAGCACCTGCTCCACCAACAAGTGACACTAAACAAAACCTGATCTTTCAGCTCTCATCTATGTGTTCAGGACATGACTGTGTGTGCTAGGAACTGGGAGCTGGGAGAGATAAATTGTCTGCTCACAATCTCTATCTGCCTTCATGCTCACACTGTGGGCTCTAGACAGAGTGGGGAGCTTTGTCGCCCTCTAATGATCTCCTGAAACAAATTCCCACCGTCACCTCTCACTCTAATCATGGCTTCTCTGGTTTTCACTCCATTCCAAGACACATGCCAGCTCAGTGCATAATCCCTGACATTCCTTAAAGTCACCTGTGAGTATTGCAGTCACTTTTTGCTTCCCCTTTCAGCCATCCTTCTAAGTGTAACTTGTGATCAAATTAAGTTGGGGAATTACTGAAAGTCTGAGTAAACAATGACATTGGCCTAAGAGTATGTTAGGAGGATCCTTGGGCAGATGTGCAGAGGACAAGGCAGAGGAGAGGCAAGTTAAAGGCAGCAAGGCTTTGGGGAATCACTATAATATTCCAGGTGAGAAAAGACAAGGGCCTACATTGGTGTGGCACCAGGAGGTAGTGGACGAGACTGATATTGCAGAGGTCAAACTGATGGGCCAGGGCTGAGGGAGAAAGAAGTGCCACCAGAGTCTGATCTGTGTGACTTGGAAGATGGTGTCACTATTAGCAGAAATAGAGCAGTTAGGGTTCTAGAGAACCATTATCTTTCTCACTTGTACAAGTCTCCATGTTTTCCTTTCTGTGTGTGTATGTGTGATTTTTTCTTCCTCTCAATGGTAAATGACTTGAAGGTAGAGTCTGTCATGCTTATATTCACATCTTTCCCCCAGTGCTGGGCATGGAATAGATGCTCAATAAATGTTTATTGAATTTGTTGAATTCTATTGTGAAACTTTTACAAAGCATATCATTGCTTCCTCTCCACCCCCCCCACCCCCCCACCTCTTGGATCTATCCAGATTCTTTTATACCATCTGTCATGTCTTTAAGAGCCTCAACAGAAGTGTGGGAAGGAATTCTTTCTTGGACCAGCTGTGGAAGGAAAGCCCTGAGCTCTTTGCCTCCCCGGCTGGTACATCTGATTTTCCTGCTTGTGCTTTTCCTTTACATTCAGCATAGTGGAGGCTACTGCTTTGCCTTTGCTATTCCTGATTAAAGAATCAGAAAAAAAGAACAATGCTTGAAAGAAACAGCCAGTTCTTAAATTAATTTAATTTTATCATTTTTTGGAGGCAGTTGGGGTTAAGTGACTTGGCCAGGGTCACACAGCTTATACCTGAGACCAGATTTGAACTTAGATCTTCCTAACTACAGTGCTCCATCCATTGTACCACTCAGCCATCCCTTAAATTAGTTTTATGTACACATAGTTATTGGAAATTCTGGCTTAATTTTTTTTTAGGCCAACAAATCGTTTCTTGATATTTATTGAAAATTCCACATCTGCTCAACTCATGCCACATTTGACAGCGTCACGATATCTCGGAGTTGGAAGCCATCCATTATGGCATCCCTGACAAGATGGTCATCTAGCCTTAGCTTGATGTCTTTTACTGAGGAGGGGGAATCCCTCCCAAGGGCAGCCCATTCCTCACTTGGATGATTTGGATGGCGAGAAAGTTTTTTTTTTCTTAAATTAAGCCTGAATTTGACTACCTCTCACCCCCAGTTCTGCCATCTGGGGCCAAACAGAACTAGTCTGGTTCCTAACATTTCTTCACCTTTGTGACTTCTGTGTCGGGATACAGTTGAATAGTAAGCGCCTACAGCATGCAGAATATAATGTTAACTACTGATACGCATTCAAAGCTGCCTTCGTGGGAGTGTTGTTTCGGGGAATGTTTGTTTTTGCTTAAGTGTCTAGTAAACTTCCTTGTTGGTTATGCACTATATAGATACAAACCTCACAAGATTAACTGATTTCTTTTTCAGAATAATTTCCAAAATGGCACCAAATTCTAAAGGAAATGATTACAATCAAAGCTCTCAGGATGCTTTGTTGCCTGATCCCCCTAAAGGACCATTATGTATGTATAGAGCGAAATCATCCTTCAATTGGAAGGAACTGTTGTTGTTCTTAGATGGAGAAGACATGATCATTTTAAAGGTGAGATGCTTATTTGACATTGTGTATAATGTATTAAACACTTGATTTGATTAAGCACTTGTATAATGATGAAGTACTTGTCACATTGGGGTTTATGCATTTAAGGAGTTATTAGATTTTTTAGAGAAAGTGGACTTACTATCTTATGTTTATTTAATGCCTTTTTTCTTTACAAAAACTGTGAGGGATGAGTAGTGCAAGTATTACCCCCATTTTACTGAGACTTAAGGAGATTAAGAAAGTTGCTTAAGGTTACCTAATGAATAAGTGGTAGAACGGAGGCTCAAGCTCAGGTCTTTTGATGTCAAATCTAGCGTTGTTTCCATCATCTCAAAGTAGCATGACCTACTCATTTACAGTGTGATATAATTTGGTTTTAAATCCCCTTTCCAATTCACCACAATTTGTAAATGATGGAATTTGAATTACATATTTATGTAGCTAACTTAAAGTATGAGTAAATATTTAATTAGGCAGGCTATTTAGAGATCACAAGTCTGACTTAATGACATTTCGAGATCATATGTTATGACATTTTGCAACTTAAATTTGAACAAAAGAAGACTATATTTTTAATACCTGAAGAATCCATTTTGATGCCATTAGAAACTATAGCAGTGTGTTCTGAGTATCTTTCAGTTAACCAGCCTAAAAATCATATTGATTGAAAGTGAGAAGTGTTCCCAAGAGGTGATAGTCTCACTGTCCTCCGTCCTGGCCAGGCCGCATCTGAGATATTGCATTTTTGGAAGGGCATTGACAATCCTGGACATAAACAGAGGGGACATCCAGGATGGGGAATACCATGAAGATTTTGACATAGGAAGATTGAGTGAAGGAACTAAAAGTATTTATCCTAAAGGAGGGAGGACATAGGGAGGACAAGATATAGCTGGCTTCTGTAATGTAAAGGACTGCTGTGTGGAAGAAAGCCAGAGAACAATTGAAAGAAGGAGTGAGATTGGGATGGGAGTGGATTTTAGCTCATCATAAGATAAACTAGGAATTAGAGGGATCAAAAAAGGGGAATAGGTTGCCTTGGGAAGTAGCAGGTTTCCCTCTTGTTAATGATATTGTAGAGGGAATTGTTGATCATATGGGTGATTGCTTTTGAGGTTACTTTTAACTCTGAGATACTTTGGTTTTTATAATGCCTGAGAGCCCTTCTATCAGAAAGTTCTTGTGATTCTCTTACCTACCCCCCCACCCCACCCTCACCCCCACCCCACCCCTGCCCACGTACTTAGTGATGAGCCTAAGCTCTGTAGGAACTCTAAGTGACGCGTCCCTTATTCGGGCTTGGCAGGACTGCCAGGACCCAGAAGCAGCCTTTATTTTCCCACTGTATACCAATAGATCAAACCCAGAGTCCTAACATCTCTCCTGTTATACCTGGGCTTGTCAGAAACTCCAGGCCTGAACAAACGTGAAAGTGAATAGTGGGATTCAGTTCCTTTGCCTGTGATTTTTGTGATCTTTAGTACTGTTTTTTTCCTTTTAAAGAAAAGAATCTTCTCAGCCTTTGAAAATGATCCCCTCTTTGCTCATCACCCTGAAGAAGAATTGCCCTTTGAGAAGTACCGTGAGCTGAACTTTCTGCGCTGTAAAAGGCTCTTTGAATATGACTTTCTTACTATAGAGGAGATAATGAAGAATCCACTGAAAGTTTTTATGCTGATTAGTTGCTTGGGGATGTATGATTGGTCCTTATCTGCCAAATATTTTTTAAATACATATGTAAGTACACTTGATTTTCCTTTTAAAGGGGAGAATAATAACATAAGCTTTTCCATTTCAGAGAATCATGAAAAACTACTCTGGTATAGGTCCTAAAATAAAAAGTCTAAAAGAGTTGAAAGATATTTTAACATGTAAGTTTTTTTCTTAAATAAAAAAGAAACCTGTCTTATAGAATTAAAAGTACTACCTTTGCCTTTTATGGGCACTTACTTAGGTTCTTATGGGAATATATTATGGATACCTTTTGTTCAAGGGGAATTTTTTTTTTAAATATGAGAAACTATAAAAGAAACTGGGAGGTAGAATTGGTAAGTATGAGCAGAGCTGGTGCTTTTGACAGGAAAGTCATTTATCCTACTTCTAATATATGCAATACTACACAAATGCATTATTAAATTTGTATATATAGACACATCAGTTAATTATATGGGATGATGATAATGATGATGATGATGGTGGTGATAATGGATCTCCATGGCCACCTTCTAATGACCTTTGTTAAGGTAGTCCTTGAATGCACTAAAGCCTTTTTAGTTGGATAGAACCTATCAGACTTGTCTTCCACTGATGTGGCTTTGGAGAACCCAGGGCATCAGGGAAGATAGAACTTTAGCAGAGGAATAATAATAGCCATTCCTGTTTGCAGTATAGAATGCTTTGAGGTTATAGTGCTTTTTCCCAAAAGGCCTGGAAGGCAGGTAGGGCAACTATTATTGTCTCTATTTTACAGACAAGGAAAATTCAACTGAGAGCTTAAGGGACTTATCCATGATCACCTAGCTAATACATGTAGAGATTCTAACCTGTGTTTCCTTATATATCCAGCACTCTTTTATTCCACCTCTAGAAAAGCCGTGGTCCTAAAAGGATAGTTATGTTTCCCATTCTTTAAGATTATTACCCATGTTTGGCCTCTTACGGTCTTCAATTTTCACAAATGAAAGAAATGAAAACAAGTCAAAGTGTCTACATCTTCCTTCTCTTGTCTGATAGCATGAAAGATTTCATAGAAACACATGCAAGCCTTTTCATTTCTGAAATAACACATTCTATCTTTACATTGTTTTATTGGCTTTTTCCCTCTATCCACTCATGAACCTTTTCAGTTTTTAAAAATTCAGTTTGAATTCTGTCTTGCAAATCAACTTCTTTAGGTGAGAGATAATGTTTTATCACTAATATGTACTCAGGTTCTTAGGTAAGTATTGTAGTTGCTAATGTAGGAACCATAGGAAAAAGACCATAGAATTTTAGAAATGGAAAAAATACAACTCTAATCATCTGATCTAGTCTTCTCATTTTATGTATGAGGAAGCTAAGGCCCAGAGGAGAGAAAAGGCTTGGCAGAGGTCACTTGGGATGCTTTGTGGCAGAGCCGGGATACAGTTCAACAACTGCATATTTAATTGTCAATATTATATTTTTAGGTTTTTGCTTCTACTATTCAGAATTCTGGGTCTCAAAGACATATGCATTTTATTCAGAAAACCTTAAACATGGAGGTAAGTTTAAACTTAAGTGACAGCTTAACTTCATTTTCATTTCTGTTTCATTGAAAATCCTAAAAAGGGAAAGAAAGTAGGTGAGAGTCTTCAGAAAGGGTGATATACATGTTGTATGAATGGTTGATTAGTGCTTTCTGCCACTTTGGTTCTGTCATTTTGGTCCTCAAGCTACTTTACGTATGCTCTAAAAGGGTAAAATTCCAGTATTCTCTGAGCAAGCACTTCCTCAGCGACTACTTTGTGAATGTTATCATAAAACATAGTGAAGGAAAGACCTAAAATCATCCCTCTTTCTCCAGTTGTGCTCAGAAAGAATTGTGACATCCACAGTGTGAGCACCCCTTCTCCCAGGTGGATTCCAACCCATGGTCTTCCTGGCTGCAAGTGTGGTATTCTAGCTACTATGCAACGTTTTTGCTATGTTCAGAACACCTCTTTTTATTTGCCAGTTTGTTCCAGAGAGATTGGATATCGGTGTTTCATTAACAGCTTCAGGCTGCTCCTTAGAATACAGTTTCATTCTAGGGAAAGAATTTAGATGAATTACAGGTTAGCTGTAACGGGATGGTGTTTTGGACTTGTGACAGATGTTCTTAGAGAAAGAGAAAGTGATAGATTTTCCCTACACCCGCCAAGCTCCATCTGATCAATTCCGATTGTGTTCTTCAAGGACCCACTCAAATATCAACTTTCTCTAATTATTGTCACCCAAAAAAGCTACAAGAGTCCCCCCCCCGACTTTGAACTGAGAACGAGTGCTCTATATTTCTTTTATACAATTTTTATGTCATATTTTATGTTGTAGTTATTTGTGTTCATGCCTTACTTCCCCCTATTAGATTGTAAGCTCCAGGAAGCAGAAGCCCTGTCTTCCTCTTCTTTACATCCCCAATATGGGACCTTGAGACTTGAACGTAGTAATAGCTCAATACATTTTTGTTGTATTGAATTGAGATGAGAAGAAAATATGTTCATTCTTCATTGACCTTATGCTTGAATATTTAGATTTTTGGATGTTTTGCTCTGACTGAACTAAGTCATGGGAGCAATACCAAGGCTATTCGAACAACTGCCCAATATGATCCCACCACTCAGGTTAGTATTTAGTATTTATAGGTCTATAGGTTCATAATATAAAACTGTCTAGTTGGGTATTAATTGAAAGCTTTTGATGTCAAAGTTATGTTCATAAATTACATTAATAAATATACATGCAAATAATATACGTGCATTAGTTAATCATGAAGAGAAATAAGTAATTAGGAAATAGAATATGTTTGGGAATTAGAATCTGTTCATAAGTACGAATGGTTTAGAGGGAGTTTTTAGTAGTGGTGTATTTGTGTTGGAGGAGCAAAAAAAAGTGTATGTTGACCTCCAACCCAATTATCTTTTGAAGTAAACTTCCCTTTAAGATTTTTCCAGTAGCCAGCAGAAGTACAAAAGATCTCAGTGTTGAAGAAAGATGTTATTCCAAGGCCAGGGCTATATTAGCAATAAGGTTATTGGCCCCAAGTGTGTGCTTTTATACAGATTATCATAAATATGTAGTCATTTAAAAATTTGCAAAAAGTATTATTAGGTCATTTGACCTTTTCAGCAAAACATTGTGAAATAGTGCATTTAAAAGGAAAAAAATCCCAACAATATATGTTCAGTTTCCTTACTAGTCCTTTCGGTACTGTGTAGGAGTTCATCATCAATTCTCCTGATTTTGAAGCTTCCAAATTTTGGATTGGTAATATGGGAAAGAACGCCACTCATGCAGTTGTATATGCCCAGCTATATACCCCAGGAGGCCAGTGCCACGGATTGCATTCCTTTGTTGTACAGGTAAGAATGTATTATTTAAATTTTTCTAATTTTTTTCAATGAACAAAAATCTCTCCCTCCTGCCTTTCACTTCTCCTCCAACTTAGGGGGAAAACAAACAAACAAACAAACAAAAAACTTATAACAATATGCAAAGGTCAAGAGAATTATCTAGAGTTACATAACTGGTAAGTGGAAAATTCATGCAAAATTAATTTCCCACATTGGTCATATTCAAAAAATATATGTCTCGGTGTGCACCCTGACAGGTCTGTCATCCCTCTGTCAGGAGGTGGGCAGCAGGCTTCACCATCAGTACTTTGGAATCACAGTTTATCATTATCTCAATCAGAGTGCTCAAGTCTTTCAGAGTTTGTCTTTATGTTGTTGTAGTTGTTATATAAATTATTCTCCTAGTTCTGCTTGTTTCATTTTGCATCTGATTTATACAAGTCTTTCTAGGTTTCTCTGAAACTGTCCCATTCATTCCATTCCATTATGTTCATATGCAAAAATTTGCTCAGCCATTCCCCATTGAGAGGTATCCTTTAGTTTCCAGTTCTTTGCCACCACAGAAAGAACTGCTATAAATATTTTTGTACAAATGGGTCCTTTTACTCTTTCTTGATTTGTTTGGGATATAGATCTAGTAGTGGTATCACTGGTCAAAATGTATATATGTAGTTTAGTAACTTTCTGAAAAAAATCAAATTTATTACTTAATAATTTAAAATATTCATTTAAAAATTTTTGAGTTCCAAAGTCTCTCCCTCTAGTACCATGGTGCTAAAAAACCAAGAAAAATAAATAAAATGAAAAATTTTGCTACAATCTGCATTTAAACTTCATCAATTCTCTCCCTGGAGGTAGGGTAGACAACATTTGTCATCATGGGTCCTTTGGAAGTTTTTTAGATCATTGTATTGATCAGAGTAGTTAAGTCTTTCACTGTTGATCATCGTACAATATTGCTATCACTATATAAAATGTTCTCCTGGTTCTACTCACTTCACTTTGCATCAGTTCATATATGTCTTCCCAGGTTTTTCTGAAGCTGTCCTGCTCATCATTTCTTATAGAACAACAGTATTCCATCACTAGTTTAGTAACTTTTTGGGCATAGTTCCAAATTGTTTTCCCCAATAGTCAGACCAGTTCACAGATCTACCAGCAGTGCATTAATGTGCCTGTTTCCCCACAATCTTTTAACATTTGTCATTTTCCCTTTTTTGTCCACTTTGTCAATCTGACTGTGAGATAGAACCTTGAAGTTGTTTAACTCACATTTCTCTAATTATTAGTGATTGGGAACATTTTTATGTGACTTGAGAACTTGGATTTTTTTCTCTGAAAACTTGTTATTCATATCCTTTTACCGTTTATTATTTGGGCACTTCTCTAATTTTAGAAAACCATAGACTTTCAGAGCTGGAAAGAACTCTAATTCCTGAGGTGATATCTCACATTTACATAGTCTTGTGGTTATAAAATACATATCTGTTATCCATTTGATTTTAACTCTGAGATAGTTATGAAAGGTATTATACTTCCCATTTTACATATAACAAAATTGAGGCTCAGAAAGGTCTCAAGATCATTACTTAGAGTTACATAATTGGTAAGTGGCAAATTCACAATTTGAACCAATTCCAGCAAGTATTGTCTGTTACAGACTCAAGACAATATCACCTTATGATCTTGATGTCTCTCCAGTTAATCAATATCCTTCTGAGACTGTGGTGCCCGGACTGAACAACACACTCCAATAAGGTCAGATGAAGGCCGAATATGGCGGTGCTGCTCCTGCCTTTGACTTAGGCCTCTCCTCGCCGCCCAAGATCTGATTAGCATTTTTGGCTGCCCAATTCCCCTGCTGATTCATATTGAGCTTGCAGTCCATTAAACTCCCACCCCCAGATCTTTTTCAGAATAACCACTACAAACTATGTTCCCTAATTTTTTTGTACCCAAGTGCAAGACTTTAAATTTGTTTCTATTGAATTTTATCATATCAGATTAAGGCCAGTGCTCAAGGCCTTTTGGATCTGACTCTTCAATGCAGCGTATCAGGTATTTCTATCAGTTTTGTGTCATCAGAAAGTTTGAGCATACCACCTATGTTTCTTACTTAGGTCAATGATAGAAATATTAAACAACATATAATCAGTCACACATACTTGGGGTACTCTGCTAGAGACCTCCTATGTTGACACTGCACCATTAACAGTTAACTGTCCTTGAGTCTGGCCATTCAACCAGTTCTGTATCCATTTGGTTGTATTATCATTTTGTCCATATCTTTCCATCTTCTCCATAAGAATAGTATGAAATCCTTTATCAAAAGCTTTACTAAATTTAGGTGAACTACATCCACAACATTGCCCTCCTCTACTAGCATTCCTCTCCTTTGCTATTCCAATCAAAAAAGGAAATGAAGCTAATCTGACTTAACCTGTTCTTGGTGTGGGTTCTTGGTAATCACCACTTCTCTGTCTAGATGTTTACTAACCATCTCTTTAATAATCCACCCCAGACATGCAGAAAAGGGATTCCAGGAAAGAAAAGAGTGTGAAGCTGGACTGCAGGATTGAAACTGAAGGGAGGAAGGTGAAACCCGGGGAGGGCTAGGAGACAAGGAGAACAGGAAGAGGTGGAAAGTACAGAGGTTATGTCGAGGATGAGAGGATGAGGGTTAGGAAGTGGATGGTGGGGGGAACATGGAAAGGTAGGAAGCTATGATTAGAGAAATAAATTTTAGAATTCTGGATTATGCAGGTAGTACAGTTATGGGTGATTGTAACATCTAAGACAGGACTATTTCTGTGGGTGGCTGAAATGGAGGGAGGGTATATATAGGTCAAGAGAGTTGAAGAGGTTAATGAATGGGATGGTCAGGATGCTTTGGGGGAATCAGAATTTATGTTGAAGTATGAGAGCAGGGGCTCTCATATGGAGAAGGCATGACAGAGAATGGAGAACAATCTGATGGCCTGTGGATGACTGTAAGAAGGATCTGGACTGGGTCAATGAAGGAGGAGAGCTTGCTAGTGATGATGACGAATGAATAGTCTTGAAATGGCAGTTAGGGGCAAAGAGTAGGACCAGTTCTCCTTTTGGCCTAGTGTGTTAGGAGCATGAGAGGGACACTTATTATACCAGAGAGGGTGGCCAGGAATGTAATCCTTCTGGAAGGAGAAAGGCTTTCATGACAGCAAGATTGAAATCACATGGAAAGATGCTTAGAATGAAAGGAAGTTTATTCAGAATGTAGCAAGAGTATCAGAAGGCACAATGGAAAGGAGAAGATGTTGAGCTCTTTTGAGGTTGAAGACTGTGATCAATGGGAGTAAGAGAGCAGGAGAGTTAGTGTAAAGGGGGCTTTTGCCTCAGTAGATCTAGACTTAATTATAGGGATCGGTCAGACTTGTACTTCCCCATACACCAGGGAAGAAAGCATTGAGTCAGAAAGCAGATTGGGACTAGTATCTGGGTTAGGCAAAGACCTAGTGATCACAACCCCAGGGATCTAACGGAACTCACACTGTTGCCAGTTTCTTTGTATCATCACAAGATGAGTGGGGATGCTGTATGCACAAAAGATATCCTGTATGTGGAATGTGCAGTTGACTCTGATGGTCCTCATGTCCAAGGCTTTGGTGCTCTCTTAGGTCCTTGTTGTACAAGATTTGGAGTCTATATGCACAGTGGTTATATCACATAATTCAGTGGAGCAGAGCAAAGCAGGCATTGAGTCCACATGTGGTGATAGGTTCTGGGTGAGGAGATCTCTAAGGCACTTAGGTAGTAAAGTAAGGCTTAGGTATTGTTTCTTAGCAATTTTAGTGACTCAAGGTATTTTTTCCACAAAAGGGCAGTAGCTTCTTGAATAAGGAGTCCTCCAAATCCAGTCACTAAGAGGGATAATATGCCACTTTCTCATGCCTAGTGATGGAGAAGTGAGGATGGGGGTCCTGGAGAAGGAGTCTTAGTGTTGGCAATGGACCCCACAGGCACAAGGCTCTTCAGGCTGATAGAATCCTGGTGGGAAAGGGGAGATCAATGGAGTGTATTAAAAATGGGAGATCATTTGATTTGATCAGATTATTTGGTCCAGCCCCTTCCATTTGCAATAACCTTGCATTGAACTGACATTTTTCTTTCCATTGCAGCTTTTCAAGTTCCAATGAATTTTTTTCTGAGTTGCTTTCATGGTAGAAGTAAGCCATCACATTTGAACTTTCTAGTTGTTAATTTGCCTCCTTACTACAGTGTATTTTTCCTAACTTGTGCTCCAAATGTTTCTTCTCTTCAACTATGTTTGAAGAGATTAATCATATGAATATTTTTGGCAGAGAACATTAAATTCTAGGTAAACCTAAAGCTTTTATAACCAGAATTTTTAAGTTCACTATATGGTAAGCTTAATTAAATCAATTACATTTTAATATTGATTTTAAAAGAGTTAGTTTGTAGAGAGAACTGAATCTTCATACCTACTTTTAAATGTCTTTATGTTTACCTTTTAGGTAAGTATACTTATCAAGAACTGTTTGTAGAATATTTGCAGAAAGAAACTTAGGACTCAAATATATATGATCCCAAATTCTTTTTTCCCCTCATACAAAAATAGGAACCATATTTTCATGTCATGGAAAAGCTACAATCAACAAGTACCTATTGCCATCTGCTGGTTATATACATTTGTTGTAGGTATTTATATATTTACTTTAGAATTTAGTTTTTGCATGATTATAACATTGCATTTTTTTCATTGCTTTTTATGGGCATAAATAGATACGAGATCCAAAGACACTCCTTCCAATGCCAGGAATCATGGTCGGTGACATAGGAAAGAAGCTTGGACAGAATGGCTTGGACAATGGGTAAGTGAGAAGTCCAGTTCTCTCACTGGAGAAGTACAGTTTGGTCCTACTTGGAATCATGTGCTTAAAATTATTTATAAATTAGATTCATACTAGAACCTAAGGCTCCCCCCTGCCCTCTGGCAATCAAAACAACACTGAAACCCAGAGAGGAGAAGTGATTTATTCAAAGTCACCCTGAGACTTGTTTGCAGAGTTAGAACTAGAACTCAGATTTTGTGATTCCCAGTTTCATCAGCATGGAAAGAGTGCTGGGCCTTTGTGACCTTGAATAAATCACTTTATCTTTTCTGAGACTTGATTTCCTTGTGTGTAATAGGGATATTCGTTGCACTGTCAGCTTTGTAGTTGTCATGTGGAAAGTGCTATGTAGAACTTACAATGCCCTCTAAGTTCTTGTGGAACTAGTGGCATGGGAGCTAATCTCTGAAGGAATCTTATGCGTCTAAGACATTTGAGGTGAGAAGGAAGTGCTTTCCAGGCATGGGAGACAGTTCATGCAAAAAACACAAAGACAAGATAGACTTTTGAGATGGGGAGTACAGCTAAGAGACTGTTTCTGTACATCATAGATAGCATGAATAGTAAGTGAGTGAAATGATTTTGCAAAGTACAAATAAAAGGTGTGGGAGGTTTGGCTAACAGAATAAGCACACTTTGTCACATCAAAGATATATCAAGTCAACAAGCACTATGTAAGTGCCTCCTGCATGCCAGGCACTATGCTAAGCCATAGAGATACAAAGAAAGACAAAAACAGTCTAATTGGGGGAGACAACATTCCAACAACTATGTTTAAAAAAGATGTATACACAGGACTAATTGGATATAATCTTGGAGGGAAGGCACTTGCAGAATGTAGGATTTTAGCTGAGACTTGAAGGAAGCCAAGAGGTAGAAATAAGGGGTGAGAGCATTTCAGAATCAGAGGTCAGCCAGCAACTGTGCAGACAGGAAATTTTGGTATCTTGTACAAGAAAAAACAGCAAGGATGTCCTTGTCACTCACTGAATTGTCAAGTACACGGAAGGGAATAAGGTGTAAGAAGACTTGGAAAGGTAGAAAAGGGCAGGTTATGAAGGGCTTAAATGGAGGATTTTGTATTTGATCCTGAAAGCAATAGGGACCTGTTGGAGTTTGTTTAATGGGGGTGGGAGTAGGGGTGGGGGTATGAAGTGGTCAGACCTGTACTTTAGGAAGACTCATTTGACCCCCAAGTAGAAGATAGACTTGAGGCAGGGAGACCAGCTAGAAGTATATGCCTCCCTTCATGTTTTGTCTTTACATGCAGCCTGCTAACACTCAGCAAATACCTCTCTGTTACCTTCTGTGTTATATGGGGAACAGACACTCTTCATCTACTTATATTTTCCTGTATGGGTTGGTATGGAGCATATATTAAAAAAAAGAAGATTGAGTCAGTCAATTGAGAAATAACTAGTGAATTGTCTTGAACTTCACTGGTGTCTGGAGAAAGTAAGATAGCCCCACAGCAAATTGGATAGACCCTCTGTGGTGGGGATAACATCCACATTGAGAAGATCACATCCATTTGAGTCTTCATATGCTGCCTTTTTGTCAGAATCAATATGTAAAAATCTAATTTCACAAGACAGAAAAATTAAGGAGTGATTCAGTGCTTGGAGTATCAGCACATCCATGCCACAACAGGAACCTCTAAAGAGCAGGTTTCCTCAAAGAAGTGTGATTAAAGTCATGATAACTTTGATTTATGTCCTACCTTTCAGTTATATATCTCCTTTATGGCTCCCCTGAAGTCCTCCAGGGCCTCATCATGGTATGTAAGTGATTGTGAGGTCTTGAAGGCCATGTTTGGGGAGCACAGGAAGGTTCCAAGCACCAGTTTAATGATGGGCAGAACAACAGAGCTCAATGCAGAGAAGGCCCTCCATAGCCAGAAGGCTGGTGACCAGCCAAAGGAGTGTTTTCAATCCCAGTAACTTCAGAAGACAGTCTGCTCAACTAGAGAGGCATTAAGATCTGCACTGGGGAAGGGAATTCCCAGGAGCACCCTGTGAGTAGCTATTGTGTAAAGCGATTGGCCCATTTCATTTGCTTTCTCTCCGAAGCCAGACTGCCCAGGCTTGGATAGAGACCAAAGGAATGTGATTCCTTTCCTCAGTGCTCACAGGGCTCTTTGTTCCACTTGAACCTGTAAAATGGAGACAGGGAGGCCTTGATGCTGAGGTACAAAATACTGTTTTTTTTCTGAACTTTTTTTTTTGCCAATTAATAGGCATTTTATTTTCTCTCCCTCCTACCCCCATTGGAGAAAGAAGAAAAACAAAACTCTTACAACAAATATGTGTAAGTGAGCAAAATAAATTCCCAGATTGGTCATGTCCAAAAATGTATGTTCATTGAGTGTACCTCCTCTCTGTCAGGAGGTGGGCAGCATACTTCATCATCGCTCTTTGGGAATCGTGATTAGTCACCATACTAAGCAGAGTTCTTCTTTCAACTTTGTTTTTACAGTGTTATTGTCTCTGTATACATTGTTCTCTTAGTTCTGCTCACTGTACTTCATAAAATACTCTTTCCAAGTTAGGTTTGAGGTTCTCTGACATTAACATTGTGCAAATACTATTCTTCTTAGATTTAAATTTTATTTATTCTTTTTATATGGCCTTCCAGCTTTTCATTATTTCCAAGGATACAGACACCTACTAGCTGTGGGACCCTAGGCAGCTATGTGAGCCTGTTTCCTCTACTGTAAATGAGGGATCATGATAGCACTTGTTTCCCTTCCAGGGTTGTTGTGAGGATCAAATGAGACAACACTTTACAAACCTAAGTGCCATGTACGTGTGAGTTACCATTATTATTGTCGTTGCTATCATTATCATTCAGAAGTTGACATGCTCATTTATGTAGTAAACCACTTCAGCCCTCCAGGGGTATTTGATTTCATTTTACTCCGAGTCTTCACTGCCTAGTAGGTCTTTTTGACAACTCCAAGGGCATTTCTACTGCATGATAAGCTAGTGGGAGGAGACTTTAGCAAAGGCTAGTAAATTTACAAAATGTAATGGGTTCTTATTTCTGTAATCAATATTAGAACACAAAAGGAATCTAGTCCAGCCCCCTCACTTCACAGGGGAGGGGTGGGGGAGTGACTTGGTCAGTTTTGTTGAGCTACTTATTGGCAAAGCCAAGACTGGAAGTCATGCTCCCTGATGGTGATCTGGCGCTTTTTCCTTCACACTGTACATCACACTGTATATTTGCTTTTGTATTTAAAAAATCAACATCTTGTGGATTCTTCATTAAAAAACATTCAGCTTGGTTCTCCTCATACTGCCATTAAACTGCCTTCTGTGGTGGGTGATGGTTCTCTGTGCTTGTATTCCACAAAACCCCTAAATAAGATTATCTAAAGTCATTTGCTTTTTTATTGATTCAGTTAGCAACAAATAACACTCATTCAACAAATAAATTCACATACATAGCAACAAGTAACCATATTGCTGTGGAACATTAAGTTTTACAATGCTTTTCTGTCACAACAGCCTGGAGAGGTAGGTAGTACAAGTCCCCATTAAGGTAAAGAAACTGAAGTTCAGAGAGATTATATGACTTATCCATGGTCACATAGCTAGTTAAGGGACAGCTAGAACCTTCTGATTCCAATTTCAGTGCTCTTTTCTCTGTTTTCATTAGTCACTAAAATAAATTCTTCAAGGCACTAGGAGAAATTTGGAGTTAAATAAGATACAGGCCCTGCCCTCAAGGAAATCCTTTTCAACGTGTCCAGATTTCTTAATTCCCTGTTGTCTATTGGCAATGTAGTAAAGCATTAGAGGAAGTTTGCTGTTTTCCTTCTAGGAATGGGAAACAAGGTAAAATGATGTATGTGGAAATAAAGTAGCATTCAGTTCTTTCAGTCTCATTCTGATTGTGGTTTCTCATAATCAGATTTCTCTATTTCCCTTCTAGGCACGTCCTTACCTCCCAAACTTAGCGTCCGTTTTCAATAGTACAAACTGCCCTTTCTCACTCCTCCCTCCACTCTCCCTAAATGACTTGTCACCTACCTGGAACAATTCCAATGTGCTTTTCCCTCCGGTTTTTCCTACATGTATATGAGAGTGTGGTGGAAAGAACCTTGGGCCAGTAATCAGGGTTATTTTTCTTTGTTTTCCATTGCCTGTGGAATCTTTGGCAAGTCATATTTTTTTTCTCTGGGCCTCGGTTTCTTCATCTATCAAACTAGAGAGTTGGGAAACATGACATCTGAGATCCCTTACAGTTAAAAACAATTGTATTATTCTCCTCTTCTCTCTGTTCTGTTAGGAAAAAGCCTGTGCCAGGGATCGGAAGACAGCCAGGACCAGGGCGGGGAACCTGTGGCCTCCAGGCTTGAGGCCAGGTGGAGGCTGGGCTGCAGGTTCCCATCCCAGGTCCAGGACTTTTTTCATACTCAGTTTCTTTATCTCTAAAATGGAGAGAACTATAATCACCTCACAGGGTCATTGTGAAGAAAGCACTTTGTAAAGCTGAAAACAATATATAAATTTTAATTCTGAATTTACATTTAGAACCAGAAGGGTCCTCAAAGATAATACAATACAACCTTCTGGGTTTTATAGGTGAGGAAACCAAAATCTGGGGAATTTGATTAACTTGCCTAGGGTCACCCAAGTGGTCAGTAGCAAAGTCAGGATTTGAACTTTAGTTCTTTGACTACAAATCCAGTGTTTGTTCCATTGTGACATGCACATTCTCCTTGTCTTTGTTTTTATTCACCACTTTAAGTCTCAGTTTCTTCATCTGAAAAACAAAGGGCTTAGCTCAGAAAATCTCTAAAGTTCCTTCTGCCTTTAATTTCCTGGGTGTCTACATGCCAAGCTCAGGAATTTGGACTTCTAAAACATGGGAGTTGGGAGCTATTGAGTATTTTTGAGAATGACATAATTAAATCGAGCTTTGAGAAAATCTGGTGGATATTTCCAGGAATTTTTTGAGTACTAGTTCTGGCCAAGGTCTACTCTCTCCATCACCACCTCAAAAACATCAGAAACATACCAAACGAAGTAAAAGAAAAATAAGGGAACAAAAAACTCTTAAAGGTAATCTCCATGAAGGGGGCAACAAAAGACCACACTCTCAGCTACCCATTCCCTCTCCAATACTCAAGGCCAGAGGGCTGAGGGCTCTGTTTGGCTGATCTTGGGTCCCCATGTCTCCCGCCTAATATGAACTCCACATTAAGGGCAATGAGGACCCTACCAATTACTACGAGTAGTACTAGTACTGCTACTGCTGCTGCTACTACTACTACTACAGCTACTACTACTACTACTACTACTACTACTACTACTACTACTACTACTACTACTGATCATTTATATGGTGCTTTAAGGTTTACAAAGCACTTTAGCTGAATTGTGTCATCTGATCCTCACAGCACCCCTGAAGGGAGCTAGGTATTATTTTTTATCACCGTATTAGAGAAGGAAAAACTGAGGCTGAGGGATATAAAGTGACTGACCCAAGAATTTGAGGCAGGATTTGAACACATGTCTTGTTGACTACCAACACTCTATTCTCTGTGCTTTCTAGCTGCCTCTGTAGTCAAGAGAAGTCACAGCTACTAGGTCAGACCTTCATCATCCATGCCTAATCCCTTGGCAATCATTCAGCCAGCGCAGTCCTTTCAACAGATGAAATTTTGGAAGTTAAAACTCCACAGAGATAAAAACAGCAGCAGATTAAGTGTAGGAAAACTACCAATACTATAGGTTAAGAGAATACCAGGAGAAAATTCCAAAAGAGAATAATTCTGTAATAGTTACAAGTAAAGCCCTGAAAAAGAGACTCAATTGACCATAATGACTGAAAAAAAGAGATAAGGAATAAAATTTGAGCTTTTGATGAAAAATTATAATCCCTGCCACTCTGGGAGGCTGAGGCCAGTGGATTCTTTGAGTTTGGGAGTTCTACAGGGTTAAAGCTAGCTCGGCATCTGAATTTAGTCTGGCACAAGTGTGGTAAGGTCATGGGAGTAGAGGGTCACCAGCCTGGATGGGCAAACCAGCCCATGCTGGAAAAATGGACCAGTTTAAAAGCTTTTATGGTGATTATTGAGTTTTGTAGGTAGAATGGGAGAGAGGCTTAGAGGAAGGAATGGAGGAAGAAAAATTTTAAAGAGAATTAGATAGCTTAGAATAAAAGTTGAGAAATTTTAGCAAAATATAGTATACTCTAAAAAAAGGAATGGAGGAAGTAAATTAAGAAATGGAACAGTCAAATAGAACAAATTGGAAGAACACATGATGTACTTACTGTTGATAACATCTATCCTGGAAGACAGGGCATAGAGATAAAATTCAAGAATCATCAGATTCCTGGGAAATCCTAGTGTCTATATTTCAGTAAGTCATAAAGGAGAAGAGAAGACCTGAATAGAATCTATTTCTTTTTATCCTTAGTCCTTAGCACAGTACCTGCCGCATAGAAAGTTCTTAATAAATGCTTGTTGATTGATTGGAAGGGAAATGCAAAAAACAAAGTAACAACAATAAAAAACAAGCTACAAAGGTAAACCAGTTTGGGCAATTTTAAAGTGGTAAATGATGATCAAGGAGGATCAGGACACTGTTGTTCCTTGAGAATCCCAGCTTCTCTAAGAGTCAGCAAGAAAACAGAGAGACAAGCTCACATGTTGTGTGTTCAAAAAAGCAGAGTCCCTGGGGGAGGAGGAGGGAAGATCATAATAGTTGTTATCACTGTTGTGCCACAGCAAAAGAGAAACAAATGGAAGAAGGGAAGGTGTAGGTATCAAGGGAACCTCATTTTTATTTGAACTGGGCAAGGGAAAATTGGAGGAACAGTTTAGTGGTAGAAACAGAATAAATGGGCCATAAAAAGGGGGTTGAGAGGGAAGAAACAGTTAGAGAGGGGCTAGCCACAAGAAGAGCTGGAAGGGAACTCAAAGGCCATGTGGCCTTTGAGCCGACATCCTTGTTTTACGGATGAGGAAACTGAGGCCCACAGAGGTTAAATGACTTGTCCAAGTTCTCCCAAGAAAGTAAGTGACCAGACCAGGATTCAAAGTCAGGTCCTCTGATTATAAATCTAGCCCTCTTTCCATAATGCAATGCTTAGAAGGAGGTCATTATTTAAATATCTCCTGTGAGCTGGGAGTCATTGAGTCCTAGAATGATAGACCTAGTACAGGGTGCATTTGTCATCTTGTCCACTGTCCCCTCTTCTTTCATAGATGAGGAAACTGAGTCACAGAGAAAGAGATATAAAGCATTACATTTTAAGTAACAGTGTCATAAGGGTAAAGTAGCTTGCTTCTAGTCTCCAACTTAATATTAGCATAGGAGACAAGAGGAGAAGCCAGATCCCCCGACTCCAAGGCTGTCAGTCTTTCATGCTACTTGATTTGTTGTCATTTGCCTCTTTCCCTAAAAGCAGAAAGCTGAGCAAAATTCTGGGTAATCGAGGTTCTAGCTGAGGCTTGATGTTTAATGTTTATTATTACATCTTCAGAACTCTACTCACTGTGGACTAAAAAAAAAAACTTAATACAGAACAAATTTACATGAATTTTATTGACATAAAGGACTCAGCATCATCAAATGCAGAAAGGGAGAAATATTAAAAAGTTCTTTAGAGATAACAGTGCCACAAAAATTAGAATCCGAAATGGACCCGTGAACAGTTAGGCTTGATGTTCTCTAAGATCATGTTGCCGCCAGCAGAGGGTGCAATTGTTTTGAATATGTGTGACTTCTAAGCTTGAATTATGATAGTCCCTTCTCCTTTTATTCTGCCTGATTTCTCCACCTAATTCACAGATGAGATTTTGTGGAAAGTAGTTTAGTGATTTTTATCATTTCAGAACAGGTTTGTTTTTAGTAAGAAGGAATCAAAAAAGAAATGATTTTGTGGCAACTGAATACAACATGATTGATTAACTGAGCCAACAGATCAATCTCCATGTCTTCCTCCTACTCTCTCACTTTTTAAAAAAAATTTTTTTTGTTTTTTGGCAGGGCAATTGGGGTTAAGTGAGTTGCCCAAGGTCACACAGCTATAGTAAGTGTGTCAAGTGTCTGAAGCTGGATTTGAACTCAAGTCCTCCTGACTCCAGGCCTGGTACTCTACTCACTGTGCCACCTAGATGCCCCTACCCTCTCACTTTTTAATGAAATCTTCCTCCAGGTTCAAAAGAAATTTAGGGACATGGAGATCCTAGAGATAACTAGAATGGCAAAAATTCTCTTGATTCACCTCCACCCCAGGCTGAGCTGAGGAACATCCCCTGTCTACTTCAGGTTGCCTTCCTCTTCTCTCAGTCCCAAACTTTGCTTTGACAAGCGTAGATACAAACCCTAGGGAACGACCATATACTTTATTAACAATTTCCTATAGCAGAGGAGGGCCTCTAATGGCAAGACAGGAAGCTGTACCACCCCAACCTCTCCTGTGAAGGGGAAGGTTTTGCTAGGCAGCTGTCCGGGCGAGCAAGGGGAAGGTAGGTGCTGTGGATAGATTCTGGCAGTTTTACCAATCCTGGAATGCTGGATGATCCAATTTCATTTCTACCCATCTTCCCATATGCTCTGCCATGTTGTGAGGTCTCAACTGTGGTTTCCCTGCTATCTGTCAGATAGAGGCAGGTCCAAGCTCCCCACCCTCCCCCTTTCCCCCAATCTGTTGACAAAGCAGGAAGCACAGAGTACCAGTGCAGGTCTCAACTATGTGACTTGTTTATTTGCCTCTTGGCAGAAAAAAATTCCTTCCCCCATGGTCAAAAAACCCAGAAATGTGCATATCTCTAAGTAACACCTGCATACTAACATTCCCATTCTCCAGATCTCCATAGCAATGCCCCTTGGGGAAGAGTTAATATTAAAAAATAATATTGCTGAAATACTGAGGTCAGAATTATTTGGAATTTAAATTTATAGAATTTCAAAACATTAGGGATCACTTACAAATTTAGAACATTCAGAGTAATACCTTATTTAAATTTAAAATTTTAAAAAAATTAGTTTCTAGTCTTCAGAAGCTGAGACCTAGAGAACTTATATGATTGGCTCCAGGTTACAGAGCTAGTTAATGCCATTTAATTAAATTAGAGGAGTATGTTGTCATAAATCACTTCAATTAATTGCTAATAATTGGATGTTTTAATAGATCTTATTTCCAGGATTAAAGTCCTTTTCTCATAACCCTCTAATGAGGTAGGTAACAGTTATCTTGGATATTATTCTTAAACCTACAGATTCATTCTTTAATTCAATAAGATCGTTTTAAGCACTATGCTATGTATACTGTGCTAAGGTGATAGGAGAGAATCAAATATAAATAAGGCACAGTTTTACAATGGAATAAGCTAGATGTTGGCTCTAAGGTAACAACTATGTCCAAGATTATGTTGTTCAGTCAACTTTGTATACAGAACATGGATTATGAGATTTAGAAGCTACCTTTGAACAAAAGGTGTCTGAGCTGAAGGACCTTTCAGGACATAAAATGTTAGCAGATACCTTAGAGATTGCCTCATTCAACTGCCTCATTTTATTAATGAAGAAATTGAGTATTTCAGTAGGGAATAGACTTTCACAAATAAAAGTTAAGAATCGACAACATTGGGCCGCTGGGTGGCACAGTGCATAGAGTGCTGGGCCTGGAATCAGGAAGATGAGTTTAGCCTTAGATACTGCCTAGCTGTGTGACCCTGGGCAAGTCACTTAACCCTTTTTGCCTCAGTTTCCTTATCTGTAAAATGAGTTGGAAAAGAAAAAGGCAAACCGCTCCAGTATCTTTGCCAAGAAAACCCCAAATGGGATCACAAAGAGTCGGATACAACGAATGGACTAAACAAATAGCAATCAGCCTCATCATTACTATCTCACAGATGGGGAGAACAGGAAACCCTGCTGGGGTTATTGTTTGCTGGTTTAAGAAAAATGTTCAACTGGATAGAATGAAATGTTACCTCCTAGGATTTTTTACAGCGAGGCTCTCCCATCTGTAGACCAGGATCATCCAAGCACTCTCTGAAACCAGAAATAATTCTGCTCAGTTACGCTCTGGTGAGATACATGGAGAGGTATGCCTGCCAAAAGTATTTGCTGCTGTGATGGAGGAGATCCAGGGCAGGGCCCGGGCTGAGAAAGGATGCGTTGTGGATGGCTAAAAGAAAGTCCTGTAGGCACTCTTGTTTTTAGATGACTGTGCTGACTCTACTGAGCCTCAAGACATCACGGACTCTCTTAGAAGGAATCTGTAATCACTGAAGAATTTGGCACATCCATCCACACAGGAAAGACTGGATAGATGGAGAGGGGTGGTTGCCCAGATTTTAACATACATCTGAATGGATACCTCATAGAGCTTGTCCGGCAACATGTCTGTCCGTAGACAGTACAGATGGATGGTCAGCTGGGCCCACAGTTAAAAAGAGAGTGAGCTGCATTGCTTTGAAGAACTTGCAAAGCTCTCACTGACCCTAAGCTTCTCATAACATTGAAGTCCCAGCTTTTCAATACAGATATTTTACTGGTGTTGCCGCTGAAGAACAAAGATAAGTGTCACATAGTGGGCAGTAGAGAGTCTGGACAGGCTGTAACAGATAATCAGCGAAGGACTCCAACTTCTTCAGAACGAGAATATGATCAAAGATTTCTGTGTCAGAAAGAAATGGGTTGATCATGTGCTGAGAGCACATGACAAATGGATAAGCAGAGGGCTGCAGTGGTACCCTGGTGATGTTAGAAGGAGAGAGGGGAAACCTCCATCCCTCTGAATGACGAACTTTGGAAATGACCTACATGGATGGATTATAATCTGTATGATTGGAGAGGCTTCAGAGAAACAAGGGCCCTTCTTGGGTAAGGACCAGATCACGGGCCAAGAGAGCAGTAATCACACCTCTCCTTGGATCATACTACCTTGGAAGAAACAAAAACCTACAAACCCCCAGAATTAGCTCTGAAAACAGCAGCATGAGAAAGCCTGAAGCGTAGGAGAGTTCTCTCTCCTCCTCCCCCTCCCAACCTCCTCTCCCCCGCCAGCAACAGAGCTCAACTTTACTTAAAGTTCGGAATCAAGAAATAGGCTTAAAAAATGGCAAACAAAAAAGAACTTGACCATAAAAATGTACTATGGTGACAGGGAAGATCAAGACCCAAACTCAGAAGGAATCAACAACGTGAAAGCTGCTACATGCAAAGCCTCAAAGAAGTAAAATGCAAATTGGATACAACCCCAACAAGAATTCCGAGAAGACCTAAAGAAAGAGATAAGAGTGGGAGATGAAAAATTGAGAAAAGAAATAAGAGTGAAACAAGAAATTACAAGAATCAAAAGCTTGGTAAAAGAGACAAAGATACTGAAGAAAATAACACCTGAAAAAGCAGAATTGGCCTAATGGTAAAAGAAGCAGAAAAATTCACTGAAAAAAAGACTAATTTTAAAAAACAGAAGAGGCAAAATGGAAAAGGAAATACAAAAATTCATTGAAGATAAGAACTCCAGAAAAAGCAGAATTGGCCAAATGGAAAAAGAGGTGCAAAGCTTAACTGAAGAAAATGATTGCTTAAAGCCTAGTTTGGGGCAAGTGAAAGCTAATGACCCCACAGAACATCAGGAAAAAACAAAACAAAGGCAAAAGAATTTGTGAAAAATAGAAGAAAATGTGAAATACCTCATTGGAAAAACAACCGACATGGAAAATAGATCAAAGAGAAAAAATTTAAGAAAGCCATGATTTAAAAAAAGAGCCTAGACATCTTATTTCAAGAAATTATCAGCAAAAATTGCCCTGATATCCTAGAACCAGTGGGTAAAATAGAAATTGAAAGAACCTACCAATCACCTCCTGAAAGAGATCCCAAAATAAAACCTCTCAGGAATATTATAGCTAAATTCCAGAGCTCCCAGGTCAAGGAGGAAATATTGGAAGCAGCCAGAAAGAAATAATTCAAATATCATAGAACCACGGGCAGGATACTATGAGATTTAGAGCTTCTACATTAAAGGGTCAGAGGGCTTGGAATATGATATTCTAGAAGGCAAAGGAACTAAGATTACAACCAAGAATCACCTACCCAGCAAAACTGAGAATAATCTTTCAGGGGAAGAAATGGAAATTCAATGAGATAGAGGACAATGAGGAAACTGAGGCAAGCAGAGTTAACTCACTTGCTCAAGGTCACACAGCTAGTAAGTATGTGAAGCCAGATTTGACTCAGGAAGACGCATCTTCCTGACTCCAGTCCTGGCACTCTATCTACTGTGCCACCTAGCTGTCCTATGTTGGAATAGCATATCTCTACTGAATTTTAGGGGAATAGGGGAAAATATCCTTGTATCCTGGGCCCAAGATAGTGTCAGTTAATGAAGTTTTCCATTTCGGGCGTAGCACTTTTTAAGGCAAAAAAAGATGCCTTTTGGAGGTCTATTTATTTGTTATTAATATGAAATTTGAATTTCATACATTTGTAAGCTTTTGAGCAATTGGCACATAATTTAACTTGTATATTGCCTGTATTAAAATACTTGAGTTTTTTTTTTGAAAACTCTTACAAGTATTCTTCCTACTTTCTTATTGATTATTATGATAATCCAGATATAAGTAAATTTTTGCCCATTTATTCAGCTATGAAGTTTTTGTGCTTTATTAAATAATTGCCTGTATACATGGATACATATATTTTAAGCTTTAATTAGATTATAGATTATGATTTTATATATATATATATATAAATAAATATATATATATATATATATTTATATGTATGGGACAGGATTTTTAAATAATAGGAGAGACATCCTTAGGAGAAACAAAGTAAATTTATTTCACAAACCTTGCAAGATTTGGGCACACCTCCATAATGGAGGAGGTGAGGTAAAAGGGAACCTGCCTTAATTTATACTCTTAATGAAAAAGATTCCCACCCACCTCTATCCCTTCTCACCATTGGCTGGAAGGTGGGCTTACAGTCTAGGTGCGAAAACTACACAGAGGACCAAGGTTGATCCGGTCTATTCAGGTTTTTCCCTATCAGAACTCAACTGCCTGGGTGGGTCTGAAAGTCTAGGAGAAGAAATGGGGTAGAGGGAAGGAGAGACCTTCTTGGAGCAGAGAACAAATAGCTCACAGGAAGTTCATTATCTTCTAACATCTGAGAGAGAGGGGGAAGGGCATGCCCACAGTTCTAGGCCTGGACCTTCCAAAATCACAAAGCCAAATCCCAAAACCTCTCCTACTCCATTAGACATACCCTGTGAAGTCTTCACAATTATCCATCCCATTCATATATAAATGTAGATATATGAATATGATTATAGAGTCCCAGAAGTAGGGTTCCTCTTATCTTACCTGTATGCCTAAGTTATGTCTAGACTTTATACTACTTCAGGGCAACTTTTTATCTTGGTGCCTAGAATAGGGCCTTAAGCATAGGTACTTGTGAATAAATTGAATTAAGTTGCCAATGTATTTTAATTAAAAAACTGAGTCATTTGACTTAACTTTCCCTTAACTTCTAAATAATATTAAATGAATGGAATATAATTTTCTAATCAGTGGTTTAAGAAAATATAATTGTCTTTAATGTAACATAGCATGATGATAGATAACCCACGTGCTTCCTGTAATATCATTTTTGACTGGCCCTTGAAGAAAATATAAAGAAAAAATAATGCCATTCTGTATTGGTTCTGTGTTGAAAAATTATAGTGTGTTTTAAGACCTGAAATGATATTACAATATAAAGACACATGAGGGTGCTCAAACCATTCAACAATAATAAAGGAAAAAAATGTTTAGTTACTAAAATTTGGGGATGGTAGAAAATACCATTGTCCATTGTCCAATACAAAAATATCCATTGTTAAAAGCACTAGTTAATCCAGGCTGCTGTGATTGGGCAAATTGAACAACATTTTATGACATACAGTTTCCTAGATAACTTTAATAACATAAAATGATTGTGATATTGGATTTAAGGGGATCAGATGCATCACAGATTCCAAGCCTCAGGGCATCAAATTTACTAAATGCTTCCAGGGATTTAAAGATTCAATTAAATTAAGTAAACATTTATTAAGTACCTTGTTGTTCAGTCTGTTTTCAGTTGTACCTGCCTCTCAGTAACCTCATTTAGGGTTTTCTTGGTAAAGATGCTTTGCCATTTCATTTTAAACCTTATTTTACAGATGAGGAAACTGAGGCAAACAGAGTTAAGTGACTTGCCCAGGGTCACACAGCTAATAAGTATCTGAAGACAGATTTGAATTCAGGAAGATGAGTCTTCCCAACTTCAGGTTCTGTGCTCTACCTATCGCACCACCATTACTGCCCCCTTGTTAAGTGCCTATTATATGTTGCATATAGAAAGAGGAAAAACAAAATTGTCCCTACCATCAAGGAGCATACATTCTGTAGGAGCAATATAACATGAGAGATGAGGAAAACACTGGCTGCTGAGGCAGAAAAGCCCTCTTAGAGGAGGAGGCAGTTCCTGAGATGACATTACAAGAGGCAAGTGGCTTTCCAGACTTGGAGATCAACCTTTGCAAAAGTGTGGAATTCAAAGACAGTGTCATCTGTGAGGAACAGCAGGTCAGGCAGTTTTGTCTGGAGTGAGGCATGAGGGAGGGAGTCAATTAGAAACTGCCTTATTGGACATTTAATGTTCTTCATAACTGGACCCCTTCCTTCTTTCCTTTCTTCCCTTCGGAAAGACCTGAGTTCAAATCTGGCCTCAGACATTTACTAGCTGTGTGACCCTGGGCAAATCACTTAACTGCCTCAGTTTCCTTCTCTGTAAAACAGATATGATAACAGCACCCACCCCCCAAGGTTATTGTGAGGATCAAATGGGTTGATATTTGTAAAGTGCTTAGCACATAGAAAGTACTTAATGCTTGTTCCCTAGTTCTCCATCCTCATCCTCTCTCTTCTGCTTCTTAGTTTTCCTGGCTTCCTTCAGGATTCATCTCAAATCCGACTTTTTACAAGAGGTCTTTTCTGGCCTCCCAGCTGTCCATTTCTTCTCCTTTCAGATCACATTCACGTGTGCTATCATCTTCTTTAGTCCTGGTTAATTATCTGTCTCTGCCATTGCAGCACGTGTTCCTTAAGAGTAGGAACTGGTTCTTACCTTTCTTTGTATCACTAGTATTTAGCACAGTGCCTGGCACCAAGAAAATGCTTAATAAACGTTTGCTGCTATTGAAGTAAATCTGGAAATATAAACTGGAGCCAGATTGTGAGGACTTTAAATGCCAAACAGAGGGGTTTATTGTTTAGCTCAGAGGTGACAGATAGCTACAGAAGCTTCTTGAGGGGAGTGACATGATCACCACTGTGTTTTAGGAACAGAAATTTGGCAGTCGTGTGAGACTGGAGAGGGGAAGGTAGTGGAAGAAAGAATAATTAGGGAGCTATTATAATAATCCTGGTGAGACTGAGGAAAGCCTGAATTAGGGCAGTTGTTTGTACTTGCCACAAATTACCTTATATTTTCTTATCTGCGTATGTGTTGTATTCCCCCAGCAAAATGTATACACCTTGAGAATAACAGCTATTTAGATTTTTCTTCATGTCCAGAGTTGAGCACAGTGCCTTGTTTTTTGAAGTGAATGTATATTCTCTCTGGACTGTTTCCTCATCTCTAAAATGAAAGTGTTGAACTGAATGGTTTCTAAGTTCCCTTTCAGGGCTAAATTCTTTATTCTTAATAGCCTATGATTTAATGGTGCCCTAACATAAATACCAACTTTCCTTGTTAATGTTGGATTAATGTTCTGTTTACAAGTACACACATACACTACAAGTATACATAATTGTTTGATCCCTGTTTTTTGGTTCAACGACAACACAGGGCAAGCATTTTCCATTCTTTGAAATGGCCACTTTTTTTTCCCAAAATGATAGTTTTTCGGATCTACTTGAAAAGACATTCTGTGGCCTAAAAAATAATTCATTGGACTGTGATTCACTTTCCATATTGGTCCAATTTTTTTTTTTTGTAAAAGAAATCTATTTTTGATGAATGGAAGTGTAGTATTGTGGATTGTGGATTCAGGAAGAGACCTGAGTTCAAGGCCTGCCTTTTATACTACTGGCTCCATGGACTTGAGCATTATTTAACTTCTCCATCCCCTAAGCAGCTCCCTAAGATCATAAGCTGCAAAACATTTTCTCTGTTGGTGGAAGGAATTCCCTACTTCATTGAAATAATTATATTTGGGGACCTGGACCCCAAAAGGCCCTTGAACTTTCCCACAAATTTCAGCAACCAGGTCCCTGGTGTTTCCCTGAGGCATCTGGCCCATCCCAGTATAATCCTTTTAACTGCCCTTTCATTGTGGTCCTCATTGTCTGCGCCTGGCACACAGCCCACCCCAGGCTACTTGCCACTCCTTAATCCCATCCAGATCTTCCCACAGGCTTTCTGTGAAATGCCAGGAGCAAAACAGAGGTCTGTATACAATGACTGTAGATGTGACCCAGGCCTTTGATACTGTTAGTCCTGAGGGCTCATGGAAAATTATGGTTGCCTGCAGAAGTTCATCAGCATTGGAGGTCAATTTCATGATCCAGGTTCTAGATAATGGACGATACTCTCCTGCCTTCCCAGTCACCAATGGAGTGAAACAAGGCTGTGTGCTTGCTCCCATGCTTTTTTGCCTGATGTTTTCAGCCATGTTGTCAAATGCTCTCAATGAGAATGAACACGGCATCAAGGTCAGCTACTGTACTGATGGTAAGTTCTTCAACTTGAAAAGGCTACAAGCCAAGACCAAAGTGGAGGAAGTGTTACAGGTGTATGATTTTCTGTTTGTAGATGATTGTGCACTCAGTGCAGCCTCTGAAGCTCAGTTCTGCCTGCGCTAATTTTGGCCTAACAACACCAAGAAAACACACGTGCTCCATCAGCCACCACCACACCATTCATATGTGGAACCATCAGTTACAGCAAATGGAGAAGTTTTGAATGCTGTGGAGAAATTCACTTACCTTGGTAGTGTACTTTCTAGGGATGTACACATTGATAATGAGGTTGATATATGCAATGCCAGAGCTAGCTCTGTGTTTGGGAGGCTCTGAAGGAAAGTATGGGAGAGAAGAGGTATTGGACTGATTACCAAACTGAAGGTCTACAGAGCTGTGGTGCTGACCTCATTGTTGTATGCCTGTGAAACCTGGACACTCTACCAGTGCCATTCCAGGAAACTGAATTGCTTCCATTTGAATCGCCTTAGGAAGATTCTGAAGATCACCTGGCAGGATGAGATACCAGACACTGAGGTCCTTACTGGAACTAAACTGCCAAGCATTCAAACTCTGCTTCAGAGAGCACAACTCTGATGGGCTGGCTGTGTTGTTCGAATGCAAAACATATGCTTGTCAAAAAGACTTTTTTATGGAGAACTCACACAAGGCAAGCCTTCATATGGTGGGTAGAAGAAGTGATAAAAGGACACTCTCAAGAATTTTGGAATTGATTGTGTGACATGGGAGACACTGACAGGACCACTCAGCATGGCGTTTCCACATCAAAGCAGGTGCTGTGCTCTGAGCAAAGCAGAATTGAAACAGCACAAAGGAAACTCAGGATGCAAAAATTTAGAATATCCACCCCAAATGTTCCCATGGACTATTTGTGCCCAACTTGTGGTAGAACATTCTGAGCTTGTATTGGTCTGATCAGCCACAGCTGGACACATTGAAACTTGACTCTAGCATAGTGATGTCATTTTGGTCCTCTTTGAGAATGAAGAACAACAACCAACCAATCCCCATTAAATTGCTCAGCTTCTTAGAATCTGGCAGGTTTGTATTGGCATCACAAATATCTCTGACTCACTAGGAATCTCACCCACCCAACTAGTTTCTTAGTAAACTTGCTATTTAGATAGAAAGAAGGCTTCAGTGGTTGAATTCTTTCGAGGCAGACCCCCACCCTGTACCCTGGCATTTTTGGGTGCTAAGAACCCATCCCCATCACAGGTTCATTGTTTTTCTCACACTCTTGATGAACTTTTGATTAAAATAACATAATTTCAAATCAGGCAAGAACTGACCAACATTCTTCTTAACTTATTACAGTTATATTCAGTAGTGTTTTGAATAGTCAGAAGGCTTTACAGTTGCCAGGTTATGCTGTCCCCATGAAGTAGACATGATACATTATATAGAGCATACAGGGGGGGAGAACCTGTGGCGTTAAGGCCACATATGGCCCTCTAGGTCCTGAAGTGTGGCCATAATCAGTCAAAGGGCTGCACTTGAGAACCTAGACGGCCACATGTGGCTCGTCTCCACCCCTGGATAGTACTTAGAGTCAGAAATCTTGAATTAGAATCCTGTCTCAGACACTTACTAGCTGTGTGTCCCTGGGCAAGTTACCTTCTTTGCATCTCAGTTTCCTCAGCTGCAAGATGGAGATAACAAAGCACCTGCGTCACAGGGTTGTTGTAAGACTCAAATGAGCTAATGTATAAATTACTTAGCCAACCTCAGAGCCCTGTAAAAATGCTAGTTATTATCATTTCTATACTTGAATCTTTTGAATTAATAATGTTAACCTCATTCTTTTATTTGGCAAGGGAGATTTAGAGAGGGTGCCTTTCTTCTTCCAAATCAGGCACTCGACCAGCCATATCTGTGAGGGCAAATAGCTGAGAAACTTTACAAAGAATCTGGGGCTTTCCAAACATACTTACCCTTTCTCCCTCAATCCCCAGGATTCATATATCCTTAGATATACCTGAAAGTGTAGACATTAACTTCTTTAGGTCATTGTTGTCAGAGAGATTTAGTTTTAGGGTATAGACAACAACAATCTGAGTAATTCCATGTCCTGAGGGGTAGTCTTCTGAGTTCTACTAGTGTAGTCCCTTTCTTGGTGAAATAACCTGTCTTTGTGCTCACAAACCGTCATCTCTGTATCTGTCCACTTCTCCAGCCTCAATGCGATTTAAAGTACGTTAGTTATGTTTTCTGAAGTTCTCTTTAGTTGCTGGTTCAATAAAAGGACATTGCATATGAAGTTGAGAATGATCATAATAGTCAGATAAGTTGCTATAGGAACTACTGATATTTTTCAAGCACATTTAGCACAGTTTATTTAACATCTGTTAGTGTGAATAGGTGCACTCTCTAGAGTACTGTGAAATAAATTTTTCTGAATTGGCAAACAGCATCTTTTCATTATTAATACAGTTTTTCATTGCATAAATGTATATGGTTGTCCAGTGTTTTAAAAACTAGGCCCACTATGATCTTTCCAAGCATACTTTTCAGTTCAAGAAAAACATACTCATTTCTATTTGAAACCTATAGCAGAGAAATGTGAGTTAGAAGAAACCTTAGCAGCCACCTAGTCCAGACCATGCCTCAAAGGAAGCCTTTCTGCAGCCTTCCTGATTAAGGGATCCTCCAGCCTCTGCTTGCAGATGTCAAAGGAGGAAGAGGGGCCTGTTGCCTTTGGAGGCAACTTGTCTACTTTCAGAGAACTCAAAGGATTAAGAAGCTTTGTCTTCTCTCAAGCCTGTGTCTTTTTGCAGTTTCCCCAGTTTAACTAATTCTACCTTCAGCAACCAAGTGGAGAATTTAATCCATCTTCCATGAGACAGTCTTTAAAATACTTGAAGTCAGTGGGCTTACTTCTTGCCTTAGTTTCCATAATTATTTTTTTTTAATTTTTTGCTTAGTGTTCATTATGTTATGTTACAAAATTTAGCAAGGTGTCAATTTTAAAAAAATCAATTATTTTCCCAGACCCTTTTAAGACTTTTGGTTCCACAGTCTCTACTTTTGAATAGCTGAATACTTGAAGATTTGAGTTTCTAATGCTTTTCTTTAGGGTCTTTTCAACACATCTCTAATGAACAGGCCTTATAATTTCATCTTACCATAGAGAAATATCTCAGGAAATTGAGACAAATGCTATCTGAGTTATCCAAGGACATGGAGGGAAGTCAGTACTTAAAAGTTGAGAATAAGATGTGACTTCTGCTAATGTAACTCTTTTCTGCCAATGTTATTGTTCCTCAGAATGTTTACTGTTCAAGGGCATTTATTCTCTTGTATCAGTCAGCCTGTTAGCAAAACAGGAAATGAGACCTCTCGATCATGGGGACTGGATGGGAGCAAGTATGGCTGCTGTGTCAAGAGGGTACACCAGTAGTTCTGCTCATCCCAGGGCTAATCCAGAGCATGAGTAAGAGACCCCATTTATGTGGGCTAGATAGATAGCACTTGGCAGTTTACCAAGAGCTTTACATAAGTTGATTTCTGCCCTGGCGAGACAGATAGTGCAACTTTTATCCCCATTTTGCGAAAAAAAGAACTGAATCTTGGAGATGTTTATTGACTGGCCTATCAGCACACAAATAGTAAGTGACAGGCTTGAGACTTGGCCTGCTAATTTAAAATCCTGTTCACTTTCCCCCTAACTGCTCTCTTCCACATTCAATCAGCTCAGTTCAATGAAACCATTATTTTTTTTTAATCACTAGTAGTAGTAGTAGTCTTTGTAATGATAGTAATAATAACATACAAGTACATTTTCTATCCACCATTCTGTTAGCACAAGGAGAAAGGTTTAAAAAGTTTCTGGAAGCCCATGATAATAATAAAAATGGTTTTCATTTAAGCTTTGCAAATCATTCATCTTGACAACAATACTGTGAAGTGTAGATAGTTCAAGTCTTATTATCCACCATGGAGACTCCATGGGTGGAGGTAAAATGATTTGCTCATCCTGAAAGGCATGCTTGGTAGGGCTTATGGGTCTGGCATAAATAAATGAAAGCTCATCTTTAAATTAAGTAGCTTCCTATTACCTCTAGGAACAAATACGGACTCCTCTGTTTGGCATTTAACCTTAGCCCCAACCTGTCCTTTCAGTCTGGTTACACACTATTCCCTTCCATGAGGGTCCAGAGTGTCCTTTACTTTTCCTCATGCACAATATTCCACTTCTGGGCTCCATGACTTTGCTCTGACTGTCCCCTTTGCCTGGAATGCACCCCTTCCTTGCCTCTGTGTCTTAGAATCTCAGGCCTGCTGTTGGCTACCTTTGTGACCTTAGATAATCATTGAATCTCTTTGGGCTTCAATTTCCTTATTGGTAGAATGAGAAGGTTGGACTAGTTGGTTTCTGAGATCCCTGCCAATGCAAAATCTGGGATCCTATGGGACATAGCTTTCTTGAGACTCTGCTGGAGTATCACCTTCTATAGTATGTCTGTTCAGATTCTCCCAGCTTCTACTGTCCTCTCCCTCCAAAATCACCTTCCATATATTTGGTCTCTGTGTGTGTCTGTGTATGGACATGTCTTCCCAATAGAATGTGAGTTCTTTTAAGGCAAGGGTTGTTTTATTTTCTTGTCTGTTTACCTTGTGCATAGGACAGTGCCTGGCACATGCTAGGTAGTTCATAAATGATTGTTGAAGGATGCATTCTTGTCGCTCCATTATCTCATTCATCACTGGCCTCCATCATTCCAATTAGCCATCCCTCTGTACCTTCTTAGCTCTTGCCATTCTTGTCCACTTCCTTTTTATAAATTTGTAATAAGTGATGTATCTACACACTTCAGGATTTCTTCTTTGTCCTTTAACATGTCATGTGGTGGTAGTATTCTTGTTCTTACTATTTAACCAGCCTTCCTCCATTTCTGATAATACATAAGCGAGGAGATTTTTTTTTTTTTTAGCCAGCTCTGACATCTAATTCATTGTTAGCAATATGGTGCAGCTAGCTTGTAAAATATCAAAATTAGTAGTGTCTTGTATAACCAAGCTTCTGTTATGCCAGCTGAGGGTTTTTTTTACAGTTCTGAGTTCTCTTACTAATGTCTTTGAACAGATTCACCATGTTTCATAATGTTAGGATTCCTCGGGAAAACCTACTAAACCGAACAGGTGACGTTACCCCAGAGGGAGTCTACAACACTTCCTTTAAGGTACAGTGCTCTTATATTGAACCTGTATATGAAATGATGACTGTCAGAAGCACAGATTCACATGAATAGCTGATCCATTGAAGACATTTTCCCATCAAGTGAAACTTGGTCCTTTTGAGGCAGTATGATGCAGTGGAAGGAGCAAACCTGAAGTGCTGAACTGGAATTTGAATCACAGTTTTCTGCTACTTACAAGCTATGTGAACTTGGACAAGTCATTCAGTCTCTTTGGGTTTCAATTTTCTCAACTAGAAAATGGGGATTGGTTGGGCTGGAAGACCTTTAAGGGGCCTCCAAATTCTAAAGGGCATCTGAAATTTCCCCCATGGTTGTTTGCTGCTGCAAAGGCAGCAAAGGAATAGAATCCCAGACTCACTCATCTGTTAGACAAGATGGCTCTGCTTTAAGAGAAAGCAGACAGGGTCAGGTAAGCTCCAGATGCTTGGGTAGCTCCTAAATGGGGTTAAACATTTGGGGGTCGTTTATTCAGAGTATCTAGGCTGACCGGCAAACCCTAATATATGGACCTGCAGTCCCTAAGGTTCTCACAGAAAGCCATGCAGTCTAGGGCTATTTAAAAGCAAAAAGGGGGGGCTAAAAGTGAGCATTTGTGAGCCAGACACAAACATTTTCAGACTGCAAAATGCATGCTTCTCATATTAGCTTCAGTAGTCATTGTGGGTTCTATGATACACCAGACATCAATACATAAGTATTTAAATGAGCAAAATTTATAACAAAGAGACTGCTCTGACTTGTAAAGAAACATGCTAGAAAACTTAATGTAAAATTATAATCTAAAAAGAAAGAAAAAAATGCTGTCTATCCACTTTAAAATAGTGGCTGTTGTAACTTTGGGTGTCCATTAACAAGAATACTGGGTTGAGAATCTCCCCAGCAGTTCTCCGAAAATTCAAAGGGTGCCAAATTATCTCAGACGAGGTCCCACGTGATCATTCCTGGAACTCACACTGGCAGACTGGATCCCCAAAGGTTGGCAGCTACTCCTACTCCTCTCAAAATTCTGTGACCAGCCCTGAAGACCTGAGGTTTCTAAAACCATTGCACTTGTGCCCCTCCCCAGTGAACTCCTCCCCCCCCCCACATTGATTAGCTAGCTAATATCTACCTTTTACAAGGGAATGTTTACTAAAAAGGTATGGCAAGAATAGAAGGACAAAAGTCATCCCCCAAACTAAGTAGCGCGCTCTCCCCTGGGGAGAGTGGGCTCGAATAGTCACATATGTAGGGAACGCATTGGGCCAACAGATACCTCAAGAGCTCTTGCTTAGGGAATTCCGTTCTCAACTTGCAGGGGCCTCATTAAGGTAGCTGCTAGGTCTGGTGTCACTGATGGATGGGCTACTCTCTTGCTTAGCTGAGCTAGCTCCTTGCAGCACCATAGGATTGGGTCCAGCAGCCATCTCCTTAGGGTTGGCTCTTCACCAGCCTCAGCTACTGCTGCCTCCAGCTCCAGAGTCTGCCATCACCTCCGGCTGCTGAGGCGACCTCAAATGGCTCTTCCAGCCTTTGGGCTCACCAAGTCACAAGCTGGCTTGTGCTGTTTAGGGAGACTAATTGACCTGAGAGTAGAAAAGACTAAATACAAAAGATCCGGGGAGGGGAGATAAGGCAGTGGCTCCCACTGTTCCACCCCCACTTAGAGGCTCACAGTTTTTCCCCACTTGAAAGCCACCAGGGAATAGAGAAGGATAAAAATAGGGTTAACTCACTGTTTTAAGAGTAGATCAAGTTTGTCATTGAAAATGATTTTTCTAATGTCTAGCACAGTGCTTGGCACGTAGTAGATATTAAATAATTTCCTGTGATTGATACAATAATTTATGGTAGTCATTTCAGTAATTATTAGACTATGCCTAGACTACAAGCTCTGTGAAGCCCTGAATCGGTGTGGGTCTGGACCCCAGAGAATATCTAGGCCGCTATGGACCTAAATTGGAACACTGCATAGCATCTCCGACAAGTGCTAGGTCAGCCAGCCAACCTCTGCATGGTATCCTCTAGTACAGTGGAACCCTCTTCCTCCTCCAGCAGCCCATTTTTCTTTTATGGAGGTCTGTTTGTTAGGAGTGTTTCCTTACATAGAACTGAAGCCCACTTCTTTGCAACTTATGCTCATTATCACCAGTTCTGCTTTCTGGAGCCAAGCGGAACAAGTCTTATCTGTCTTCTGTGCCCCAGAAAAGGTAAGCCAGCCTAGCTGACATGGCAGGGGACCCTGAAGGAAGCCAGGGAGTCAGACTTCCCCCACTACCACCACCACCACCATGATTTCCATTTCCCCTGAAACTTGAGTGGATACAGTTCAAGACCTTATATACAAGCCCTCAGAATGGTAGTGCCCTCCTCTCCTCCCCAGAACTCCACTCCTTTTTCCAGCCTGTTTCCTGTAGCCATCATTGAGATGATCAAACCCTATGAAAAATGGACACATTCTTTTTGACACCACTAATACCAGCGATCAACCAATTTCTATCATTGGGCACATAAGCCCCAGAACTTCTGGAATAGTACTGCATTCAAGACCACCTGCTCTGTTTCTAGGATAGCCCACATCACCACAATCTGGGGAGCAGCCCCTCTGGAGGAGGGGCCAGTTGTCCCTACCAGCTGCCAACCAGCCTCCAGCAGGGCAGGTAGGCAAGCAGGCATGTCTTAGACAAAGCATGGGGTGAGGGGAAGAGGTGGGATGTACTAGGCAAGTGAAACTACTACTAACTTGATTACCAGTTCCTCAGACCAGCATCGAGTTAGCCCAGGACCTCCAGCCCAAGAGCCCTAGGAATAGCACTGCCTCCCCACAGCATGGGCCCTACTTCCTGCCCAACCTCCACCCTATGGAAATGTGACTCAGCTGCTGCTGCAGATTGCACAGCCAGGGCCCCTTGAGGAGCTACAGCTATTGAAGTCTCAAAAAGAGAGATCCTCCCAAAGTCTGGCACGGTCATATGAGTCAAGAATCATCACCTGCCTCGCCATTGCACCCTAATGACCATTAAACCTTTCCATTTGACTTGAAGCTGAAATCCACAATATGTCTCCATTATTAAAGGAACTTGAGCTTCTTAAGAGCAAAGACTGCCTTGCTTCTCTGTGTGTCCCTAGTGCTAGCAGATGATATGCACCTGATAAGGGCTCATTCATTTATTCTATGTGGCAGCCTTTCAGGTACTTGAAGTCAGCTACCATTTTCTAAGCATTTTCTTCTCTAGGTTAAATATGTCTAGTTCCTTCACCCAGTCTCCATATCACATAGTTCTCAGCCCTCTCACCATATTGTTTACCTTCTTCTGGATACATTCCGGTTTTGTAATGTTTTCCCAAAAGAATGTATCATCCCAAACTGAACCTAGTGCTCCGGAAATGGTGTGACCCCAATGGCACTTTTGTGTCCATCATTCTGAATACTGTGCTTCAATAATGCTGCCCAAGAGTGCATTATTAGAAGCTTTATAGTTTTTTTAGCTGCCAGATCACACGATTAACTTAATTTTGAACTTATGGTTCACTAAAAACCCCAGATTTCTAACACACACACACACTCACTCACTCTTCTCTGGCCAGCTCTTCTCCATCCTGTACAAGGTATATTTCTCTCAAATTTAATCTTCTGACATTTGGCCCAACATTCTGTCAGAGGTGGGGAACCTGTGACCTCAAGGCCACATGTGGCCCTCCAGGTCCTCAAGTGTGGCCCTTTGACTGAATCCAAACTTTAAAAATCTCCTTTATAAAAGGATTTGTTCTGTAAAACTTGGACTCAGTCCAAAGGCTGCACCCAAGGACCTAGAGGGCCACATGTGGACTCAAGGCCACAGGTTCCCCTACCCTTGTTTTGGACTATCAAAAGTCTTTTGGATCCTTATTGTCCAGCATATTAGCTCCCATCTCTAGATTTTCAGCATCTTTGAATTTGATAAACGTACTATATAGGAAAGGATAAAATCTTAGCTAAACATTTATCTCCCCTACCTCTTAAAACAGCCAGGCATTTAACAAATATTTGTTGAATTAATTGAAAAGTTATTTATAAAGGCAACCAACACATTTATTGATTGCTTGAATGATTTATATCTTTTATACCAACAGGATGTCCGACAACGTTTTGGTGCTTCACTGGGTTCTCTGTCTTCTGGTAGAGTTTGCATTATAGGAATGTCTGTGGTGAATTTGAAAATGGCCCTATCAATAGCAATTCGTTTCTCAGCAACTCGCCGTCAGTTTGGACCAACTGATGATGAGGAAATTCCAGTCCTTGAATATCAAATGCAGGTATAAGCTCACGAAATGGGATTTTGTATGTATGTATATATGCATATATGTGGAGGGTGGTGGGATTTATTCATATATTGAGTTAAATGACTACAGTTAGGTGATCAAAGATTAGGGAAACCTTTTAAGGTAGGAGCTAAGCAACAGAAGTGTGGCTCCAACACAGGAAGGCATTCAACCATTAATCACTGACTCAATGCCTTATACCCCACACAGCTAATCATTGCTACCACCCTTTTGGTGGTAAGGTTGCTTTTAAGTATTGCTTGGAAAATGATTAAAGGGATTTTTTTTCATAATAGTCAGTGTACTGCTTTTAATATTTTAGTGACTGGGAAAAGAGGTGAGGCAGTCATGAAGCAGAATTGAAGGCAGTGGGTACATGGCCTGATTACTGGACTGAGGGCTATGAAATATTAAGAGACTTGGAGAAAGGTTTCTATGTGGCCAGAGGGAAATGGATACGGGGATAGGGCACCATATTGGTCCAGAATTCTGTCAGATCAACATTCGGGGCACCATCAAATCGGAGAGAGGCAGTGATGGAGGACACAATCTGGATAATAAGGCAATTCAGATTAGTGTAGGTTGGGCATTCAATGTCAAAGTTTCTGCAACAGATATCATAGATGGCCTCATTGTCTACCATGAAGGAACAATCAGAGTGCTCCAGGGTGGTGTGAGTGGTCAGAATGGAGTTGTAGGGCTCCACTACAGCTGTGGAAACCTGAGGGGCTAGGTAAATGGAGAACTCCAGCTTGGATTTCTTGCCATAATCAACAGATAGACGTTCCATCAGCAAAGAGGTGAAACCAGAGCCAGTCCCACCACCAAAGCTGTGGAAAACCAAGAAGCCTTGAAGACCTGTGCACTGGTCTGCAAGCTTCCGAATTCTGTCCAGAATGATGTCAATTATTTCCTTGCCAATAGTATAGTGTCCACGGGCATAGTTATTGGCAGCATCTTCCTTGCTAGTGATCAGCTGCTCAGGATGGAAGAGCTGGCACTAGGTTCCAGTTCGAACTTCATCAATAACAGTTGGTTCTAAGTCTACAAACACAGCACGAGGAACATGCTTGCCAGCCCCAGTTTCACTGAAGAAGGTGTTGAAAGAGTCATCTCCATCCCCAATGGTCTTGTCACTTGGCATCTGCCCATCAGGCAGTATAGCTCCAAACAGGCATTGCCAATCTGATCACCAGCATGGCCAACATGGATAGAGATGTAGTCATGCATGATAAAGGCGTGAGGGGGTCTGCTGGGCTAAGAAGAAATGGAAAGGAGGGCAACACAAGTTTCTCACCAACCAACCTTTAGGAAGTCTCCAGGAGAAAAGTTAGTGAGCTGGAGAAAGGTTTATAGCAAGTTTGATGGATCCTCTGAAGAATCTGTAGAACCACATGAACAATGAAATGATGTGATATGCGTCAATCAAGGGAGTATCCACATCAGTGAGATCCCAGAGCTAGCAAGATAAACAGTCGACTTGTAGATGTTAGTATTGACTGTATTTCTTTTTTATGAGCCTGTCATAAATGGTTGTTGAAATTATAAAAGACAAGTCCCTATTTTCAGTTGGCAGGATGGATGATGATTTATCATAGCTGTGAGAGACCTTTAGAATTCAACCTTTCACCATCATTGTCCCTGAAAGGTGAGGTTCCACCAACTAGGAACTCAGTACTTCATGAGGCAGCTCTTTCTATTGCTTGGCAGTTCTCATTGCTGGGAAGTTTTCCTTTTTTATTTCTCATTAAAGAAAAAGGAATGTGAATGAAATGAAGTAAGACTATAATTCATCAGTAAGCTATTGTTAGGTTGGTGGCATATTAAGAAGAATATGAGTTTGAACCGGGTCAGAAAAAAATCTTTGGAGTAAGTTTTACTTATAAGTCTTATAGGACACTCGGTGAGAGCTAAGTATGAAGTATGTTATATTTATTCAAGTTTTCTTTGTTTTGCAGCAATGGCGCCTGATTCCTTACTTGGCAGCTACATATGCCTTGGACCATTTCTCAAAAACTTTGTTCATGAACTTGGTAGAACTTCAGCTAGGCCTTTTACAAAATGATAAAAGTATCAGGCAGGTAAGATAATATCAAATACTTGTTGGCATGCTTACAGTTATTAAAGCAATGCTAGCTAAATAACTGTGTTATATTCATTGGAGACACAATACCCTTTTAGCTCAAAACAAATTAAGCACTCTTCTTCATAGAATTAGTGCTTAAGAAATATGTCGAGTGGTGCTGGATCATTGTATTGACAAGAGTAGCTAAATCTTTCACAGTTGATTACTGTTACAATATTGCTGTTACTGTGTACAGTGTTCTCCTGGTTCTGTTCATGTCATGTTGCATCAATCCGTATAAGTCTTTCCATGCTTTGCTGAAACCATCTCCTTCATGATTTTTTATAGTACATTAGTAGTCTGTCACAATCACATATCTCAACTTATTCAGCCATTCTCGCAATCGATGGGTATCCTCTCAATTTTGAATTCTTTGTCACCACAAAAAAGAGATGCTATAAATATTTTGTACAAATGGGTTCTTTTCCTTTTTCTTTGATCTCATTGGGGCACTAACATTATTGCTCGGTCAAAGAGCATGCAGAGTTTTATAGCCCTTTAAACATAGTTCCAAATTGTTCTCCAGAATGGTTGGACCAGTTCACAACTCCACCAGCAATGCATTAGTGTTCCTATTTTTTTTTACCCTTTTGGAAAAATTTTTACAATTTTGTTTAGTTCTTCTACTATTGCAGTTGGTTCATAGAGTTAAACATTGAGTTATCAAAATCATAAGGTTGAAGTAGTGAGTATTGGAAAGTTATACTAGAAACAGTACTGTATTAGCAGTAAAAAACAAAAACCTAGGTTCTATTCCTCATTCTGCCACTGGCAGCTATGTGTCCACTTCTGTCAGGAATTACTTCCTCTGTAAAATAAGGGGCAAGATTGAATGATCTTCAAGGTCTTCCCTTGCCAATTCAAAAATTTATGCTATTAGATAGCCCTCTGGCTTTTTTATTCCTGATACAAGTGGTTCTCAGATTGTAATCTGATTTATCTATCATTCCCATTCCATTAACTATAAATAATGGAGACACAATAGATTAATACCAATAATAATCATAATGATATCATCTCACATATATAGTGATCCAAAATTTGCAAAATTTGCAGTACCCCACAAGACAGGAAATAGAAATATTATTTTCTTTTTTCATTTGGGGAAACTGAGGCTCAAAAAGTTATTTGCCATTACTCACACAGATTAGTGTCAGAGCAAGTACTTGACCTCAGGGTTTCTTTCTGATTCTAAATTCTGCTATACCCTTTATATAATTTAATATATCATTAATTTCCTGTCTGTGATTTGAAATATGCTTGTTGTTTGATAAGATGAGCCCCTTTGGAATATTATTTGGGGTTTTGAGGTTTTAAAAATCTTATGTTTAATCCCTCCTTTTTAAGGCTGAACTTGGACGTGAAATTCATGCATTGGCATCTGCTGGCAAACCTCTAGCTTCCTGGACTGCCCAGCAAGGAGCTCAGGAATGTCGAGAAGCTTGTGGAGGACATGGCTATTTGGCTAGTAAGTATGAAGATAGTCGTCTTTTTTGACCTTAACCCTACCACTTAACTTTGGATGCCTAAAGACTGTTTGCTCTAAACTGAAGATAATAATGCATTGCATAGAATCTGTGAGAAGCAAAGCAATAAAAGTTTTCAATAGAAACTCCAAATCAATTAATTTGAATTCTGACTTCCTTTTTAACTACTTGGTAATATTCACTGACAGGATTCTCTCAGTAGGGAGAGAATGTGGAACAGTGAAAGGATCACTGGGTTGTGGGAGTCAGGATCCCTGACTTCTAATCTTGACTATAATATGACTGTGAACTGGTTACTTAATTCCTCCACGTACCTGCTTCCTCATCTGTAAAATGAGGAGGCAAGATCCCTTACATGACAAATGTTCTGTGAGTTAAAGGATTGGTACAATTAGGAACGTTCTTTATGTTATAAAACATTTTTAAAGACTATTTTGATGACTCAAACACTGATTTTTTTCTGGTAAACATTTCAGAAATGAAAAATATGTGTTTCAGTCCTTTCTATCCTTCAAGGTTTTGTATTAACAGAAGTTTTGATGAGTCAACTGCCTCTTGTACTCTTCTCACAAACCTTTCAAATGGTCAGAAAATGTTAAAGCATTCAGTGGTGAATCTCGATGCCCCAGTAACACAAAGCTCTCCTCCCTTTCTACTTAGTGATGTTTTGCAGCAAAGCAGTAACCCACATTTTTATAGATCTTGAAATTTGTCAAATACTCCTCCTTATTTTATGCTGTTATCTTTGTATCAGTCATTACCCACAACCCCCTAGAGAAAGAACCCTTTCTGTGACAGAGGAAAGCAATTAAACAAACACCATCAGGTAAGGTAGACAGTCATCTGTCTTTCTGCTCCCCTTAATGCCATGACAAAGGAAATATACTTGCTATATTCAGGACCTTCACTGGTTTTTCCATTTGTCTGAGCTCAGTTTTCTTTTGGCATTTAAAAAAATACCTTCTTGTAATGATTGTGCCAACATTTGCTGAATTATGGAGAAAGCAAGGGAGTTCCAGAAAAACATCTATTTCTGCTTCATTGACTACACTAAAGCCTTTGACTATGTGGATCACAACAAAATGTGGCAAGTTCTTGAAGAGATGGGAGTACCAGATCACCTTCTTTGTGTCCTGAGGAACCTGGATGCAAGTATATGGGTCAAAAAGCAAGGTTAGAACTGAATGTGTAATAGTTGATTGGTTTAAGATTGGAAAAGGAATACAACAGGGCTGTATTCACCTTGTTTATTTAACTTATATGCAGAGTACATCATGCAAAATACCAGGCTGAATGAATTAAAATCTGGAATTAAGGTTGCTGGGAGGAATATCAGCAATCTCAGATATGCAGATGATATCAGTCTTATGGCAGAAAGTAAAGATGAATTAAGAAGCTTATTGATGAAGGTCAAAGAGGAGAGTATAAAAGCTGGCTTGAAGCTTACCATTAAAAAAACTGAGATCATGGCAACTGGGCATCACTTCCTGGCAAGTAGAGAAAGAAGAAATGGAAGCAGTGTCAGGATTTTAGAGTTACACTCAAAGATCACTGCAGATGGTGACTGGAGCCATGAAATTAATAGATTCTTGCTCCTTGGAAGGAAAGCTATGACAAATTCAGACAGTATACTAAAAATCAGAGACCATACCTTAACAATAAAAGTCTGTATACTCAAAGCTATGGTTTTTTTTCCAGTAATAATGTATAGCTGTGAAAGTTGGACTATAACGAAAACTGAGTGCTGCAGAATCGACACTTGAATTGTGGTACTAGAGAAGACTTTTGATTCAGAGTCCCTTGGAGTGCAAGGAGATCAAATCAGTCAATATTTGAAGAAATTAATTCAGACTATTCATTGGAAAGATAAATACTGAAGCTAAAGTTTAAATACTTTAACCACATAACAAGAAGATAGGATTCATTGGAAATGACCCTGATGTTGGGAACTATTGAAAGCAAAAGAAGAGGGTGGCTGAGGATGAGATGGGACAGACTTCAAGAGATAGTGGAAGATAGAAGGACCTGGCATGCTATGGTCCATAGGGTCATGAAGAGTTGGATATGACTGAATGACTGAACCACAAAATGATTGTGTATGTTGTTCTCTTGGTTCTGCTTATTTTATGCTGCATCAGTTTATACAGACACTTCCATGTTAATCTGAATCTCTCATATTAATCATTTCTAATTGCATAATAACATTGCATCATATTCACCTAGCATAATATAGGCTTTCCCCCCTGCCGTTCTCTAATCTATGGGCATCCACTTTGTTTCCATTTCTTGGCTACCACAAAAAATGCTGCTATGGATATTTTGGTATACATGCCAGACATTTGTTTTTATCTTTGATTTCCTTCAGTTATAAACTTAATAGTGGGATTGCCAAGTTAAAGGAAATGGATAGTTTAGTCACTTTTCTTGCAAAATTTCAAATTGAACTTCTGAACATTTAATAGCTCTACCAACAGTGCATAATTGTGCCTGCCTTCCCATATCCTTGTCAACACTGACTGTTCCCATCTTGTTTCCTCCTTGCAAATTTGCAAGGAGTGAGGTGAAACTTCAACATTGTTTTAATTTTATTTTTCTTACTGTTGGTGGTTTGGAACATGTTTTACATGGTCACCTGTAGTTTACAGATCATCTTTTAGAAAGTTTATATCCTCTGATCTTTTGGGAGGAATGACTTTTGGTATTAGGCATTTTGTATCAATTTCCTGTATATTTTGGACTTTGGATTTTTCAGTGATATTTGGTAACAAATGTTTTCTCTATTCTGCCATTTTTCTTCTAATTATGTCTTTATTGGTCTTGTTTTTTTTTTAAACTTTGTAATTTTATGCAACCAAAATGTTTTTTTATCTTTTATGATCTCTTCTACCCATTTTGTTAAGAAATGTCCCTTTAGCCATGGTTGTGAAAATACCTGATTTCATTCTTTTCTAACTTTCAGTTTTAGCTTACTGGGGCATATGATGTAAGATACTGGCGTAATCCTACTTTTTGACAAACTACTTTCCTGTTTTCCAAGCAGAAAAGGGAATCTTTCTCCAATCCCCACTGCTATAATTCAGTTCCTTGGGATTATCAAATACTATCCTAATGTTTTTGATCACTTCAGTATCTTGCTTATTTAATCTGTTCCACCAATGATTTTTCTATTTTTAACCAGTAACAAATAGTTTTCATAACTACTGTTTTATAATATTTTGAAGTGTTATAATGCTATGTCCATTCATCTGTAGTTTTTCTTATCATTTCTCTTGAGATTTTAGACCTTTTGTCACTCCAGTGGATATAGTTATGTTGCCTAGTCCCCCCCCCCAAAAAAAAACACCATCCTCCACATAATTTGATTTGGTTAGCACTAAATCTATAAATTAACTTAACTAGTGTTATCATTTTATTATATGGGCAAGGCCCAACAATAAACAGTAGGTATCTCTCCAGTTACTTGTCTTCTATTTCTGGAAAGAGTGTATTAAAGAGTTGTATTTATTTAACTTGTATATTTTCATAGGCTAACTCCTAGATAATTTATAGATTTTTAAATTATTTTGAATGACATTTCCTATTAAAAGTTTTTCCTGTTTTTTTAGTACCATAGAGAAATACAGATGATTTTTGTGGATTTATTATTTTTTTTTTATTCAGCAACCTTGTAGTCTTAATTGTCATACTTTCTTCACTGATTCTCTGTGGCTTTTTAACTACACCTTCATGTCATCTGCAGATAGGGAATAGTTTTTATCTCTTCTTTGCAAATGTTTAATTTTTTTCTCTTGTCTTATTGCTATAGACTTTTTCTAGAATGTCAGATAAAAAGTAAGAAGAGGGGACATTCCTACTTTACAAGCCTGTCTTTACTGAGAAATCTTCTAGAGTTTCTCTATTGCAAACAATGCTAGCTCTTGGCTTTAAAAATAAGCTTTTCAAAATATTAAAGGAGAGCCCTTACATGACCATGATTTTTTTTTTTGGAAGGGGAAAGGCAGGGCAATTGGGGTTAAGTGACTTGCCCAAGGTCACACCGCTACTAAATGTGTCAAGTGTCTGGGGTCAGATTTGAATTCAGGTCCTCCTGACTCCAGGGCTGGTATTCTACTTACTGCACCAACTAGCTACCCCTATGACTATGATTTTAATATTGATAAGTGCTATATTATTTCAAAGGTTTTTCTCTACTTCTATTGAAGTCATCATGTGGCTTCATTATCTTTGTTGTTTATATAATTAATCATGCTAATTGCTTTTATAATGTTGAAACATCCTTGAATCTACAGAATGAAACTAACTTGGTCATAGTAAATTATTTTCTGGATATATACGTGTGTGTGTGTGTGTGTGTGTGTGTGTTAAACTCCTTTCAAGGATTATATTTAAATTTTTGAGTCAGTATTTATTCATGAGATTGATGAAGCTTTCTTTCCCTTCTTTGTCCCTCACTTGTTTGTGAATCAGGACTATATTTGTTCCCTGAGTAGGTTTTGGTGGAATGCTTTCTGACTCTATTTTTTGGAATTTTTAAAAAGACAGGAATTAATTGTTTTTATAATGTTTGTTTGAATTCACTTATAAATTCATCTGGTCTTTAGATTTTTTAACAATTAATTTATGACTTGATTTCTTTTTCTGACATTGAGTTAAGATCTGTATTTCTTATTTTGTGACCTTGGAAATGTTATATTTTGCAGATGCTCATCAATTTCTTTTGAATTTTCATTTGTCTGGCACATAATTTCACATAGTTATAGTTTTTGATACTTACTTTTCCTCTATTGTGAATTCATCTTGGTCATTTTTTTAAAATTTTTTTAAAATTTATTTAACATATTTAGTTTTCAGCATTGATTTTCACAAGAGTTTGAATTACAACTTTTCTCCCCATTTCTACCCTCCCCCCCACTCCAAGATGGTGTATATTCTGGTTGCCCTGTTCCCCAGTCAGCGCTCCCCTCTGTCACCCCACTCCCCTCCCATCCCCTTTTCCCTTCCTTTCTTGTAGGGCAAGATAAATTTTTATGCCCCATTGCCTGTGTATCTTATTTTCTTGTTGCATGCAAAAACATTTTTGTTTGTTTTTGAACATCTGTTTTTAAAACTTTGAGTTCCAAATTCTCTCCCCTCTTCCCTTCCCACCTCCCTAAGAAGTCAAGCAATTCAACATAGGCCACATGTGTATCATTATGTATAACCCTTCCACAATACTCATGTTGTGAAAGACTAACTATATTTTGCTCCTTCCCAACCCATCCCGCTTTATTGAATTTTCTCCCTTGACCCTGTCCCCTTTCGAAAGTGTTTGTTTTTGACTACCTCCACCCCCATCTGCCCTCCCCTCCATCATCCCCCCCATTTTTTTTTATCTTCTTCCCTCTTCTTTCCTGTGGGGTAAGATTCCCAATTGGATATATATGGTATTCCCTCCTTAGGCCAAATCTGATGAGAGCAATATTCACTCATTCCCCCCTCATCCGCCCTCTCCCCTCCTCCCACAGAACTGCCACCTTTATGGGAGATAATCCATCCCATTCTATCTCTCCTTATCTCCCTCTCTCAGTATGTTCCTCTCTCATCCCTTAATTTGATTTTATTTCTTTTAGATATCTTCCCTTCATCTTCAACTCAACCTGTGTCTGCTCTCTCCCTCTCTCCCTCTCTCTCTCTATATATATATACATACACACATAGATATATACATACACATTCACCCATATATATGCATAAACATATATGTATGCATATTCCCTTCAGCTACCCTAATACTGAGGTCTCATGAATCATACTTGTCATCTTTCCATGTAGGAATGTCAACAAAACAGTTCACTTTTAGTAAGTCCCTTGCAATTTCTTTTTCTTGTTCTTTTTTTTGATTACCTTTTCATGCTTCTCTTGATTCTTGTGTTTGAAAGTCAAATTTTCTATTCAGTTCTGGTCTTTTCACTGAGAAAGCTTGAAAGTCCTCTATTTTATTGAAAGTCCATATTTTGCCTTGGAGCATGATACTCAGTTTTGCTGGGTAGGTGATTCTAGGTTTTAATCCTAGCTCCATTGACCTCCAGAATATCATATTCCAAGCCCTTCGATCTCTTAACGTAGAGGCTGCCAGATCTTGGGTTATTCTGATTGGGTTTCCACAATACTCAAATTGTTTCTTTCTGGCTGCTTGCAGCATTTTCTCCTTGATCTGGAAGCTCTGGAATTTGGCAACAATATTCCTGGGAGATTTCTTTTTGGGATCTATTTGAGGAGGCGATCGATGGGTTCTTTCAATTTCTATTTTGCCCTGTGGCTCTAGAATATCAGGGCAGTTCTCCTTGATAATTTCTTGAAAGATGATATCTAGGCTCTTTTTTTGATCATGGCTTTCAGGTAGTCCAATAATTTTTAAATTATCTTTCCTGGATCTATTTTCCAGGTCAGTGGTTTTTCCAATGAGATATTTCACATTGTCTTCCATTTTTTCATTCCTTTGGTTCTCTTTGATAATATCTTGATTTCTCATCAAGTCACTAGCTTCCACTTGCTCCAATCTAATTTTTAAAGTAGTATTTTCTTCAGTGGTCTTTTGGACCTCCTTTTCCATTTGGCTAATTCTGCCTTTCAAGGCATTCTTCTCCTCATTGGCTTTTTGGAGCTCTTTTGCCATTTGAGTTAGTCTGCTTTTTAAGGTGTTGTTTTCTTCAGTGTATTTTTCAGTATTTTTTTGGGTCTCCTTTAGCAAGTCATTGACTTGTTTTTCATGGTTTTCTCGCATCCTTCTCATTTCTCTTCCCAATTTTTCCTCTGCTTCTCTAACTTGCTTTTCCAACTCCTTTTTGAGCTCTTCCATGGCCTGGGACCAGTTCATGTTTTCCTTGGAGGCTTTTGGTGTAGGCTCTTGCACTTTATTGACTTCTTTAGGCTGTATGTTTTGGTCTTCTTTGTCACCAAAGAAAGAATCCAAAGTCTGAGACTGAATCTTGGTGCGTTTTCGCTGCCTGGCCATATTCCCAGCCAACTAACTTGACCTTTGAGTTTTTCAGTGGGGTATGACTGCTTGTAGACTAGAGAGTTCTATGTTCCACGTTTGGGGGGGGAGGTGCCAGCTCTGCCACACCAGTACTGCTCCTTCCCCAACCCCCAACCCAGACTGGGCTTAGATCTTCAGCAGGCTGTACACTTCTGCTCTGATCCGCCACTTAATTCCTCCCACCAGGTGGGCCTGGAGCCGGAAGTAACAACAGCTGTAGCTGCCCCACCTCCACTGCCCCCAGGGCTGGAAGCCGAATGGCGAACTCCTTCTACTCCTGCAGCTTTTCCCACTAACCTTCTCCGCAGTCTTTGGTGTTTTTGGTTTGAAGAGTCTGGTAACTGCCGCAGCTCACTGATTCAGGGCGCTAGGGCCCCCTCCGTCTGGCTTCTGGTCTGGATGGTCCACGCCGTTCAGGCTAGGTTCTGCTCCACTCCATTCCCAGCTCCCAGCTCCGTGTGGGATAGACCTCACCCAGAGACCATCCAGGCTGTCCTGGGCTGGAGCCCTGCTTCCCTCTGCTGTTTTGTGGGTTCTGCCGTTCTAAAATTGGTTCAGAGCCATTTTTTATAGGTTTTTGGAGGGACTCGCTACAGAGCTCACGCTAGTCCCTGCTTACCAGCAGCCATCTTGGCTCCACCCCCCCCCCCATCTTGGTCATTTTAATTTTTTTAATTTGATTTTCCTTTTCTTGACCAGAATGGTGAATGGTTTATCAGGTTTGTTAGTCTCCTCGGAAACAGCAACAGCAACAGCAGTTCTTCATTTTTTAACCAGTTCTATATCCTTTTTATGTTCAAGTTTTTCTATTTCTTTTCTAATTTTTGAGATTTCTTCTTTTGCCCCTTTTTTAGCATTCCTAATTTGTTTATTTTTTATTCTTTTAAAGTTCACTTAAGTCACTGATGTTTTCTCTTATTCAAATTTTCTTAACATGTTTTTAGAGATATAACTTGTGCTCTGAGAATTGCTTTATTTGCATCTCTAACATTTGGACATATTATTTCATTGTTTCTATCGCTTGTACTTACTCATTATTTCTATGGTCTATTCTTAAAAACCCAATCATTATTTAGGATGTTATTATTTAGACTCTGGGTCAAAATCGTCTTTCCTTCTTTCATTACTATTTTTATTTTATTATGGTCTGTAAAAAATATGTGTATTATATCTGCCTTTTTACATTTGTTTGTGATGTCTTTATACCCTAGTGCATGATCAGTTTTTCTAATGGTACTTTGAAATCATAAGAAATGTGCGTATTCCCAATAAGGAGTTGCCATAGATCAATCCAGTCTAGTTCATCCAACAATTATATTGATTCTGCATTTACTTTCTTTTAAAAAAAAACCCTTCTATTGGATTTATCTAGTTCTGAGAGACAAATATTAAATTCTTCTGCTATTATTGCATTACTGTTGTGTCGTCTTGCAGTTCATTTAAGTTTTCTTTAAAAGAACTTAGCCACTATGCCTTTGGGTGCACATTTTATGTATATGTGTATATATATATATGTATATATATATATGTATATATATATATATACACACACATACACACACATATACATATATATACACACATATACATATGTGTCATTGCCTATTTTGCCTTTAAGCAAAATGCAGTATACTTATTTAACTCTCTTGACTATCAATTTTTATTATTGTATTCTGAGATTATGGTGATAACTTCTGCATTTTTAGAATCACCTAAAGCAGGGGTTCTTAATTTATTTGTATTTCACAATCCTCTTTGGAAGTCTCATGAAGCCTGTGGACCCTGTACAATTAATAGTTTATAAATACATAAAATACATAGGATTAAAAGGAAACTAATTTTTAAAAATTTATTTTTAGTTTTCAATATTCATTTCCATAAGAGTTTGAGTTACAAATTTTCTCCCCATCTCCACCCTCCCCCACCCCAAGATGGCATGTATTCTGATTGCCCCTTTCCCCAGTCTGCTTTCCCTCCTATCACCCCACTCCCCCCACCCCATCCCCTTTCTTCTTACTTTCTTGTAGGGCAAGATAGATTTCTATACCCCATTGCCTGTAGATCTTATTTCCCAGTTGCACGTAAAAACATTTTTTTAACAATTGTTTTTAGAACTTTGAGTTCCAATTCTCTCCCTTCTTCCCTCCCCATCCACCCTCCTTGAGAAGGCAAGCAGTTCAGTATAGGTTGTACATGTATCATTATGTAAAACACTTCCATAATAGCCATGTTGTGAAACACTAGTTATATTTCTCTCCATCCTATCCTGTCCTCCTTTATTCAATTTTCTCCATTGACCCTGTCCCTTTTCAAAAGTGTTCACTTTTGGCTACCCCCTCCCCCATTCTGCCCTCCTTTCTATCATCCACTCTCACTCTTATGTCTTCCCCACCTACTTTCCTGTAGGGTAAGATACCCAATTGAGTGTGTATGTTATTCACTCATTAAGCCAAATCCAATGAGAGCAGGGTTCACCCATTCCCTTTCACCTACCCCCTCTTCCCTTCCATTATAACAGCTTTTACTTGTCACTTGAGATAATTGACCCCATTCAATCTCTCCCTTTCTCCTTCTCCCAATATATTCCTCTCTCACCACCCAATTTTATTTTTTAGATATCATCCCTTCATATTCAACTCACCCTGTGCCCTCTGTCTATATGTGTATGTATGTACGTACGTATGTATGTGTGTGTGTGTGTATGTATGTATGTATATTCCCTTCCACTACCTTAATACTGAGAAAGTTCTCATGAGTTACAAATATCATCTTTCCATCTTTCCACGTAGGAATGTAAACATAACAATTCAACATAAGCCCCTTATGATTTCTCTTTCCTGTTTGCCTTTTCATGCATCTCTTGATTCTTATATATGAAAGTCAGATTTTTTATTCAGTTCTGTTTTTTTCATTGAGAATGCTTGAAAATCCTCTATTTCATTGAAAATCTATGTTTTGCCCTGAGGTATTATACTCGGTTTTGCTGGGTAGGTGATTCTTGGTTTTAATCCTAGCTCCTTTGACCTCCAGAATATCATATTCCAATCGCTTTGATCCCTTAGTGTAGAAGCTGCTAGATCTTGTGTTATCCTGATTGTGTTTTCACAATACTCGAATTGTTTCTTTCTGGCTGCTTGCAATATTTTCTCCTTGACCTGGGAACTCTGGAATTTGGCTATAATATTCCCAGGAGTTTTCTTTTTGGGATCTTTTTCAAGAGGTGATTGGTGGATTCTTTCAATTTCTGTTTTACCCTCTGGTTCTAGAATATCAGGGCAGTTTAAGGAAACTAATTATACTGAAATACAGTTATCAGATTTTTTTTTAAATAAGTTCATGAATGTCAAGTTAAGAACCCTAGACCTAAAGCAGAGTAGAGTTTGCTCCATCCCTTCATTTTCTCTATATGTCTACATGTTTTAAATTTTTGTTTATATCAGATTTTGGGGTTCTGTTCCCTTAACCATCTCTGTGTTCTTTTCATTTTTATTGAGGAGTTTAATCCATTACATTTATTGTTGGAATTATATTTGTGTTGTCTTATGTTAACTATTTATTGTAATATATCTATGCCTATGTATAGATTATATAATTTATCTACTCTTTTACAAGGCAGCATTTAGTTTCTTCTATTTCTTTTGCTTATACAAATCTAAAGCCAGTCTTCTGCCCCTAGATCTCCTTTTCTACCATTGCTTTGCTGGATCCTAAATTCCTTCTGTAGACTTTTGCTATTCACTATCTTTTTAATTTGTTTAATCCCTTACTTTCCAACCCCAAATAAGAGTTCAGCCCTAATCTTCCCTGCTTCTCTCCGCCTCATCCATTTTTCTATTTCAGTGATTTTATTTGGTTTATAATGTCCTTTTCCAAGATAGACTATTTTCCTTCCACTCCATTTCTTATTTCTTACCCCTTCTAGGAATCTGTAGAATCTCTTCCCAGGAATGCTATTTCTTCATGAAAACAGTAGGTAATTCTGTTAGTTAAGAGACTAAGATGGATAATTTCATATAATTTCTTCCATCTTTAACATTCTATGCTTCAATAGTTATGCTGGAATTAGAATCTGGAGTTCTTAAATTATCAATTATAATCATCTTTATTGTATTACATATCTGATACATATCATAAATCTTCAAAACTGTGCTTTTATTGTAGTGAATCGTTTGGGTGATATTAGAAATGACAATGATCCAAACTGTACCTATGAAGGAGATAATAACGTCCTGCTTCAACAGACCAGCAACTATTTACTGAACTACATTACAGACAGACATCAAGGTTAGTGTTTTTAATGGGATAGCACATTGTGGAGTATCTTGTGTAAACCAAAGTTATTAATCTTGTAGAGTGTGTAAGAATTTTTTCCTTTTTAATTTGTTCTTTTAAAATGTGCCTTATATTTGAGAGAAGAGAATATATTTAAAATAGTGATTCTCAAAATGTGGTCTGTAGACCCTTGGATTCCGTGAGGTCAAATCTATGTTTATAATGATATTAAGTGTCACAGTGGATAGAACACTGGCCCTGGAATCATGAAGGCCTGGGTTCAAATTTGACCTCAGACACTCAATAGCCATGGGACCTGGGCTAGGCATTTAGCCCTGATCGCAAACAAGAATAATGATGCTAAGATGTTATTTGCCTATTAAAATGCGCTTTCTTTTTCCAACTACATATCTATGTGAGGCTAGACTTTCTTCATATACTTCAACCAAAATAACATATTACAATGAATTGAATGAAGAAAAAAATATGAGAATACAGTTATTTTTATTAAGCCAGATATGTAAAATAGCCAGTTTTGTTTTAGAAAGCATAATTTATTTTTCATAAAATTATGCTATTTTTGTTAATGTGTAATGGACTTATTGTTACTTTGAAATGAATTAATAACTAAATATTTTTACATTTTTATCAGTTTTAATTTCTAAAATGGTAAGTATTGACAGCTATAACTAGTGATGTGCTAGTAAGTGTTTAATAATTGGCCCCCCGAAAATGAACAGCACATTTTTAAGTTTAATCTGCATTATTAACATTTTCTCCATCACTTTTCGAGTCTAGACAATCAACAAAACAATAAAGGCCAGATTTATAGTCTTTGCTGATATCCAAGGCATAAATATTCTCACTGAAAATTCACTACTCAGCTCTTGTGAGCCAGTAAGAGCTGGCTCCAGCACTCTACCAGATATAACCCACATAAGTCAAAGCTTTTGGGGGTTCTCAGTAAATTTTACAAGTGTAAAGGGGTTCTGAGACTAAAAGGTTTGAGAACCACTGCTTTAAAAGGTGTAAACTTATAGAGGCAGTGTGGTGCTATGAAATGTTATCCCAGTCAGGGGAAAGCAGCTGCTCATGGGGGCTGGTGGGCAGCATTTGGTTCTAAGAGCTCTATGAGGATGAGGATGCCAGACTCTCTTCCACCCTGAAGCTGTCTGCCTGGAAACAGCTCTTAAAAGCAGAAAAAGGCCACCTCCGGGCTGGTATTCCCAGCCTAGCACTGGCACTAATTCTGGGTCCCTTGAGTGAAGTGTATAGATGAGCTTTAGTGCAGGAGCCAGGTGAGGCCTCCATGTGGCCCAGCAGTGCAGCCTTGGAGTGTGGGACATGGGAAGCTTTTTCTGCAAGCCTGCATTTACATCGTTCTGTGTTTAAGTGCTTGGAGAAAGTCTTATGTATTGTGTGATGCTGTAAGTTGCTTGAGTCTCAGGCAGAGAGTATTTCAGCAGCTAAGGAAGGCAATTATAACTATGTGACAAGGTCATGGATGGCCCCTTCTAAGCCAAGTCTTCCTCCTCCCCTTGAATGTACCTAGGTCTTGGGGCCCTGGAAGTCAGGGGTTGCTGAATGCTGCTATGGACAGAGGACTGGGAGCTAAGAGACCTAGGTTCTAGTCCCAGCATTATTGCTAGGCAAACTGCCTAGCCTCTTTGTGCCTCAGTTTCCCCATCCAGAAAGTCAAGGACTGGCCTAGATGATCTCTAAGATCCCTTCTAATTCTAAAATTCTGTGGCTCTATGATTTAGTATGATTATAAATGACTTTTTTTTTGTTTGGCTTTTTTATTTTGGAGGGAAGAAGGGAAGGCAATTGGGGTTAAGTGACTTGCCCAAGGTCACACAGCTAGTAAGTGTGTCAAGTGTCTGAGGCCAAATTTGAACTCAGATCCTCCTGACTCCAGGGCCGGTGCTTTACTCACCGCGCCACCTCACTACCCCTAAATGACTTCCAAAGTGATAACTGAATGGATATTGACTACAGAAAGAGCACAGCTCATTAAAGTCAAGACATTTATTCAGTCAGACTACATAGTCTTAATTCTTGTGTTCCATTCTTTCAGTAAATATGTTTATATTTATCAGATAAAACTCGTATTCAAAGTCCTCTGGAATCTGTGAATTTTCTTGAAGATTTTAAAGATATTCTTGGTCAGAAATTTATGATATCCAGAGTTGAAGATTTCATGGATTCTTCAGGTAACTATTTTCTCTTATTTTTAAGAGACTTTATTACTGTTCTCTTATATTAATTATGTTATAATTTATTTTATATTGTCATGCTCACAAAATTCACTGTGCATTTTAAATAACAAAAAAAAAACTGTAGATAATTTAGGGCATGATTCAGAACATAGGGTTTCATTTCACGAAAACTTTGTATTTTATTGAACAAAGTGTTGGACCTGGAATCAGAAGATCTGAGTTTGCCTTCTGTCTCAGAGTCTTACAAGTTGTGTGGCCCTAAATGTCCCTTATCCTCTGTCAGGATCGGTTTGCTATTCTGTAAAAGGGATATACTATTTGCCCCATAGAGCTGTTGGAAGAAAAGCACTTTGTAAACTTTAAATTGCTATGGAAGTAGGAATTATTATTATTCACTTGTGTTATTTCCTTTTAGTTACATCATGGGGATTCGAACTAAGCCAGTGAAGAAGGACTCAACAAGTCTGGATTTTTTAAAAACTGAAAAATTTAGAATATTACATAACAAAATATGTTTATTTGGCCATAGGGTTTCCCTTTGGTAACAATAGTTAATCATCCTTTCTTGGCCAAATGCCTGCTCAAAAGCTAACAGGGTCTCTCAGAGTGAGCCATTTTAACTCAGGGGAGTGTTCAAGCACCCCAAGTTTATTTCACCACCAGCTACTACTCAGGCTACTCTTCTAGTCCTTTATGTATCTCTAAATGAATTAATTGAGAGATCACTAAGGATTTGGGGTTTTATCCTAAGGAGTTTGGGCTTTATCCTGTTAGCTGTAGTGTGCCATTGAAAACTGAAGAGAATCGATTTGATAACTCAGGAAGATGAGTTTGGTGGCATGTACAGGATAGATTAGAGAAGCAGGGAGGTCAGCTGAAGCTAATGACATAGTTCAGATGGTATGAACCTTCTTTTGAGATGTATCAGTGTGTCCTCCTGGGTATTATGGGGAGAATATAACATGTACTCTCAACTTTGTTGTCCCCTGCCCTTTCATGTTTACTGTACATTTCAAAGATGTACAAACTCACAAACTCACAGCAAACCTTGCCTCTTATGAAAGGGGAATAATGCGAAATAAGGGTGGAGTGTGGTGGGCATAGGATTAAATTGTTGAAGCAGTAAAGCCATCCACTGTTATCAGTTCATTGGCCAACATTCATTGTTTTGTGGGATTCTCCTTGACATCTGGGAGAATATGTGGCAGATAATCAACCAGACACAAATTTCAGTCCTGAAGGTTTGCACAGACTCAGTCATGCAGAATTGTGAATGATTGAAAATGAAACATCTATGAGAAGAAAAGCATGCTCAAAAATAGGAAAACTTGGGGCACTTTTAAAAAATTTGAAACAACCTTTAAAAACCCAAAACAAAATAGCAATCCTAATTGTGAGGTCCATGATATTCCAAACAATCTTTATTTTAAGAAAATGTTAAAGTAGGAGATTATGGAATTTATTTGCACATCAGAGTTGTAGAGAGTGTTGAATTTTCACCACATAGAATTTTTCTAACTTTTCTACAGACTACTATGTAATTGCCTCAATTTTCATGGCAACTATTTAGTCCTCAGGTTGGACTTGGAGTCAATATCAATCTGGATTTAAATACTATTTACAAGTCTTATTAGCTGTGTGGCTCTGGGAAAGTCACTTAGTCTTACTAAGCCTCAGTTTTTTCATCTATTAAATGGTTACGATAACATTTGCACTACCTACTTCATTGGGTGGTTGTGAGGAAAAGGGCTTCCTAAGCCTTAGCATGCTTTGTCTATAAAGAGGAGTGTGTTATCATTACTGTTATTTTTATCTCTTTTCTCAAAGTGTTAATAATCTAAGGAAACTGAAAACTCACTAGAAGATACAAACAAGGATGTATTAACTAATAGTTCCATAAATATTAGTATTTGGTAATTTTGGGGCAGAGGCAGTTGGGGTTAAGTGATTTCCCCGGGGGCACACAGTAAATATCTGAGGCTGGATTTGAACTCATATCCTCTTGACTCCAGGGCTGGAGCTGGTATCTGGTAATCTTATAAAACAATGGGAATTTATGTAAAACAGACAGTAACATCCACACTCTTTTTAAAGAATTGTCACCTACTGTAACATTTAGGTCTTCATTAATTTGATAGGTCATAACACAGATATGCCTTGGTATGCTCTCTTTCCCAAAATTCAGCAGAGTCTTTTGAGTATTGTATATCTAATAAACAAGTTGGAATCATCTGTTTGTCCTGTGAGTTACCCTCATTTTGTAAAAATGTTTCTCAGGAAACTTTTCAAGTGAAATTCATTTTGTAAAAATTGTTTGCTGTTGCAAAAAAAAAGGCATCATCTCTCTGGATAGAGTTGGAAAGGAAGTTAACATATTGAGCCAAAACCTTGGCCTCAGATGAATTTGATCATTTAATCCCGAATCTTTGCACTGACTAAATGAGTTTTGTCTCATCTGGATTTGTAGTAAAGATTATGCTTCATGTAGAACCATGATGCTCCCCAGGAATTAAAGTCAGTCTGTTTGTTAGATTAAAAAATTGATCAACCTTATGGACCCAATCTATCAAGGGATAAATCTTTGTTTTGGGGGAAGCACATTTAACTTGTATGTTTTATGCATTAGTTTTGTATTTATTGCATTGAAAACATGATTTACTTCATAGACTCTATGTGAAAGAATTTTATTTACTTTTTTAAAGTGAGTCATGTATTCCCCTTTTATATTTGGATCCCAGACTACTCAGTGCTGCCAAGGTCCATTCTCATAACCTCTCAGTATTCTCTCAGTGATGGTATATCCCTGTGAATCACAGACCACCATGCATGAAAATCAGAATTGTAGATGACACGAAATACAGTAGAAAGGCAAATCATGGGTGTGCTATAAGTAGATTATCATATATTTCTAATGACAGCTTGCCTGGACTAACAGATATCGCCAAAGACAGGTATAACCTCTTTTTTTATCCCCAGCACTTAGCACAATGCCTGGCACATAGTAGGTGCTTAAGATGAATTTAATGGTATGACTCATAAAGGAAATGGATAAGGCTTAATTAGCCACTGGCTTCCCCCAAATATTAAAGAGACCTAGAGAAAGGTCTCTAGTGCCTGGGTGATTCTCAATTGAGGTTATGCTGAGGACACCATGAAATTATAGCATTCCAAAGTCATAAGACACTGAAAAGGTCTAGTCCAGTTGCCATATAGTATGTGAATCCTTTCGAACAATATCTCTGATAAATGGTCATCCAGGTTCCCCTTGAAGACCTCCACTGAGTTCACCGGTGCCTGAGGGAGCTGATTCCATTTTGAGGTGGTTCTAAATGTTAGGAAATTCTTTATTCTGTTATGCCAATTCTGCCTCCCTATAGTTACAACTGCTTCCTGGAGCCAAGCAAAATAAATCTGCTCAGTCCTCTACAAGCCAGTACTGGAAATATCTGAAGATTGCAATTGTCACCCCTCCCCCATTCCCCAAAAGTCTTTTCTTATACAAACAAAATTTTGCAGATTTCTTTAATTGTTCCTTACATGACATGGTTTTTAGTTCTGTACTCATCCTGATTATATGCTAGCTTGTCATAGCTATATTTACAACGTTGTTTGAGACACATAGCAATAAAGTCAAGAAAGTTTTACGAAGTAATTAGCTTAAGACCTGTTTACTGCGTTTTGGAATAAATCTTCCAAAACTCTTGCAATTGATCTGTCATTCTGGGTGATTGATTTTTCTCATTCCATCCATTATTTTCTTCAGTCTGTTTCATCCTGTATTTCATTTCATCATGTATTTCATGTACAATTGCAGTCTGCATCAGCTGATGCTTATCAGCTGTGTGTGGGCAAGAAGGCCAAAGCACTTGGCTCATAACAGTCCTTGAGCAAAAAGAACATTAACTCACTACTTGCCTGTGCAGCTGTGTGTGTTCTTGCTGTGTTGGATTCCAAATGGCTCTTAATCCACCTCACCTAACTGGATGATGTACCTCGTTGTGATTTACCTCTCTTGGCATTCTGCACTTACGCTTCCTTGTCCCACCCTAAGTGGAATGAATGACACCCAGGGAAAGGCCATGGACCATGGAAAGACAATATGCTCATAGGCTAGAGCTGGAAGGGACTAAGATTGTCCAGTCCAGACCCCTTATTTTACATCTGAAGAAACTGTGTCCTACAGAGGTGAAGTGACTGACCAGGAGCTAAGATTCAAACCCCTGTCGTTTGAAAGGCCTGTTTGTGCTGTATTATCCTGGGGTCTTTCCTTCTTGCTTCTCACTTGTGTCTCCTCTGCATTTTGGATATCCTCCTTAACCAGACCATGAGTCTTGTTTCTCCCCCACACTATTCTGAGCCATTGACACTACTACATGCAACCCTTGTGCTATAGTCTAGAAAAATGGAATAAGAGAATTAAAACAAAGTTAGACAATTGTCAGCAAGATTATGCTCACTGTTAGAGAGTATATTAATTCTTTCACTATATTTGAACATGTCTAGTTTTGTGTCGATATTTGAATGTGTTTTAAGCTGAATTGCAGGTTGAAAATACCAAATTGGAATAGCACTCCTCAAAACTAGCATGAATTTCAATTCATCTCCACCTAAAAAATATTTATTTAGTGCCTACTATGTACAAAGTCCTATAAGGTTATTGGGGATGCAAAGATTTTAATAAGTGAGAAAAAGACTCATACATAAGTATACAAGGTAGAGTGTAACAAGAGAATCCAAAAGATTGTAGGAAAATTGGAGGAGTGGGGCATTATTTTTAGTGTGTGGTTTGAGAGTTCAGTAAAGGCTTCACAAATATTTCAGCCACTGGACATCTTCAATCAGGGAACACATTCTAGGCATGGAGAAAAAACTGCACAGATTCACAGAAGCAGGGGAAGATTGGTCAATTTCAGGGAATAGCTAGCAGTTGAATAAAAAAATAAGGCTAGAAATGAAGTTTAGAATCAGATTGTGGAAGGTATTAAATGCAAGAGTAAAGAGTTCATGTTTATCCTATAGAAAACAGGGCACCACTGTAAATTTTTAATTAGGGTCTGACCCTTTTATTAGGAAAATTATTTGTCAACCACGGAAGGAGGGTTTAGAGAAGGGAGGAGCCAGAGACAAGAACGGCCATTGCTACAGTAGTCTAGGTAAGAGGTGATGAAGACCTCAACCAGGATTATAATATGTGGGGAGAGTGTGGTAGAGAGAGATTCAAGAAGTTTAGTGCTGGTAGAATCCATAGGGCTTGGAAGTTGATGAAATAAGAGTGGGGATGAGGGAAAAGGAAGTCAGATGTGAATCCACATTTTTATGCCAAAGTGACTTGGTGAATCTGGAGAAATAAGAAATTTGTGGGGTAGGGACAAGTTTTGGGGGAAAATATGATTTCAGTTTTGAACTAATTGAATTTGAAGTTCTGGTAAGGTATCTAGGTAGGGATTATGTAGTACACGGTTGGAAATGTATTATTCAAGTTCAGGAGAGATTGGGACCGGATATATAGATTGAATGAAATCACCAACTGCACATATAGACAGACAAGAAGACTAAGGATGAAATCTTGGGGAAGGATACCCACATTCAGGGTTTGGAGTAAAAATGCTGAACTATCGGGGATTGAGGAGTAAGCAGACATGAAATGGGAGAACCAGAGAAGAGCAATGTCATTGAAACCAAGTGAGAAGAAATTATCAAGAATGAGGGGGCTGTCAACAGGGTCAAATGCTATAGAAAGGTCAAAAAGTCTTAGAAAAGGCCATTGGAAGGATAAAGCAAAGCTAATGCTAATGTTAATATTAGAGACTCTAAGGTAAATACTATCATATGATTTACTTTGAAAATTCAAATAATTCTGACCAATGGACAGTAAGTTATTTCCTCTTGGCCTCAGTTTTTCCTCATCTAGAAAATGAGGAAGTTGGATTTAAGTAAGATGACTTTCCATTTCAATACAACAAACATTTTTAAGTAGCTACTGTAAAAATACTGTACCCATATCTGGGTAGTGAGGGGCAGTATACAACTCCTGCCCTCAAGGAATTTACAGTCTAATAAGAGGACATGTACACAAATAACCATATTACCAGTTTATATATAGGAAAAGTCAAACAGAGTGGCATAAAGACCATAAGCCTCATATAATCTCAGAATTGGAAGAGACTTCAAGGCTCATCTAGTATAACCTGTGTCTAAAGAAAAATCCTCTCAACAGTATCCCTAGTGAGTGGCTATCTACCTAATCATCTGGAAGGGACACACACACACACAACCAGTTGCTTAATAACAAACAAGTGATGAAGGCGTTGGACTAGATTCTTTTTTTCCCAGCTCTAACATTCTACGATTCCATGATTTCTAATTTAAGAATTCTGGGGCAGCATTTGAGAAACAGCACATGTTGTAGTGTGTAAATGGAACAGTCCCACAGTTAGTGGGTCATTGTGCAGCTGTTACCTCTGATTTGTTAAGAAAAAGGAATTAGCAAAAACAGTTTTGTGCCTTCGGCAGATTCCTTAAGATTCATTGCTGTGTAAATAAATCATGGAAAATATTACCATCTTCATGATGCCAATTTTTTGTTCATCTTCATGAGAACTGAACATCAGAGGAAGACTATAAAATATAATGAAATATAAAAGGATATAAAAATTAATTTGTGGAAATGTCAGTCAGTTTGAATGTTCTCCAAATTACTACTATGCAAGAAATACACCAGGTTTTTTTCTTAAATGTTCTAATAACAAACATTCTAGTAACTTGGTAAAACTGAGTTAGTTCAAAATGAATTTTACTTAAAAGGATTTGGAATCCTTATTTCTGTGCCTGAGAATATATGGCATTCTAGAGCAGCTCTTTGAAAGTAAACATGCCCTTTAAAAAAATATAATTATCATAGCACGATCTCTTAAGCCTAAAGCCCTTTCCCAATTCTTTTTCCTTTTGACCTCTTAGTAGCCTTTGATACGGTTGGCCAGCTCCTCTTTGATATTCTCTCTTCTCTGGCTTGTTGTGACGCTGCTCTTTGTTGGTTCATCTAAGTCTTCTTTAGTGGATTGTCTATATCACTCCCTCTAACTACACTTGTTCCTGGTTCCTCTTGTCTCTTTTCTACACTCAGTGACTTCATCACTTCCTATGGGTTTAACTATCATCTTTTTTGTAGATGACTCCTAGATCTATATGCCCAGTCCCTAGTCTGTCTCCCTAGCTCCAGGCACCAACTGCCTATTGGACTTTTTGTACTATGTGTCCTGTAGGCGTCTGAAACTTAACATATCCAAAACAGAACTTGTTTTCTTACCTACCCTCCCTCACCCCACCCTTATCATTCCAGTAACCTAGGTTTATAACCTTGGTATTATTCTCAATTTCTCATTTACCTCAACAATCAATCAATGCATATACCTAGTTTCTCTACTCATATCTCAAACTCTTATCAGCTTTCATCCAGATTATTGCAGCAGACTCTTAATTGATCTCCCAGATTCAAGCCTTTTCTCACTCCAATCAATCCTCCACACAGTTGTCAAAGCGATTTCCCTAAAGTGTGTTCTTAGCCATGCTATTCCCTTACTCATTAATTAACAGTGGCTCTTTGTTACCTTTAGCATCAAATATAAAATCTCTCTGACATTTAAGGCTCTTTACATGCTGGCCCCTTCCTACCTGTCTAGCTTCATTACATATTAATTCCCTGCATGCACTCTATAGTCAAGCCAAATTAGACTTGTAACACTCTATTGCTTATCTCAGTACATTTGCTTTGGCTGTCCCCTCATTCCTGTAATAGGAATGAGCTAATTCCTCCACTCTTGGAGACCACTCTGGTTTCCTTCACGACTCAACTGAAACTGTGTCTTCTGTTTTTCCTGGTTCTCACAGCTGCTGTTATATCTCCTACCCTCTCCCTATAAAGGTTACCTTTTATGTATTTTATATATATGTTCATGTAGGTGCATGTCATTTTTCCAATTAGAATATAATCTCCTTGAGGACAGGGACTGTGTCTTTTTATCCTTGTATACCTAGAACCTAGCAGAGTCCCCAACAAATAGTGGGTAATTAATAATGCCTGTTGATTTCATAGATTAGCTTCATCTAGAGTACTTATTTTGGTAACAATAACATTAAACCCTTCATGCACCAGAGAGGCAGCATGAGGTGTTAAACAGAACAGTGGCTTTGGTGTCAAGAAACCTTGTGTGATTGCACCTCCTCCTCCTGCTGGCTTCCCAAACTTGGTCAAGTCATTTAAGGGCTCTTTTCTCAGTCTTCTCATCTGCAAAATGAGGAGGTGCTCATGCTTGCACAATTGACCCCCCATAGATTGTTGGGGGAATCAAACAAGATAATGTCTGTACAGTGCTGAGTGGCCACGAAGTGCTACACCATGTGAGCTCCTGTTAGTTACCTGGGCTAAGTTTAGAACTCCATGATGTAAGTGCTTTCTACTGGCTTGGACCTCCCAAATTACAGTCATGTGACAGCTGTCATTTCTTTTGTTTTTCAGTTTCTCTGGCAGCATACAAGTGGTTGGTTTGTTACCTCCTACAAGAGAGTTATCAAAAATTAAATCAGGAAAGAAAATCTGGAAGTGATGATTTTGAAGCAAGAAACAACTGCCAGGTACTAATCTGGTAACTTTTTAAGCTTTTGGTTCCTTTTTTTCAATGCCTTAGCTGCTTATGCCTCCTCGTAATATTAGTATAAGTTGACATAATGTACTAAGTTTTCATTATTTTCTGTTGCAGGGAAAGCTTCATGTATGAGTCTTTAGTTCGGCAGTTTGTTGGAGGGTATTAACAGTTTGTAATCTTGTGGTTAGAGCCTTGATCTGGGAATCAGGAAATCTGTCTTCATTTCCCAGATCTGCCACTGACTCATCATGGATTAAGGGGCTTATTCCAGGTCACACATCCTCACTGTTTCTTTTTCTTTTATAAAATGGGGATGTAGTCAAATCCTGTTGGTACTATAGAGGAGAAAATGTGGTGTGAATCATTCAAAAGTAGCTTACTTTGGTTTAAGTTGTGATTTTCTTCTATTGGGGGCTGGATGTTTCTTGAATTCTGAGAATTCATAGTACAAAAAACTTGGCTATGAAGTATCTGTGACACAAAATTTATTTCACTATAATCAAATGTGCCTTCTATATACAATAATGCATACCCATACACAAATGCATACTCTTAATAGAATTATGTATGTCTACCAACTCATAATTAACCATACTGTAATCAAATGGCATGCCCTGCATATATAGTAATACATTTTACATGTGTGTATATGTATTGTTTATATACACATATACATATATGCACATACACATATACATACATATATACATACACACACATATGTGTGTGTGTGTGTGTGTGTGTGTGTGTGTGCATATATAAAATCACTCTTTCTGTCCTAGACACTATCTTTGTGCCCTTTGGTAACCTTGTTATGAGTTAAACAGATCTGCCTACATTCTCAGGGGACACCTAGGAGGAGCAGTGGATAGAGTTTGGAATCAGGAAAACTCATCTTTATGAGTTCAAATCCATCTTCAGATATTTACTAGTGGTGTGACCCTGGGCAAGTCACTTAACCTATCTGTAAAATGAACTGGAGAAGGAAATGGCAAATCATTCAAGTACCTTTGTCAAGAAAACCCCAAATGGGGCCACAAAGAGTTGTACGTAACTGAAATGACTCAACAACAACAAACGATCTACATTCTTAAATACTTTATTTAATTCTTCACATTAGCTAAAACCTCATTTTCCTATGAGGATATCACATCCTTGGCAATCTTCTCTTGCTGCAGAACACACCTTCTATTTCACTCCAAATTATAAGGTCATGAGGAAGTGTCAAGGGTTAATTAAACCTTTGTCACCTTTGACTCCTCCATTATGCAGTCACTTGGCAGTCCTACAATTTCTACTTACGTCATCTCACATCTTTTTCCTTTTATCTATTCCTGCTGCCATCACCATAATTCAGAACTTAATGGGATTATACAATTTAGAATTGGAAGGAGCCTTAGAAATGATCTAATCTAATCTCATTTGGCAGATGAGGACTTTTCATTACTTCTTTTAAAAATCATTTATTTATTTTTAACATTCTTTTCTTTTTAAATTTTCAGTTCCAAATTCTCTCCCTCCCTCACATCTTTCCCCCACCTACTGAGAAGGAAAGCAAAATGATATTAATTATACATATGAAATCATTTCTATGTTAGCCATATTGCAAAAAAAGGAAACAAAATTATACTTGAATTTGCACCCAGAGTTTATCAGTTGTCTCTATGAAGGTAGATAGGATTTTTTCATCATGAATCCTTTGGAATTGCTTGGATCATTGTGTTGATCAGAGTAGCCAAGTCTTTTACAGTTGGTCATCATTACAACATTGTTGTTGCTGTGCACAGTGATCTCCCAGTTCTTCTCACTCCACTTTGCATCAGTTCATGTAGTTCTTGCCATGTGTTTTTGGAAACCACCCCCTCTCATCATGTCTTATAATACAGTAGTACTTCATCACAATCATATGCCACAACTTGTTCAGTCATTCCTCAGTTTATGAGTGGCCCCTCAATTTCCAATTCTTTGCCACTACAAAAAGACCTACTATAAATATTTTTGTACATAAGTGTCCTTTTCTTTTTTCTTTGATCTCTTTGAGATTCATACGTAGTAGTGATATTGCTGGGTAAAAGGACAGTTGTAAAGCCCTTTGGTCATAGTTCCATATTGTTCTCCAGAATGGTTGGACCAGTTAACAACTTCACCGACAGTTTATTAATGTGTCTGTTTTCCCTCATTAGCATTTGTCATTTCTAATAGGTGCGAGATGCTACCAAAGAGTTTTAATTTTTAATTTGCATTTCACTAATTAGTAGTGATTTAGTGCAGTTTTTCATGTGACTATAGATAGCTTTGATTTCTTCTTCTGGAAAGTGTCTGTTCATACCCTTTGACAATATGTCACATGGGGAGTAGCTCTTATTTTTATAAATTTGATTCGGTTCCCTATATGTTTGAGAAATGAAGCCTTTATCAGAGAAACTTGCTGTAAAAAATTTAATAATACTTCATTGTCTATGGCATCTTTTAGGAAAATGTAATTTCTCTACTTAGCTCTTTTAATTAGATCTATTTTTGCTTTGGCTTGACATCATGATTGCTAACCCTGCCTCTTTTACTTCAGCTGAAGCATAATAGATTCTGCTTCAGTCCTTTATTTTACCTCTGTGTCTTTCTATTTTAAGTGTCTCTTGTAAACAACATGTTGTTGGAGTCTGGTTTCTAATCCATTTTGCTATCCATTTCCATTTTGTGGGTGAGTTCATCCCATTCACATTTACAGTTGTGATTACTATGTATTTCCCTCCATCCTATTTTCTTCTGTTTCATCTTCTCTCTCTCCTGTCCCTCCTGGAAAGTCTGTTTTGCTTCTAACCCCTGCCTTTCTCTTATTCTCTTCGCTTCTTATTTCCCTATTGAGTAAGATAAATTTCTATACCCAACTGAGTGTGTGTATGTATGTATGTGCATGTACATATGTATATATACGTATACACATACATAACTACATATATGTATATATGTATGTGTGTACACACACACACACATATTCTCTTCCTTTCTTAGAGCCAGTTCTGATGAGAATGAGGTTCAAGCATTGCCTGCTAAACCCTTCCCCTGCTACCATTTCCCCCTCCATTATAAAAAGCTGTTCCTTGGGTAGCTCCTTTATGTGAGAAAAATTTCCCCATTCTACTTCTCCCTTCCCCCTTATCCCAGTGCATCCCTTTTTCTTACCCCATCATTTCTCTCTTTCTCTCTTTTTAAAAGAGATCATCATATTTGAATTGTTTCTTTAAGCTGCTTGCAATATTTTCTGCTTTACCCAGGAGCTCTGGAATTTGATTATAATATTCCTGGGGGTTATTATTTTGAGATCTCTTTCAGGAGATGATGGCTGGATTCTTTCAATTTCTGTTTTGCCCTCTGTTTCTAGTATATCAGAGCAGTGTTCTTTGATAACTTCTTGAAATATGATGTCTAGGCTCATTTTATGATCATGGCTTTCAGGTAGACCAGTAATTCTTAAATGATCTCTCCTCAATTTATTTTCCTGGTCAGTTGTTTTTCTGATGAGATATTTCACATTTTCTTCTATTTTTCATTCTTTTAATTTTGTTTTATTAGTTCTTGATTTCTCATGGAGACATTAGCTTCCAGTTTCCCAGTTCTAATTTTTAAGGAATTCTTCAGTTATCTTTTGTACATCCTTTTCCATATGATCAGTTCTGCTTTTTGAGGAATTCTTCAGTGAATTTTTGTACCTCCTTTTCCATTAGGCCTCTTCTGCTTTTTGAATTCTTTTCTTCAGTGAATTTTTCCGCCTCTTTTACCATTAGGCCAATTCTGTTTTTTAAGGTGTATTGAGTATTTTTTGTGCCTCTTCTACTGAGCTGTTAATTCTCTTTTCATAATTTTCTTGAATTGGTCTCATTTCTTTCCCCAATTTTTCCTCTAGCATTCTTATCACTTTCCTTAAGATTTCCCGGAATTCTTGTTGGCCTTGGATCCAATTTTCTTTGAGGCTTTGCTTATAGCAGGTTTTCACATTTTTATTATCTGACTTTATATTTTGGTCTTCTTGCCACTGTAGTAGCTTGTTTTGTTCAGTTTCATTTTTGTTGTCGCTGCTCATTTCTGCAGCCTATTTCTTGACTTTGAATTTTATATTAAAGCTGGATTCTGCTCACCTGACTTTTTCATGCTACTTGAAAATGAGCTAGTTCTGGGAGTCTGCAAGTTTTTAGTACTTCCAAGGTGATATGATCCTGGGTAAGGTATGGTCTATCCCAATTTATATTCTGGTCTGCATCCACAAGGAGACCCACAGCTACAAGCACTAGCACTCCTACACTCCCCTACTTCCTTGTGATTGACCGTCCCCCCTCCAGGGCTCCTCTTTGCCTTAGAACTGTGATCCAGAACTGCATATGGACAATAGAGTTGCCAATCCATGCCAGCTTCACCCAGTGCCTGCAAAAGATCCCCTGTAATGTCTTTCTGACTAGTTGTCTGACCCCTTTATTGTCTCTGCCCTGGGAGCTCCTGAAACTGCTGCTGTTGCTACTGTTGGAGCAGCCTCCAAGGCCCACCACCTGTGCTGTGGCCACTTGTGCTCTGGCCTAGCTCCCAAACTCTTGTGTCGCTGACCTTTTTTGCCAATCCCCTAAATTGTCTCAGGCTGGAAAAATGCCTCACTCTGATTTTTTTTTGGTCTCTGTTGCTCCAAAATTTGATTTGAGAAGTTATTTTAAAGTGGAATGTTGGGAGAGTTCAGCTGTATTGATGCCTGTATTCTACCATCTTGGCTCCACTCTCCTCACTTTCATTCCTTCTTGATGCATCTCTTGCCATAGCCCCTCATCTTGCAATGTCACACTACTTCAATCCATCCATCAACTAACTAGTCCTTGCTCCTTATTGTGATTTCTAGTCCATTTTTCTTCCTATGATCTTCAATAACCTCTTCTCCTCCATCTGATTATGCTACCTCTGCCCTTTCTTGTTAATTTCATCTATCAATATTTTCCCATCTTCTTTAGCAACTTTGTCACCTGGCTCCTCATTTTCTTCTTTGTTTCTTCCCTTACCATCATCCTCCATGATTTCAGTATTTCTAGCATACTTACGGGCCTCAGTCTCTCAACCGTCCCAACTGTAACAAAGTCTATCCTGCTTCATCCTCACTGGCCTTTGGCTTCATCCTCATGCAAAATTGTTACACTTCCTATCTTTTCCCTTTTCCTACTTCTTTACTCTTGCTAAGCTTGCTCTTTAGTTTCATTATGATCTATGCCATTGGAAACTTATAGAGTTTTTTGTATGGTGGTCAGTCTCCTGGTGATGATTTTCTTTGTACTTTGCCATGCTAGTCCTCAGAGGACACATGCACAGTCCTTTGTGTGACCCACACTAGAAGCTTTTCCAATGGGACTAATGTAGCTCTGTCTTTTCTAGAACAATATTTTGCTCATGATGTTTGATTACTAAGTATTTGGCAAATTTTATCTTCTTCCCTCAGAGTCATTATAATGGTATTATACTTGACTTCAAACTCAATGAAAACACACTTGGAAATTTAACTAAGAAAGAAACTGGAACTTATTCTTTTCCTGCCTGTTCAGAACTTTCCCTACTCATATACTTTGCTAGGAATAAAGTGAAATAGACTTAGCTTTAAAAAAATTCTTCATTTGCATATTCCTTCAATTAAAACTGCTAGAAAGACCAACCACTTATCTGGAGTAGAGGTCCTGAATTTTTGTTCTGGCTCTGCTGCACACATGGTGCTGGGCGATCCTAGGCAAGTCGCTTAAACTCTCTGATCCCCAGCTTCCATCTTTGTAAATAGGGATATCTATAATTGTAGTACCTACTTCATAGGAAACTCAACCCAAGCAGAATGGAACTATTTAGTAAACAGTGTTCATAAACCGCTCTGGTTGTCGAAACTCTTCACCTAAGGATTAGTCTCTGGTAATGAACTTGTCGCATTTCGCCAAGCTGATCCTCCAAGGACCCAAGTACAGTCCTTCACTGGGTCTCTCCTAGAGCCTTTTCCGGTTTGATAAGGCCTCCAGGAGTTGTATTCATTTGACAGAGTCTTCAGAAATTCAGAGAAATCCCTCTCCACTATGATTTGATGTTGAAGCAAAACTTTAGAGGAGTATCCGTGGCATGTTTTGGGTGGAATGACTCATTTTTTAGGCCAGCCTGGGAACTGAATCAACTTTTATAATCATTTTTTTTCTATGCGAAAATGCATTCTTCGATCCTGGACAACCAGCTTTCAGATGACATGTTAGTAGCCAACCTGTATTATAATCAATACCCACTTCATAGGACTATTGTGAGGCTCCCATGAGACTATATACATGAAGGGCTTGGTAAACTTTAAAGTGCTACATGTTCATCATCATTATTATTCAATGAAACTGTACTTCTTGGGGGATTGTGTGGGAAGAATTTTATAAACCTGGAAGTGTTATACGTGAGTGGGGGTTGTTAGCATGTCAGTATTCAACGTAATTTACTAGATATTAACTAGTTATTCCAAAGTTAATTTGGAAAATTTAGTGTTAGCCAAGAATAAATAGCAGCACTCCTTAAGATGTTGGTGAGCTTTTCCCCTTTTAAAAAAATATCCTTTATAAATGACAAAACAGTACAACTGAAGGTTTGTTTTGTAGATTTTTTTTCTCCTTAAACGTTCTCAGGTGGACATTACCAGCCAGTGATTTTTAAATATCCTCACTTGGGATTCTGGTTAAGTACTTTTTTGGAATCACTGAATCAAAAGAAAGATCACTGACTCTTTAGGGCTTTAAATGAATGTTAGCACATATTCAAATCCCAGGCGAGTCTGGAGGGAAGTGGTAAAAGTTTGTCTTTCCTCTTTTTCTGTCTTCCCTCCTCCCAAACCATGGTGACATCTCTCCTCATTTCCTTTAAGTTACTTTGTCCCTAATCTTAGCAAAATTGGCATCCAGGAAAGGATCTGTTGAGCTCATTCACATTCATTAAGAATATTATTGATAGGTTAATATGTTGCCTCTACCAGAATTTTTTAACAAGTGGCAAATCTTTACGTCAGGGGAATGAATCTTTATGGAATTTCAGCCAGATGAGTTTGGAATAAATTTAGGGGAGGGATAGGCAATCTTTCCTGGCACCCTTAAAATTAAATTGTGTAGTTAACTGCTAACTCATAAGACAACTCTAATCAAAGCAATGTTTGTTAGAACTACTGTGATTATAATTCTAATGTATTGTAAAGCACTGAGAATGTAGTTCCTTAATGTTTAAGCAATACTGTTTATATTTATTCTTAAAATACCTTTTCATTTAAGTCAGATATTTCTAAATTGAGATTCCTTCTCCAAACATTAATTATGCTGACTTTTTATTACATCCTTACATTTAAGCTGATTGGCATTCCATAGTGTTTGTGTTTTAATGCCTTTATATAAATGTCTATTGTTGATTCAGAGTTCTGTTCTTGAAGATAATTGATTCAAATGAACTTCCAAAGGAATCAAGTTCCTCCATTTACCTAAACTCATCTGATTGTACAGCTGAATAGGAACTTAGAGGGCTCCTACCTATTACAGCCTTCCACCCCATATAGGAATCCCCCCAACAACATTTCTGATAACAAATACATCTGCTGGATTTCCTCCACCAACCCTCCCCTTGCCATTACTATGAAATTTGTTATTTCAAAAGCAATACTATTATATTGTTAGACAGATTTGGTTGTTAGGAAATTTTCCCTTCTACTGAATTTAACTCTGCCTCTTTGTAAGTTCTAATAATCATCCCTAGTTCTGTTCTCTTGAGCCATATAGAATTAATCCATTCCCTCCACAGAGCAGTCCTTCAAATATTTGAAGACAGTGACGCCTTTGTTTTCCATGCTATTTTTTTCATTTTTCTAATTTTTTTTACTTTAATGAAATGTTATTAAAACAAGTTGGATACTTCACTGGATACATGATCTCATCAGTGGGCCTTTTCCTACCACTGATGCACAAAATCCCAGTTTTTAAAAAAAAATCCTTTTTATTGTGAACTTGACAAACGAATGTTTTTATATGCAAAGAACAGAAGAGAATTGTATATGAAACTGTGAACTTCTGTTAGGTACTTTTGAAAGATGTATATTAAACTTAGCATCAGAGTAACAGAACTGTTCTGTTTGTCTTTGTGCCCTTCTGCATTTCTTTCTTTTCTGTCTTAGGTATTTTTTAAATGTTTCATTGATACTTTATCACTGTCGCTATCTCCCTCCCAAATTTCTCCTGTTCCCCCAAAAAACCAGACTTAAAACTGGAAAGTACTTCTAAACCAACCCACTCTCAATTAACCTTCTCGCTCTGACCATTATTGTTTGAAATTTCAGCTGACAGAACTCTTAGCATTTTCTCTCTCTCCCTCCCCCTTCTGAATACTATGCCTCACTTCATACGACCTGAGATTCAAAGGGAGGGGGGAAGGCTGAACCTATGTTCATCAGTATAGAGAATTTATGGTAAAGAAAGACCTTCTGCTAATGGAGACTGGCAAATGTTCTGCAATTTATATTCTAATAGAGTTGCCTGGGACACTTACGATATTTATATGATATCCAAGGGCACATAGCCAGTATGTATCAAAGGTGGGACTTGAACCCAGGTCTTCCTGACTCTGAGGCTACCACTTTATCTTTCACATCAGGCTGCCATAGCCTTGAGATCACACTTATGATTCCAATTGAATATGTTCAGGAAGACCCTTCAGGGCTGGGGAACCTGTGGCCTCAAGGCCACACGTGGCCCTCTAGGTCCTCAAGTGCAGGTGTGGCCCTTTGAATCCAAACTTCACAGAACAAATCCCCTTAATAAAAAGATGTGTTCTGCAAAACTTGGACTCAGTCAAAAGGCCTCACCCAAGGACCTAGAAGGCCACGTGTGGCCTGGAGGCTGCAGATTCCCCACCCCTGCTAGGTGTTTTTAACCTGAACTCTTTTCTAGTCATGATTCCCCATCCTGTATTTGTAAAGTTGATTTTGTTGGACTCAGGTATAAAACTTACCTATTTCTCTATTAAATTTTATCTTGTTTGATCCCATTATTCTATCCTGTCTGGAGCTCTAAATACTGAGTTTGTCATCCAAAAGGTTAGCTATCCTCTGGGCTTCATGTCACTCGCAAATTTAACAAGCATGACATCATTGATTTTATCGTTGAACATCCCAAGGTTAAGGACAGATTCCTGGAATGTGCTTCTAGAGACCTTTGTCCAATCTGACATTGCTCCATTAAGGGATGTTCTTTGGCTCTGGCTATTCAAGTAATTAAATTCCGAGTGTACCTAATTATACTATTACTCAACCATTCCTCAACCTATCCTACAATCTCAGTAAGCTATATCTATTGGATTCTATTGGTCCAGTAGTCTAGTTATCTGTCAGGAAAGGAAATGAAAGTTATCTGGCATGGCCTATTCTTGATGAAGCCACACCACCTTTTAGTGGTTACTGTTTCCCTTTCTAAATGCTCAAAATCCCTCTCGTTAGTAATGTGTTCTAGAATTTTTCCAGGAATAAAAGTCAAGCTCTTGTTTGTAATTTGCAGTTTTTACCCTTTCCCTTTAAAAAATTGGGATAATTGCTCTTTTTCAGGCTTGCAACAGTTTTCCCATTTTCTAAGATCTTTCAGAATTGCTGATAACAACTCAGCAGTCACATTTGCCAATTCTTTCAATATGCTTAGGATATAATTCATCTGGGCCTAGTAACTTGAGTTCTGTGAGAAGAGAGAGATGCTTTGTGACCACTTCCTCACTTATCTTGGGTTCCACTCCCTCTTAATGATTTTTAATCTTGTCTTTCTTAGTCCAAGGAAGAATTTCTTTAGAAAAGTAAACAGAAGTGAATCCAATGTTTCATCTTCCACATGGTCATCCTTTAACAAGCCAGTGCATTCTCTGATCTTCTTCTTGCCCACAATATAGCTAAAATAAACCAAGACAAAAACCCCTTAAAATTCGTCACCAATTTCAGTTTCTTTTGGACTTCAATACTCCTAACACAGTTGTTACAAGGTCAGATGCCTTGTATTCATCCTTAGTTATTTGCTCTTTTCCTTCATCTATACGTGTTTTGTTTTTTTTAATGTAAGTTTGTTGATCTATTCCTTGTGTGTCTGCATTAGTGTTTTCAGACATCTCTTCTCTTTCCTTTTTGTCAAAATTATTTCTTCTTTTGTCTTTAGAATTGCATTTTTTGAGATTTTATTGTACCTCTTAAGCCAACTTCCTCTGCAAAATATTAAGCCATTGGATCCTAATTATTCTTTTTCTGAACCCTTTGAAGTCTCTCTTCTTCAAATCAAGAGCATATATTATATTAGGCCATGTATGGCTTTAACCTCTCTATCATGAACTCCATGATGATAAGGTGATCACTTGCTCTGAAAGTTCCTAGTTTCTTAATTTGGTCAGAATCAGGACCAAATAGTAGTTCCTGTTGTTTCTTTCTCTGCTTTTTGAAGGAGAAAATCATCATCATCATCATCATTATCATCATCTGCACATCACAAATGTGTTAGCTTTCTCAGTCTGATAAACTTAATTTGTTAAGTGTAAAGGACAGTGCATCAATTACCTCATTAACTATTGGGTCAGATCTGTGAAGACAGGAAATTAGGGCCAGAGCAAGAACACGAGAGTGGCAAAACAAGGAGGGAATAGAAGGACTAGAAGTCACTGTGAGGACAAAGAACATTTATGAGGAATGAATCAGCAGGGGAGATGGAAGTGCAGATTAGGTCAGAGAGGGCAATTTCAGAAGTACAGGTTACAGAAGTGACAAGGTTTGGGGTGGTAGAAAAGCAGGTCTCTAAGACATGAGCACTCCTATCAATGGCAATATTGGTGTGTGTCATGGGAGTTGAGAAAATGAATGAATTTGGAGGACACCATTGTCAAAGAAACATCAAAGTAGGATGTCAAAGTTACCAAGTATTAGGACATGTGTTGAGGAGGAGAGGAAGAGTGTGAGCTAAGTATAGAACTCCTTGAGAAAGGAGGGCCAGTGACTAGTGAATGATGGATGATAACAAGAAAGATTTAGGAGGATGATACAGATAGTTGGAGTGAAGATCTTAGAATCATGGATTTGTAGATATCAAACTTAGAAAGGTCCATAGAGGTCATCTTCTCCAAGTCATTTCCCTTGATATGATTGGCTTTGATGTCTTTGCAAGATTCTTTTTTTTCTGGAAAGCTCATCTCATACCATCAGGTGTGCTCTCATTCTCTTCCCCGTCTAAGACCATCTTTTCCCTTCTTATGCACTTATTGTGTTACAATTTGTAATATAACTATTTGTGTATGTATTTTATCTTCCCAACTAGACTGTATGCTCTTGGAGGACAAGGACCATCTCTTATTTATCTCTGTATCTCAGGTTCTATGAATTATGCAGAGGAAGTGAGGACTGGATCTGTGATTTCTTTGGGATAGAGAATTCCCAGAGGAGGAAGCTCCCTTTACTAACATAGGTCAGCACCTTCTCTGCAATTTACAATCTTAAAGAGTTGCCTGAAGCACTTAGAGGTTAAGTGACTTGTCTAGAGTTGTACAGCCAGGATATGTCAAAGGCAGCACTTGAACCTTGGTCTCCCTGGCTTCCAGGCCACTTTCTGTCCTCTCCTGTGCTGCCTCTTACATGCTGCTCATGATAGGTGCTTTACACATTTGGGTAATGAATGTTACTGAAGTCCTTCTTATATGTTTATTTTTAGGCATACTACTGCCATCCCCTTGCTCTTGTTTTCATTGAGCACACAGTGTTGCAGAGGTATCATGACTATACACACCATTCCAGTACACCAGCTCCTCTTCAGCCTGTCCTGAAACGGCTCAGTGCTTTATATGGACTCTGGTCTCTAAGTCGGCACATGGCTGTGCTTTATCAAGGTGAGATCTTCCTTTCATCGGATGACATGAAAGCATCAGTACTTGTGGTTTTTGCAAAAGAGATATGTTCCCATTGAGAGGTAAACCAGCAGCCTCCATTTTTGCCTAAGCAGATTTTGCTCACTCACACTTTGGCCTTCTTTAAGTTTGATACTTAGACCTGAAGATAATATGGGGCATTAACTATAATAAAATTATAATTGTACTCTAAAAATAACCAAACAGCAAGAATTGAGGACAAATCAGAATGAGACTTAAAATGTAATAGATAAGTGGAAAATCACCTTACACCATACACTCTTGCACATTGAAATTATTAGCTAGTAGTCTGCCTGTTCAAACAGCTATATAAAATTTTCTTGTAGTCTAGCCCAAACAGCTTGGAATTTCATTGCCCCAAATAGCTTACATTGTTTTGCAGTCACAGTCTCTATATATTCCTTCTTCAAAATAATTTATTAAAAGTTATTTGAGATTAACCGCAGGATTAATCCTAAATGGATTTCATGGTTTGTACTTCTTCCAAGGAGTGCCCATTTATTATTTTAATTTTTCTCCTTAAATCCTTTTTATTTTTCACAAAATATGTGTTTAAAGTATAACCCCTGAATAAGATGCATATGACGTGTTTAGACTGCTTAACCTTTTCAGTGTCATGGACCCCATTGGTAGTCTGGTGAAGCCTATTGATCCCTTCTCAGAATAATGTGATTTTAAAAACATAGAATAAAACACCTAGAGTTACCAAAGAAACCAATTATATCAAAATACTGTTTTAATTATAAATTTATATATGTGTGTGTATATAGACATCTATATCTATGTGCATATCTGTCTATCTCTCTCTCTCTATAAATAAGCTCATAGACCCTAGGTTAAGAACCTCTCATTTTGATTTTCATAGCATTGAGGGAAGAATATTGTTGGAAAAGAGCACTTCCCTAGGAAGCAGGAGACCTGGATTTTAATCCAGGCTATGGGACCTTACGAACATAACTCAACCTTTTTCAACCTATGAGAAACGGAAATACTTACATCCTTCATAGGGTGTTTGTGAAGTTCAAACGGAATACCAGATATGAAAACATGAAGCAGTGTAAAAATAGAAGAAATTATTGATATGGTTTCTAATGAAACAAAGACAAACAAAAGACAGGTTAAGTTAGGGAAAAAATGAAGCTGCTAACTGGGCCAGACCAATAACATTTTGCAGAATAAATAATACTTTTGTGGGCCTGATAGTTTAGAAAACTATTTTCAAGGTCACATGAATATTTAAAAACTACTCTCTTAATTTAGCACCCAGGACAGTTTCTAAAATGTAATCTATTCTTATTTGTGTTACTATATATATGTTTGCTATATATACTTGCAGGTGGATATTTTTCTGGTGAACAAGTGGGTAAAATGATAAAGAATGCTATTTTGGGCCTGTGTGCAAAGGTGAGTCCAAGTAACTTATAATGCTGGGTATTAATATCATTATGTAGTAAATCCAGCCAAACCAGAACTTCTGGACACCTTTAACTTTTAAGGGAAATCTACAATAAAACTACACAAAACAAGCTTAAGTCTGTGGTTGAGTCATACAGCTAATGTATGTTTGTGGAATGTCCATACAATTGTAGACTATTAGGCCCTTTGGACAAAGGCTGGAGGCCCTTATAAGGGTACTGAGGACAGAGAATCTCAGAATGGGAGGAAAGGGCCCTTTGACATCATCTAGTGCACTGTTCCTCATTTACAGATGAGGGAGCTGAGGCCCAGAGAGGTAGATGGATGTGCCCTGGATCATTCACTGTGGTTAGTGAATGTGAGGTGGGAGCCCAAGCCTCCCAGGCCCTAGGCAGGTATCTCTGGGGGCTAGTGAGGGAGTCAAGACTATTTTCAGACCAAACTCTTACATCTTCTGCATGAAATATCACAGGATGATAGGGTTGGAAGAGATGTTAAGAGATTGTGTAGCCCAGAGGTAGGGAACCTATGGTCTCGAGGCCACATGTGGCCCTCTAGGTCCTTGGGTGCAGCCTTTTGACTGAGTCCAAGTTTTACAGAATAAATCCTTTTATTAAGGGGATTTGTCCTGTGAAGTTTGGATTTAGTCAAAGGGCTGCACTTGAGAACCTAGAGGGCCACATGTGGCCTCAAGGCCACAGATTCCCCAACTCTGATGTAGCCCAACTTTCTCTTGTATAGAAGAAAGAATTAAAGCTTAGAGAGAAGAGGTCACTTAGCCATGGGGACCCAGTGATTTCAAGGAAAGATGCAGTTTTAACTCAGGTATCCTGATTCTGTCTTTAGTGTTCTTATTACTATAAGATGCTTTGCCCTGCCCCCTCCACAATCATATTTAATTTATTACTCTTTTGGTGATACACTCTCAGGCAGTGCAATTTATTTAAAGTTTTCAAAATTAAATTGTTTTCACTATACTTTGTATTGAGGCAGAAAAAAATGTATTAATTTATGTGTAAAGATTTTCAACACAGTTTTGAAACAAGGGTCTCAATTAGCTTCAAAATTCAATTAACCAAAGTATCCAATTTCTAGAACAAGTTTTTACTGTGTTATTGTTTTACTCTGATGAGTAAAACTGAAAATAAACAGCTACCAACACTATTTAATGCCATTTTAAAGGTTCCTTGGCAAGACAGCACAGAAGTTTTTCATTCCTTTAAAGTAGTTATCATGAAAATAAAAGGTGATTTCTTTGTGCTTACATTTGTGTTCTTATGCCTGGGTCCCAGATATGAATAAAATATGTGTAGTACTCATGCCTATAAATAATATGCCATTTGACCAAATATAGACTTTATTTCTTTCTCAAACTGTTAAAAAAACACCTTAGGGTAGCCTATTCTTAGTAAGAAAATGTCTTTAAAAGAATTTTTGAATTGCAGGAAAAATCAAAACAATTTTTATAATAAATAATACAATTTTATATATCTTATGAAATTACTTTTTGGCTATTGCTTATGTTTTTGCTTTCCTTAGAAAAAATTTCATTTTAGAATCCTAGACTATGTTTGGGGTAACCTAATATCCTGATTTACACCCTATACTGTTTTGTTTATGTGAAACTTAAAATAGGGAGAAAATTTTCACTTTTCATATTACACACTTGAGAGTAATTCTTTAAAAAAGAAATTTATAGGCAAGGCAAATACAAATATGAGCTTTCTATTAGAATTTTTTAACGCTCTTCTGTATTGATAATTCATTAATTCATTCCATTACTAATTAGGCCATGCTGTTGGATTCTGTTTTTATGTGGACCAGTTAGCTTTATTATATTTCATAGTCTCAGACTGTTCCTCTAACTCCCAGCCTCCTATCTTGAAAACCTGTGCTGTTGTGAGTGATAAAGGAGACAAGGCAAGGTGCTATGTGTAACTCAGTGAAAATTCATCCCTACTGCTAGAAAAACAGATGAGGGGAAGTCCAGTTGCATCTCTTTATAATGAAAAAGATAATATCTATTTGTTATTTTTAGTCTAAGCATCTGTCCATCAAAAATAAAATGTGAACTTCTTAAATATTAGTATAAAAATAAACAATGTGAATATATAATTTTATTCCATTTATTACATTATGCCTTATGTAATTTGTGGAATCTTTTGAATTATTATGTACTGAGTTGGCAGTTACAATCTAGACCTAAAAACTTATTCATGGCCCCGCTTTTCTATTAGAGAAGTTCATTTTAATCATATAATAAAATATTTTAAATAATGTTTTTGCATGTAAAGGGAATTTCTAAGGGACCTCCTCATATAGATTTTATTTGTCATCTTGAATAATAGTGTATACAATGGCTGAGTAATAAAACATTACTGAGGATCATGGGACATTTCTTTTTATTACTTTACCAGTTGGTCATAAACAGCTCTTACATTTTTTTTGATGTATTTTTCTAACTAAAACAGACGGTAACCTGGCAAAACAAGGACTAATAAAGAGACAAGACTAGGAAGACAGTTTTTAAAAAATTAATGAGTTGCAAAGAAATCATTTTTATGAGTGTACCTGGCCTAATTGAAAATAAGTGAAGAACAACATGGTAAAAATATTAAAATACAAACTAAAGGAATCTGTTGTTATCCAGGCCCATAAAAAGATAATGTGTGAGTAATAGATCTGTGTGTGACTGCTTCAGTTGCTGGTGGGTTGTGGCAACAACTCTGCTGCAACTCTTTGACTCCCTGGTAACCATAGTGAACCTAAGGAGCTGCCAAGTTTATGGACTTTGTTTTCAAACAGCTGAAAGATGATGCAGTTGCCCTGGTAGATGTCATCGCTCCTCCGGACTTCATTCTGAACTCACCAATTGGCAAGGCCGATGGCGAGGTAAAAAGGAAACCTTCTTTGTTTTGGAAAAATAACTTATAGAAATGGGAGGATGAGGAAAATGAGAACCTACGAGGTTGGCAACAGCTGTTCTCCAAGAGAGTGTAAGGGATGCGATCAGCATCAGTGAAGAGAGTGCTCACACCAATGCATTCACAGGTGGTTGAAGTCCTATGCCCAGGAGAGGCTGTTCTTGGTGTCCTCCAGGATCCCTTGAAGCTCTCAAATTCTGCAATTCCGGGCAGATAACAAAAAACACAACCTAACAACCAGTGACCAAATCATTACTGGATGTAGTTTAAAAGAAAAAAAAACAACTTGTAGTGAGACTGATGATTTAACCATGTGTTCTTGGGTGAAGAGTTCATATTAAATACAAATCCAGCTATATCTGATTTTCTAGAGAATCATTAAAGCAAGAGTAATGCTTCAGATTGTGAAGTAAATTATTGAGTTTGTGATATGTGAAGAGAGTAAAAACTAAGCTCTTGTGTACAAGGAAATGAAAAATAAAACTGGGGAGGCCGGGAGCATACCAGGAGGAGAGGTCAATGAATATATATTTAGGGTGGAAAGAACCTTAGATGTTCATTGAAGGTAGACAACAGGTAAAGGCCTGCATATGAGTAGTAGTTTGTTATAAGCGAGTGGCAAAGCTTCTTGAACCTTTTCCATTCCTGACCCCTTTTCCTGTTCCAACAGTATTAGTTGGCATTGCATGGCCTGAAGGCATGCACATTGCAAAGTATGCATGCTTTGGATTCAGAACCAAGGCTGCAGTGAAGTTACACGATGCAACAGGCAAGCACTGCCAGAAACACCTCGAATTCATTACTCTTTTGATTTTTAATTAATTTTTGGTCATTGCACACTCAGAAACCTTTTACTGTTGCCAAATTTTTCATGACCCCATATGGGGTTGTGGCCTACAGTTTAAGAAGCATTGATCTAGATCAGCCAGATGCCTAACATACTATTTAAATTGATCTTTTCTGGATCATTAGAAGGAAAAAAAGAGAGGTTTCCTTTAGAAAATTTATTAGTAGCAAATCAAGTAATTCTTGTAATACGTAAGTCCCAGTTTTCACTGAAACTTGTTTTACAAGTCATACTAGCCTGATTGATAGCTGTCCTTTGGGAATGATGTGCAATGAGTAAAATACAGATTGAAGACCCAGTATAGATTCATCCTCTCTTTGGGTCTTAGTTCCTTCATTTGTAAAATGAGGCATTTGGAATGATCTCTCAGACTCTTTCCAGCTCCAGAGTCTCTGATCCTATGATTCCAGGAGCAATGGAGCCAAGCCATGTCTGAGTTTGTAGGCACACTATCTTACCCAGTCTGTGCTGTATAGAGAAAACATGCATGACCAGAAAACTATATAATTAGGACTAGGCAAAGGATGCCTTTCTTAGGTGGATATAACCCGAATTAATGTGTTGAACTTTTGTGAGAGTCTATATGAAAATGGGCTGCTATTATGCAGACTCTCAAAATCACAGATTTTCACGCTAGAAGGGACTCCACAGGCCATCTAGTCCAACTTATAACTAACCAAGAATTCCCTCTGCATTGTCCCCAGCAAATAGCTATCCAGACTTTGTGCGAAAATCTGGAAAGTGGCCCACTATGCTTTGGGATAGTTGTAATAATTAGGAAGTTTTTCCCCTGACATCAAACCTAAATATGTTTCTCTGCAATTTCCACCTATTGCTACAAGTTCTGTCCTATGGAGCCAAACAGTACAAAGTGAAGCCCTTTCTCACATGGTTTCCCTTCAGATACTTGAAGACAACCAGCATACACCCCCTTAAGTCTTTGCTTGTCAAGTTCAAGCTTGATTCTCACATGGCATCATCTCAGATCTTGTCATCCTGGCTATGTTTTTGGCTGGTCACTCTTCACTTTATCAATATCCTGTACCCCAAATTACATATAATATTTCAGATATGTCCCACCCAGGGTAGTATACAGTAGGACTTATCACCTCCTTCTTTCTGAACATTATGATGAAGATCACAAGATTTTGGGGGGCTAGCATCACCCTGTTGACATCTTCAGTTTGTGGTCCACTAAAATTACCCCACATGTTTTTTCTAGTAAAATGTTACACCTTTCCTATCATTTATTGTTGTCTTCATATACTATATTTTGAAATTTCATTTCAATCTTTGTTTTTATTAACTCCAAAGATTTTTTTATTAATAACACTTTAAAATTCTCCTGATAAGCTGTTAGTACCCAATTTTGTGTGCTTTCAACAAAAATTTGAGTTGGGAGGTGGGAGTTACTTATACATTCAACCATCTGAACAATTTGTTTCTGTTTTGCAGCTGTATAAAAACCTCTGGACTACTGTCCTTCAGGGAAGCAAAGTCCTAGAGAGGCCATCATGGTGGACAGAATTTTCGACCCATAAACCCATCATAGGAAGTTTGAAATCAAAACTCTAGGTCCAGTGTCAATGCCAAGGCACCACGTGGACATTTATCCTTGGGCATCTGCATCATTTCTACCTACAAAGATCTTGGGCACAGAGGGCTATCACTCTGGCATCCCATTTGACTACTTCCAGAAGATTTTGAACAGAACCATCATTTTCTGGGACAGCACATCTGCTCTTATCAATCAATTCCAGCTATAGAGGCACTCATGTTGTTTAACAGTATTTGCTTCCCTTGCATGGTCAAGTGGTAATGTGTAATTTACCATTATAATTTTCATACTTATCATGATTTCCTACATGAAATGGAAACAAGATAAAGTATATCAACTTTGATGAAGGAATAGACTAGGTAATTTGAATATTTGAATATCTCTATTTTCATATTTAAATCTGTTGAGCAAAGTCACTTATTAAGTGCCTTCTTTGTGAAATTTATTATATTAATTGCTGAGGGAGATAACACATTTAAAGAAGAAAAAGTCCTTCAAGGGGCTTATAGTCTAATAGAGTCTGACTAAATTTTTATATAAATAAATATAATTCATATTAGAATATGGTACAAAGAAAAGAAGAATTCAAAATACTATAAAATAAAATTAAGGAGATAGCACTTCCAGGTAGGGGAATTCAATGAAGACTTAATGGAGCAGGAAACAGGTAGAGGCAGCAAAGGAGGACATTCCATGTGTGCTAAGCCTTGGAAGGTGGAAAGCATGGGGTATGTGCCTTGCCCAAAGTTGGCCCCTTAGCAAACATTCATTCCTCCTCCAGGGATTGTATGCCATTATTTCTTGAATCAATCTGGGAATGTTTGCTTCACTAAGGACTTCATTGTTCCACTTGATATCTGCTCTAAATCCAGGTGATCTTCCTTTACATAATCATTGCAATTCAATTTCATTAATCTGGACTAAATGAGGGAACACAAAGTCTGAATTATGGACTTGGGGGAGCATTGTGGTTTCATTACTTTTAAGCATTTAACTGGAAATAACCTTCGAGGAAGTGTTTTTAAGAAGAGAGAAGAAATCTAGACCCCAGTTGCTAGATCATTGCTAATTTGAGACATTCACTATATCTATTTGTTCTCTTCAATGATTAAATCTGTTTCTCCTCTTCATCAGGTGAAATAAATCTACTACAATCTTGTTTATAGTATTCATTTGCTTAGTAACATGTTTTCCATAAGTAATATAAGGGTAATTTCAGGCCGGGTTCATTTTCTATAAATCCTGAATTAATAGAATTGGAATGATTAGAGTCTGATTGTACATAATTCTTACTGAGTCTGATCAGTATTGAACAATGACAAAGCCAAGTGTAAAATGTTAATTAGATAAAAGACATCTTTAATTTTTTTAGTTCCTGCAATTTTATTCATTTTTGTATTTATTTCAGGTGTCTATTGCACATCATTGTATCTGTAATAAATAATATTAAGTTCCCAGCTAAAACTAGGGCCAAACTGGTCCTTTCTGGATACAGGTTAGACTCAGTCTTCTATTCAAGTGGCAGTTGCAATTTTTGTTCCTTCATTACTTGGTTTTTTAAGGTGAAATGTGTTAGATTACAAATCTAGCCCACTTCCCTAGTTGTATAGAAGAGGAAACCAAAACCTACAGAGCACAATGTTGTTGAACATTCAAGATTGATATAGCAGGGGAAAGCCAGAGCCAGGACTTAGCACTTAGGACTGCTTGGTGGACAAAGCTCAGTCATTTCATTTTTAAGCTCTTTGAAAATCAATCTCCTACTTTTAACAAAATTATAAAATATCCTTAAGTCTAGATTTCTCTGACCTAATAAGACTGAGACTATTTAGTGAAAGGCAACCAGGATAGTGAGAGGGCTCAAAACCATGAGAGGATCTACTGAAGGAACTAGGAATGTCAAGCCTGGAGAAGCCTGGGCTCCAGGAGACATGAGCTAGGATTTGAAGGGCCATAGTGTGGGATAGGAATTAGATTTGTTATACCTGACCCCAGAGGGAAGAACTAGGACCAATAAATGGAAGAGGAGAAGTATAATGTTTAATTTGTGAATTCAAGGCAGAGAGACAGACTCATGTTCAGAGGACTCACCTAACTATGATTTACTGATACCAAAACAAAAACTACAGGAAGGTTCTATATACTAGTTTGTGACATAGCCACCTAGGGTCCCATTTGTTCTGGTTCTGGAGCATGGGCCCAAGCAGGGCTTGGCCAACTTTTTAGTGATGACTGCATACTGGGCTTGAGTGACCCATTGCTCCACAGGAGAGATGTCTTTTTACACTCAAATGTAAACAAGCTGCTCAAGTAAGAAAACCCAATGCATCTGGGAGTTTACCAGGCAAAAGTAAATCAGACGAGAATGCTTGACTGGGATGGTACAGTTACTTTGGTGCCTTGTGGTTACACTTACTGTATTTGTCAACATATCTCCTGGTTTCTTTAGACATGTTCTATTCCACTCCCCATGAAGAAATGGCTAAGACACCAATACCAGGAAGAGCTTTCTCATTTGTCCAAAAATGGGAGGGATTACCTCACTAGGTGGTGAATTTCTCTACTAGTGGTACTCTTCAAACAGTCTGGATGGCGACTTATCAGAAACGGAATGGAGGAGACGCCTGCTTCTGTGTGGGGTGCATCTGATGACTTCTGAAGTTCTTTCTTTTTCTGGGATTTGATGGATCAGTAGACTGCCTCTGAAAGAAGTGAATTCTCCTTCACTGAACATGATTGTCATGGCAGGGATTTTATAGAGGCTCTTAATGTTTCAGGTAGGGGTTGGACTTGATGCCTTCTCAAATCCCTTCCAACTCTAAGATTTAATGATTATTTAGCGATTTTTAAGACATGTTTTTCCTTTAAATTTTCTTGCTTTCAGCTAAAATGGGAAACCAAGAAAGCATTGTTTTGCACCTTATGTAGATTCACTATTGTATATGCTCACACAAAAACGAAATCAACGATGGTAATTTTAAATGAATAAATTCCTCCATTGTAGAAGACTTCTCTGATTCAAGAGAACACGGGGGTTTCCTATACTTTTGTAAGTGGTATCTTCATTGGGATTTAGCTGTGACGTCATGGCTAAAGCTATTTTGCGTAACCCCACAGGCACTGATGAGCTTTCAACATAGATTTCCATTCATTTTTCTCCCTCTCCTAGGGTATTGCAGAGCCTACAGAGTTCAGTGGTGGGTTGGGCTTCATCAGCTCAATATTGTACCTACTATACTAAGATCTAAATGATTTCCATCTAATTCCAGAAGCAGTAGTTAAAACAAACAAACAGAAAACAACACAAATCCAGTTGACATTCTTAATGACTATTGTATGATTCCCTACATTAATTATTTCCAAAGATCTATCATTTCATCAGTGTGGAGGCTTCTTCCATTTGAGTCTCCTTTACACCATAGCAGATGGTCTTTATGAGTTACTAGCAAAATGGCCCACCTCCTGGTGATAAGCCTCTCAGATTTATAATTCAGTTATTGGGCTGTATTTTCTTGCAAACTCTGCAGGTCTAGCCTGAGCTTTCAAATTGCTGAGGTTCCATTAAAGTATCCAGAGTTACTTGATGCCATGATGATGCATCAGAGGAGAATTTTAGCAGATAAGCTATCTAAAATGTAATTAGAAAATGTCATTCTGTTTCTGGCCTCAGACACTAGCTGTGTGGCCCTGAGCTTAATATCTTATGTCACTAATATCTGACTCAGTTTCTCATTTGTAAAATGGGAATTTTACTACCTACCTCCCAGGATTATTGTGAGGTTAAAATTAGATAATATTTAAAAGTGCACTGCAAACCTTAAAGCACTATAAAAATGCCAGATTGTTGTTTTTATTATTATTTTACTACATTTGAGATCCTTCACGATCTAGCTCTAATCTCACTTTGTGGCATTATGCTACTTCCCTTTTAATGCCCAATGCTTCAGCCAAACCAGATTACTGTGTTTTCTAAACATAATATATTAAGTCAATTTTCTCACTTTGGTCAATATTTTAAAATGAGCAGGTAACATACTTCATTATGGTCATGAAGTGGAGGGGGCAAGCACTATCCTCACAGCCATACCGGCTCACATCCCAGGTGTCAGCTTGAATCCTCCGCCTCCCACCCTTCCCCCCATATTAGTCATCAGCTCCTATCTGGTTTCATAACATCTCTCTTTTAGACCGCCTTCTCTCCTCTGACACTGCCACCTATCCTGTGGCAGGTCCTCATCCCTGCACATCTGGACTCCCGCTTGCTATCCCTGCCTCAAGTTTCTCTGCACTCAGAGAGCTACACTCTCAACTCTCGTGGCTCCCTATTACCTCCAGGATCAAACATAAAATCCTGTATGGCTTTTAAAGCCCTTCATTACCTGGTCCTTTCCTCCTTTCCAGTCTTCTTCTTTACACTTCCCCATGTACTCTATGATTAAGTGATCCTGGCCTCTCTGCTCTTCTTCAAAAAGGACTGTGCATTTACACTGTTTGTTCCCCATACCTGGAACGCTGCACATTAACCCTTGATATTTCAAAATTTTAATTTGTTGAATTGACACTGAAGACTGATCACAGTGCCCTAAACATTGTTATTCTCCTGGTACTGCTATTTGGTTGTCAGTCACGAAACCTTAGGACCTCAGAAGAGTCCCAATTTCAGGTGACCAAAGGGCAGTGGAAAGATGCATGGTGGGCATTTGGCTGCATGTATTACCCAAAATGACCTACATGTAAGGAGCAACATAAAGCAGCGCTTCTTAAACTGTGGGTTGTGACCCCATGGGGTCATGAAAAATTTGGCAACAGTAAAAGGTTTCTGAATGCACAACAACCAAAAATTAATTCAAAATTAAACTCATAATGAATTTGAGGTGTTTTTGGCAGTGCTTGCCCAACTTCACTGCAGCCTTGGTTCTGAACACAAAGCATGAGCACTTTGCATTGCACATGCCCTCAGACCATGCGACACCAATGAATGCTGCAGAAACTCAAAAAGGAGTCATGAGTGTAAAAAGTTTAAGAAGCCCTGACCTAAAGGACACCATCCAATATACATAAGGAAAGAGAAGACTGGTCATGTAGCAAGTATGTGTGTGATGTGTGTGTATGTATGTATGTACATATATATATGTGTGTATATATATAGATAGATAGATAGATAGATAGATAGATAGATAGATAGAGACACAGACACAGACACACACACACACACAAGGAGCTTAGAAGGTGTTAAGGATGCAGTTATTAGAGATCCTGTGACATACTTATCACTGCCTAAGACCTTTGGGACAGGTAGTTCCTGAAAAGTTTATAGTATAGTCTACTGCATGAGACTTTTCCTAGGGACACACACAACCCAGGGAAATGCAACATAATCATACAGAGAGACCACCAAGGTTATACCAGACCATAATGTTTCACCCACAATAGGGTGTCACTCTAGCCTTCTTCTCGGTGTCCTCCCTGATGGCTCAGCTCTGTAGCCTCAGGACCAACTTAGTAACACCCTCCTAGCCACCTGGTGGTATTAAGCTTGTATAAGCTGACTATAGGCAGCCTCAGAGGGAAAATAGAGATCGGTGCCCTCATCAGGAGGATTGGCTGTAGCTACTGCCTTCCTGATTATGGTAATACCATTGAAACAGTGGTTTGTATTCACACATCCCACTCCTTACTGCTCTCTCAAAAACATCCACATTCTAGGTTTTGTTTTGTTTTTTTCTCCTCTTTGAGAAAAAAAATTAAGCACTAGTATAGTCTTATAAGGGCAAGATTCTTAAGGGATAAAAATAGTACTTGGGAATTACTATTCAATTTATTCCTTGTGTGTTTTTGTTTGAAGTTCTGTTCAATCATTTTGCTAGAATCTTGTCAGTTCTTTAAGATCTCTCTAAATTTCATATCTCCTCATTAACAAGCTTACACAAACAAAATGAATGCTTAGAAATGTAGTCCTTTATTATAATCCTGAGGGGAAGCTTGTGGGTTTGGATTTTTCAAAAACACATTAACCACAGATGGACCAAGTGAGCTGGGCCAGATGAATGAAGTTGGAATTAATTCAACAAACATTTATGAAACTCCTGGATAGGAAGGAGCCCCTATGTTTGGCACTTTAAATACAAAGATATAAAATGCATGACACCATTTCTTGTCTTTGTAGAGTTTATAATATACCTGGAGATGTATGTAGATAAATTGTGTGTGTAGAAGCAGGGAGTAGCAGCTAAGAAGTACAGTACGTAGAGTGCTAGGCTTGGAATCAGGAAGATCTGAGTTCAAATCTAGTCTTACACACTTATTAGCTGTGTGACCCTGGGCAAGTCACTTAACCCTGATTGCCTCAGTTCCTCATCTATAAAATGAGCTGGAGAAGGAAGTGACAAACCACTCCAGTATCTCTGCCAAGCAAACCCCAGATGGAATCACAAAGAGTCAGACACAACTTAAATGACTGAACAACAACAGAAACAGGAAGTCCAAGGATTTATGTATGATTACCAGTTCTGGAAAGCATTAGCAATTTTTGGTAAATGAGTCTGAGATTTAAGGGAATAACTGGTAAGTTATTCTGAGATCAACCAACCAATCAATAAATCGATAAACATTTAAACACCAACCACGTGCCAGGCACTGTGCTAAGAAGTGGGTTTATTTAAAAAGGGAAAAAATAGTCCCTGTCCTCAAGGAGCCCCTAATCTAATGGAGATCAAAGGCAGAAGTCAATAAAGCAACAACTCGAGGGAAAGCTGCAAAAGAAGCCAGGAGGACATGAGCTATGTCTGTGAACAGAGGCCATAAAGCCAGCTTAAGACTAGGGCTGGAGGAAGGAGTGATATTTCATCTAGAAAGATATAGGAAGAGCACCTCGATTGAGGCAAATTTGTATGTTGGAGACTGACTGTCTCAAGGAAGGAATCATCTCAAGAAACCACCTCTTTATAAGTGCAATCTGCTAATAATAATGATAGAAGATATTGTCCTATTTGATCCTTACAACATCCCGCCGAGGTTGCTCTATAATGATTATCCCCACTTTATAGATGAGGAAACTGAAGCTCAAAGTGGTTCAAGTCACTTGATCTTGTGGATGTCTGGTGCCTGGGAAGTGATAAAGATGGTGGTACTGTCAACAGGAAAAGAAGAGTTCACAAAAAAGATTTATAGCAGTTCTTTTTGTGGTGGCAAAGAATTAGAAATTGAGGGAGATTCCGGTCAATGGGGGAATGGCTGAACAAGTTGTGGTATATGAATGTAACAGGATACTATTGTGCTGTAAGAAATGACGAGCAGGATGATTTCAGAAAAACCTGGAAAGACTTACAGGAACTGATGCTGAGTGAAGTGAGCAGAACCAGAACATTGTGCATAGCAACAGCAATACCGTGTGATGATCAACTATGAGTGACTTTGTTCTCAGCAGTACAGTGATCCAAGACAATTACAAAGGACTCATGATGGAAAATGCTATCCACAGCCAGAGAAAGAACTATGGAGTCTGAATTCAGATTGAAGCATGCTATCTTCACTTTCTTTCTTTTGTGTGTGTGTGTGTGTGTGTGTGTGTATTTTCCTTTTGGCCTGTTTCTTCTCTCAGAATATGACTAATATGGAAATATGTTTTGTATGATTGCATATATATGACCTATATCAAATTGCCTACCATTTTAGAAAGAAGGGAGGAGAGGGAGGGAGAAAAATTTGGAACTCAAAATTTTGCAAGAATGAATATTAACTGTCTTTACATATAATTGGAAAAATAAAATACTATTTAAAAAGAAAAAAAGAGTTGAGAGGAAGCCCATGTGACCAAATCATGATAATTCATATTTATTTACAAAAGGCTTTACAATTTTAAAACATTGACATGCTTTACCTCATTTTCTTTTTCTCACAGAACCCTATGAGGTAGGTTGTGTGACCTATTTTAGGCTTGTACCTAGAAGTGGTCTGAGAAGTCATCTAGACTGACCACCTCCCTTTTCGAATAGGGAAGCAGGCCCAGATAGGATTAAGAAATTGTCCATGATTCCACGGCGACTGACTTAGGTTTCAAGCCCAGGTCTTCCTCATTCCAAGTGCAAAGCTTTATCATCTGTGCCACATAGCTAACCCCATTTCCCCCACATTTTGTATTCCCTGTATTGCAGAGTGTGTAATGAATACTCAGCAAATGTTTCTCAAATAAACAAATGAGTGAATGAAAAATCTATCATCTCTTTGACTTGAGAAGTCAAGGCTGGCCATGTTGTTTGAATGTAAAACCTATGCTTGCCAAAAAGACTATTTTATGGAGAACTCACACAGGGTAAGCATTCACATGGTGGTCAGAAGAAGCGATACAAGGACACTCTCAAGGTCTCTCTTCAGAACTTTGGAATTAATTGTGTAATGTGGGAGACACTGGCACAGGACCACTCAGCATGGTGTTCCCACATCAGAGCAGGTGCTGTGTTCTATGAGAAAAGCAGAATTGAAACACTTCAAAGGAAACTCAGGATGTCCAAAAACATGTGCTATTTGTGCTTGACCTGTGGTAGAACATTCCAAGCTCATATCGGTCTGATCAGCCACAGTCGGACACAGTGAAACTTGACTCTAGCACAGTGATGTTATTTTGGTCCTCTTTGAGAATGAAGGACAACAACCAGCCTGTCAATAAGATCAGTAAGCTCATATTTTGATCAGGATGGTGATGATAGCTGACGTTTCTATTGTTCCTTGAGGTTCACAAAGCTCTTTATGTATAGGATCTCATTTGATCCCCTTTGGCCTGGAATGTAAAGCATGTGAAGGGAAATAATAGGAGACAAGACAAAAGGGGGGTGGTGAGCCTTTCTGACTTTCCAAAGGCTTTCTGCCCAAGAGCTCCATCGATAGGTACATTTTAATGCACTTCACTGGATTAACAATCTCTTCCTGCCAGTGTGATTGTGCCCGTTTTACAGATGAGGAAACTGAGACCCACAGAAGAGAGGTGATGTGTCCATGATTATACAGATAATAAGCGTCAGAGCCAAGACACAATCCATGTCTTCTGACTTACTTCACTAAAGCACTAGATTTCGATGCAAGAATTGATGTTCAAAAAATTACTTAGGAAATGTATGAAAAGTAGGCAAGGAATAACAATAGATGCACTGCCCAGGTGATCTCCTGATACCCAGAATACATGAAAAGATGCAGGGGGAGTTCTTTAGTTCAGTGGCCTGATCCTCTAGTTGATTAGATGTGAGTTCTGGTTCTAAAAGAAGGAGGAGATAATCAGTTTCTGCCACCTATTTCGGTTCCTACATTTGCCAGGAAAGATCTCTCCAAATGCATGATTATGCAAACATATAAATTCTCCAAACATATAAACTTGAGATTATGCAAACATATAAACTCTCCAAAATGGCAGATTATACAAATCTGCCACTGTGCTAAGCAAGGGGAAGGGAGGTGAGCCATAGACAAGACTCCCCAAAATTTATTTAAGGCCATTCTGGACAGCTAGCGGAGCCTGGGGATGGGGATGCTGTAGGTGCCCAAGGCTGGGTCCAGCTTGGAGCGGTGCGGCAGCTTCCAAGATGCTTTCCAAGCTCTCTCTTCTTCTGTACAAAACAAGTCTTACCTCTGACATGTGCTGGGAATGCTTTCTTGTTTGGGGGAGTTCTAAGCAATTGATTGGTAGGGGAAGCCAGGAGTTATCTGTTAAATCTGTTACATGCTTTGGGATTTGTGAGCATTGTCACTGATTGAGGGAGTAGCGTAGAATGGGATCTGGAGCCCACCCCTTCCATCCCAGCCTTTTTCCAATCTGCTTGAGGGCAGCCAACTACGAGGAAGTGAAAAGATCTTATCCATGACTCCATGTGTCATGGGACATTTAGGTCCAGCGGAAATTTTCTCTGTGAATGTTGTAATTAGAGGGACGAGAAAGGACTGAAGGAAAAAGAGAGTAGAAACAATAAGAATACATAGCAAATGGGACAGTAGCCAATTAATATGAGCATCACTGTTTCCATGAACGTCTGTCTCTAAATTTCCAGACCATTGCCGGGGAGGTGGCGTTGGGATATTTTCAATGGAGAGCTCAAAGTTCCTTTGGAAGGGCTTATAGCTTTCCCCTTGGGATTCTACATAGGACTACTAACTCCTCCTATAACGGAGGGGAAATAAGCATCCAACGCAGAGATCCCAAGGGTGTTGGTGGGAGAGGGGGTGGGAAAGACTCCATTTATACTCATATAGCTATGCAGAAATAGAAATGTGTGTATATGCATCCCTTAGCAAACAATATCAACTCACTCGCATTCCTTGATTACACAAACTATAAGAAGCAAACATGTCCTTCTATAAATCCTGAAGAGGCCATAGAAACCACAAACCAGATACAAAGGATCAATCCATCTACAAACATTGATTACGCAGTCTGGCACCGTGCAAGGCACTAGAGACTCTAAGACAAAAGGAAAACAGTTTCCACACTATATTTTAATGAAGGCAACAATATGCATCACACACACACACACACACACACACACACACACACACACACACACAAGTACAATGGGGCAGCTAGCCCCAGTGGCCCAGTGGAATGCCAAGCCTGGAGTTAGGAAGATTCATCTCACTGAGTCCAAATCTGGCCTCAGACACTTCCTAGCTATGTGACCCTGGGCAAGTCACTTAACCCTGTTTGCCTCCGTTTCCTCATCTGTAAAATGAGCTAGAGAAGGCCATGGCAAACCACTCCAGTATCTCTGCCAAGAAAACCCCAAATGGGGTCATGAAGAGTCAGACACAACTGAAAAGCAGCAGAATATAACAATATATGCATGTGGCTATATGTGTATATATCTATACATATAAAGGTGTATACAAAATTTAGCTGGCCCCTATAACAAACAGTTGGCTCCTCTCTATTTTGTGGGTTCTTGAATGTAATTCACTATGTAACTTAAGCCAGCAGATATGTGTAGATGACTCTAAATCCATTTAGCAGATAACTGCATGGACTTCCATCCATTCTGCCTGCAAACCGAGTGGCAGCTGAAATGCCCTGGGAATCGATGAGCCTGGGGTTCAGGTCCTGATTTTTGTCGCTTGTTGGCTTAGGTAGGTCGATGATAGGAATGCAGCTTTAGAGATGAAAGAAAGCAATTCTCTCACTATGGCCCTCATTCTGCAGATGAGGAAACGGAGGCCAGAAAGGAATGGGCGTGTCCAACTTCAAGAGGTCATCTGACCTTTTTCATTACAAGATACATCCTGGGCCTTGGTTTCCTCTTTGGGAAAATCAGGGGGCTAGGCTTAGATGAACTTGAAGGTCTCTTCAAATACCATGATAATGTATAAACTTGAGAGGCCCCAGTGGACAGATTCTGGATTGAATTCAAGTCCCATCTTTATTCCTTATTAACTGTATGATCTTAGGTAAGTCATTTGCTCTCAGGGTCTCAGCTTCGTCACCTATAAAATAAAGATATTGGATTAGATGATCTCTAAGGTACCTTCCAACTCTAAATCTGTGTTCCTATGCTCCTATGATGTCAATAGAAGTGGAGAACCAGGAGGGAAGGAAAGATTTGGGGAGCCTAAGGGGATCGATACACTTTTTTTTTTTTTTTTTTGCTGAAAAGCAAACCAGACCATTCTAACAAGACCAGAAAGTGATATACTGTGGCTGAAACATACTTGGCACCAAATTTAGACAGGCCTTGCAACAGGTAAGAGACTTAGCTTTCAAAGCTGTGAAACCACTGACTTGTTTGGGAGTGTGGCGGGGAAGGGGGAGGAGGGCGTCTTAACAAAGGCTCTTTATGGGGCAGAAAAAAGAGCCGTGTGTTTTTCAGTGGGAAGCCACTTCTCCACGGATGGCCCAGTGACTTTTTGCCCAAATTGTTTGCATCTCATTTGCAGTCTGGTTCGTGTTTATTCAATGTCTTCCCACAGCGTGACTCTGGCAAAATGCTGTACAATCAAACTCAAGTGTGGGGGATTTTTTCCACTGCAGCTTTCCAAATAAAGGCTTTAAAGAAAATAGCAGGCCCAGACCCAGGGGTTTGGTTAGAATAATTTCCAGTGGTTTCCTCAAGTGACCTTGTAAACTTTAGATTTCTTCAAGGAGTATGTGACTCTAAAACCCAGAAAAAGACAAATTTCTAGGATAATGAATCATAGAACGTTAGTGATGCAGAGAACATTAAAGGACCATCTAGTCTAATGTTCTCCTTTTAAAGGTTTGGAAAGACAGAATATAGCATGAATTGGAGGAGGGGGGAGGGGAAGAACTCATTTTGGATTTTTAGACGCTAATATTAATCATGGCTCTCGAACTCGTTACCTGTCCAACTTTAAGCAAGTCACTCCCCTTCTGTAGGCCTCTGTTTTCTCATCTGTAAGATGAACCGGTTGGACTATGTATTCTTGAAGGTACCTTCCAGCTCTAAATCCTAGGATACATCTAGAGGAAATGACTTACCCCAGGTCATATGTTTATAGTTGGCACTTTGCAAAATAACAACACGCCACTTAAATGGTAGTAACAAATCCAATCCCTACTTGAAGCATGAATCTACTGTACAATGTCCCTGAAAAGTGGTTATCTACATGGCGTTTCTACTTACAATAAGGCTGAGATCCCTGACGAGCACCCTTTGCTCAAACATCTCCAGTGCTGGAAAACTCACTACTTTCTCAGGTAGAGAAGTAGAATGATAGCATCAGAGACTTTTAGGACCTGCAAAGCTCTCGGTCTAATTGGGTGCCCTCATTCTACAGATAAAGAAACTGAGGCAGTTACCTGCCTGATCACACATTAACTGCCTCAGTTGAATTCATTATTGGTTCCAAACACCAACTCAAGGCTGCTGATTTTCAGCTCTTTTCATTATACCACAATACCCATCTTTAACAGTTCTAATCACTTGCTTTTCAGCATTAAGGATTGCACAAATCTCTTAGACTCTCCAAAGCTGCCCCTAGCTTTTCTGCTTCTGTTGACAGTACCACACAGGATCATAGGACCAGTCAGTCAGTCAATAAGTATTTATAATGCACTTTCTTTGTGCCAGGTAAAGCGCTAACACTGTGGATACAAATACAGGCAAAAAGAAAGATGGGGGTAAAGTCAAGAGACTCCCCAAATTGGAGGTTCCAGGAAGAGCTTACCAGTTGGAGAAGGGAGTGGCAAGGGGAGGAGGCAGTTGAGTTACAGGGGAGGGGTCTTACAGAGAGATCATCAAACCCAACACCTTCATTTTACAGATGATGAAAAAGAAGCCAAGAGAGGTTTAGTGACTTGTCCAAGGTAACCCAGTGAGTAACAGAGCTAGAAGGTGGTCATGAGTTACTTGTTACAAAGTTATGTAATCAACTAGACACCTAGTCATGTATTCACTGGCATGGCATAGTAGAGAAAACATTCTACCTGAAATTAGGAGGCTTGGGTTTGAATTCTGGCTCCAGTCTTGACTAACTACATGACACTGGGCAAGTATCTAGAACTTAGTTTCTTTGTTTGTAAAATGGGGTGATATTTACATTCCCCACCTTGCAGGATTGTTCTCAGGAAATGTTTTGTGAACGATAACTTCTATAGGAGAAATAGGAGCCCTGGGAATATCTTAATGGCCATATGTTTACATATGAGATGTGGCTCACATTTCTGGTTCCCAAAATTGCCTGGTCTGTGAAAGGCCTTTCCAGCAGTCTACAGATGGTTCTCTTGTGTTGTTAACTTGTAGCATCTGCACTTTTAGTTTTGGCAGAAGTGAATAATTGTATGGAATAAAAGCCAGATTTTGTTGACATTGAATAAAAATAACATCTGGCGCCCTGTTTATTCTGGGTGAGTTTTAATCACAGGGATAATGGGTAGAAGCAGGTGAACTGACCAGCGTTCAAATTCCTCTGGTCCATGTGAAGACTGTTATGGGAATGGTCATCAGAAAGGAGGAACCTGCTTCTATCTAGGCATATCATTCGGTGAGCAAAAACCCAAGTGAAAAACTGGACTTGTCCAAACCTAGTCAACTGATGTTAACTGAGCACCTGCCGTGTGCCTAGAACTACGCCACTACCTCGGGAAGACACCAAAGAAGAAGAGGTAATCCCTGTCCTCCCACAACAAACCAACTTGTGGGGAGACAACACAATATGGTGAATATTTCTTATGTGCCTTTTGAGTTCCGAGTGAGACATACAAAACAGTGAAAAAGGACTCACATTTATAAATATTTGTGTTTATGCATTAATCTTTTAGGATTCATGGTACTGAAATTTTATAATATAATGGTATTTAAAACTATATTATAATGGGATCACGGTATATAGAGCTGGAAGAGAGCTTAGAGATTATCAAGTCTAACCCTTTCATTACAAAGTTATGTAATCAACTAGACAACTAGTCATGTATTCACTGGCATGAAATTGAGGGGAAATTGGGGAAACTGAGGCCCAGAGGAGAGAAGTAAATTTTAGAGATCACTCAACTAATAAGAATAAGGGGTAGGATTTGAACTCAGGCCTCCTGACTCTAAATCTACTGCATTCTTCACTTTATTGCTCCTCATCTCAGGTGATCCTTTCACATACGCTGTTCAGTAAATGGTTTCAGTAGTAGGGAGAGGAAGGAGAGAAGGAGGGAATAAGTATTCATATGGCACCTACTATGTGCCTAGCACTTACTGAGTGCTTTAAAAACATTACCTCATTTGATCTACACAACAATCCTGGGAGGTAGGTGCTGTTATATTCCCCATTTTACAGCTGAGGAAACTGAGACAAGTAGAGGTGACTTGACCAGGGTCACACAGCAAGTATCTGAGGCTGGATTTAAAAAAAATAAGTCTTCCTGACTCTAGGTCCAGCATTCTATCCACTGTACCAGCTAGCTGCCCGCCTAGCAGAGCCTTCATGCTGCAGACAGGGAAGTGTTGATTCGAGAGTTCTCAGGCCATGTGTCTCCCAAATGCCTGGGACTTGAGCTCACATCTTCTGACCCCAAGTTCACTGCCCTTTCCTTTAGTTCATGCTGCATCAAGATAGGCTGGGAAAGAATCACGTGCTAGTGTATTTGGGATGAGCTAAGGGAAGAGGGATGTGTGGGGGTGTGTGCGTGCGCACGCATATGTACACACACACACACACACACACACACACAAACGCACATCTCAACAGTCAGTGAGTCAATCAGTTGACAAGCACTTATTAAGTACCTACTGTATTATGAGATTTGATCAGTGGGAAAGGCGTTCACGGAGGAGGCAGGGATTTGAGCTGAGCCGTAGAAGACAGAAGAATTGGGAAAAGCAGAAAGAAGAGAAATACACATTCTAGAATGAAGAGGCTGATATAAAGAGGTTATTTGTTGTCATGGGAACAACACTAACCTAGGACCCGAGATCTGTGGAAAATGATGAAGTCCGTGACCATAGAGAGAAGGGCAGAGAATGATAGCAGAAGGCTGGTACCTGTGATTTCAACGGTACAGGGAACTCCCAGAAGTGGAAACTCCCTCTCCCTATGCAGATTGGCACCTTCGTTGAAGTCTCCGGTTCTCTGGGTCACAAAAAGGTGAAGTGACTTGCCTAAGTTGCCAGGACTGGTTAGTGGCAAGCTGAGACTAGAACTCAGGTCCAAGGCTGTCTCTTCCCAGCTCCTTTCAGGATCACAGACTCCACAGGCCAGTCACTTCATCACCTTCCTTCCATCCTAAGGTCATTGACCTCATATCTACATAGTTTCAGAGCCACAAGAGTACATGGGAACACACATTTAGAGCTGGCAGGGATCTCAGTGATCATCTAGTCCAATCTCTACATTTTACAGATGAGACGATGGAAGGCTAGGAAAGGTGACTTACCCAGTATAACCACACTATATCTAGCTCCCCTAACCCCAAACCAGCACTTTCCCCACTGTACCTTAGAACTCATCTTGGCCAACTATTTCATTTTATTGAAGAGAAACTGAGCCCCAGAGAAGTTAAATAATTTGCCCAAGGTTACATATATAGGAAGGAGGAGACCTAGGATTTAAACCCATATCTACTGAATCCAAATCCAGTATGTGTGTAGGGAGTGGATGTTTTCCTACTCTTATCATGTTGCCTGTAACCCCCATATGTAATTCTTTTTTAAAAAAAATCCTGAAGCTGTGGAAAAAGTGAGCAGTTACCTCTAATGTTCCTTTCAACTCTGAGATGCTGCAATTTTTAGATTACATGAGCCCAAGATCCTATGAGGGGAGGGAACTTAAAAGAACCTCAAAATATCTGGCTTTTTGGAGAGCGCCAAGCTGACAATGGAATTGTCTCAGAGTCAAAAGCTAAAGAAATGACTATGGGTTACAGAGGAAGGGTGGGGACAAGGAAAGGATGACTCCCATTTGCACATCTCCGGTTAAACACATAAGAAGCTCACTTCATTTCCCCCTTTTTGGATCATCTTGAAATCTTTAGATTTCAAACCTTCAGAAGAAACACTCCTCAGCCCACAACGGTCTTTCATGTTTTTTTCTTCATGTAGGATTTAGTACACAGAGCACTCTCCAAACACAGCCCCCGAGTGGTTGGATTATTCTACTGGCATGGGCTTGATCTAAGAGACAGTTGGTATAGTGAAGAAAAGGCTGGATTCAGAGTCAGGAAAACCCAGGTTTCACATCCCTCTTCTGGCATTTACTAGCTGTATGGCCATGGAAAATCTTCTTAACCTCTCTGAGCCTTGGACAACTTTCTACAACGTATTTCTCAAGTCGTAGATAGGGTATCGTGTGTGAAGGATGAAATCATTGATCTTAGATATACTCCTGAAATATGGTACAATGGAAAAGATGCTGAATGTGGGACCAAAGGGCCCTGGGTTCAATTCTTGGCTCACCATCAAAGTACTGAGACCCTGAAATGTCTGTGAGTCATTTTCCCTCTCACTGCTTGTTTCCTCTTCTGTAAAATGAGGGGTGAGGGTAGACAGCATGACCTCAGAGATTCTTTTGTGCTCTAACGTTTTATGATTACTTAACAATGAAATAAAATAAACTTTTGCCACCACCACCAAACCTCCCATTCTATATTTGTCTATGACTAGATATTTGCGCATTTTTGCCAGGATATTTTTACATTTGTGCTAGGTATTTTAGAAGTCAGAAATCAGGTCCTTTCTATTCATAGCCTGAACAGCTTTTGGCCCACTGATGTGCAAATAAACTCCAAGTCTTCATCCCATGCCATGAAAAAGGCTCCATCACAGAGCAGAAAGTGCTGGATTTGAAGTCAAGAGCTTCAGAGTTCAAGGTTGCTTGGTTCTGTCACTTGCTATGTGAGTTAGGACCTCATTTTCTCACCTACAGTCCCTCAAGATTTTGCCCTCTGGGAGCAGCTAGGTGATGCAGTAAGTAGAGTACCGGCCCTGAAGTCAGGAGGACCTGAGTTCAAATACGGCCTCAGACACTTGACATGTACTAGCTGTGTGACCTTGAGCAAGTCACTTAACCCCAATTGCCTGGCCCCCTCCCCTCCAAAAAAAAAAGATTTTACCCTCCATCTTTTCTCCTTTTCAGTACCAGGCTCTTAGAAAATTATCCAATATTTCCTACCTCTATTTCCTCCTGATGCACTTACCCACCTATAACCTGTCTCTGCCACTCTACTGAAATTGTTCACTCAAAGATAGCAACAATCTCCTAACTGCCAGATCCAATAGCCCCTCTCCTGCTTAGTGCTCATCCTCCTTGGTCTCTTTGTAACTCCTGGCACTGTTGGCCTTCTGGATGTTCTGGCCTTTCTTGTCTTCTAGGCATTGCTTGCTTTGACTTGCCTCATTTGTTGACTCTTCATCCATCATCCCAAGGCCCCCATTTTTTCCCCACCCCAACTAGCACAGTATCTGACACTTATGGGAACTTTAAGAAATCCTTGTTGATTGACTGATTTCATCGACTCCTGTGGGGTCAATAAATAGGTTACTCCTAAATTGATATATTGAGTTCTAGTCTGTCTCTTGGACGTCTCATATCATTAGTTGCTTTGTTGAGCATCTCTATCTGGAAGGTTTGTCAGCATCTCAAGCTCTGGACCAAAATGAACTCATCGTTTCTGCCCTTCAACTTGTCTCACCTCCAAACTTCCTCTTTCTATTGAAGGTGCTGCTGTCTTCCCACTTATCCAGGTTCATCACTTTGTAGTCATTCTTACCATTTTCCAGGTCCAGTAGGTCGTTGTTTCCTTTATGACATGTCTCATAACTAGCCCATTCTCTCCACTCACAGAGCCACCAACCTAGCTTCAAGTCCTCATCACCTCTCTTCTGAATGATGGCAACTGTCTCCTAAGTGGTTTGTCCAATTCCATGTTCATACTTTTCCAACCTCACCCTCCTTGCTGCTGCCACAATAACCTTCCTAATTCACTGACCCAATCACATCACTGTCCTGCTTAAGAGCCTTCACTGACTCCCTATCACCTTTAAGATAAATTTCAAATTTCTGGTATTGATCCAGATTTTATCTTTCTTCAATCTGGCTCTAATTTATCTTTTCTTTCTTTCTTTCATATTATTCTTCTTTATATACTCTACATGCTAGTAAAACTGGACTACTTTTCAATAAACTTGACACATGATCTCATGTTCTATGCCTTAATCCAGGCCATCCTCCCTGCCTAAAATGCACATACTCCCTCCTCCCCTACCTCCAAGGCTCAGCTCAGGTATCACCCCTTGCATGAAGCCTTTCTTCTGTCTCGTGTTTAGTACTCTCTCCCTTCTCCAATTATCATACATTTCCTAATTTGCGTGTTTTATTTATTTAGTTTTATCTAGCCTGTGATTTCATTGGTGGAGAGAACTCGTAGGTAAGGAAAAACTTCCTCTACCCATGTGGGTCACCACCTGCCTGTAATTACAATTTAGATTTGAAGATCTTTCCCACCCATTAATAGGCCATGTGACCTGCTTACATCACAGGAAGCCTAAGTCACATGTGGTAGGAAGAGCTTGCTGAGAGGAAAAGGAAAGTGTGTCACAGGGAATGCTCAGAGAGAGAGCAGTTAGAGCTGAGGGAAAGAGCAGACGTGTTGTGTGCTGTGAGTGTGTCTGTGGCAAGGTCCCAGGAGGGGTCGGGAAGGTTATGGGATGGAGTGGTTCTCTGCTGTGATATTGTGTATTGAATTCTTTGCTGCTCTGGTAGATTGGGCTTATTGGTTTTGGGATCTGGTTCTCTGGTGTCTGAGTAAATGGTTTACTTCTACCTTCTATATGGAGAGTCTCTTATATTTTGTGATACAGAATTACATAGGCATATTGACAATTATCATCTATGTTGTGTTTATTGCCTCGCTAATACACTGCCCTGCAATATATAATCTCGGAGAGTCTCCTATGATACTTAGTGATGAAATGACCCGCCCAGGGTCACGTAGTCAATATGTCCCAGAGGTGAGACTCAAACCCAGATCTTCCTGACTCTAAATCCAGTTCTCTATCCACTACAGCAGCTTGACTCTGATGTTGTATCAAATGAAATAATACGTATAAAAGCCTCCTCCAGTAGGCAGCCAGGTGGCAACAGAGCGCTGGGCATCAGGAACATCAAAGTTCAAATCCGACACTTACCAGCTGTGTGACCCTAGGCGAGTCACTTATTTAGCCTCTCCGTGCCTCAGTTTCCTCATCTGTAAAATGGGCATCATAACACTTCCTACCTCTCAGAGTTGTTGCGACAATCAAATGAGATATTCATTGTAAAATGCTTAGCACAACACCAGGCACAAAATAAGCGCTATATAAATACTTATTCCTTTCTCCTTCCTCCCCGCCCCACCCCGCCAGTAGAACAAAATCTACTTGAGGGCCATAGTCATTTTTGTCCTGTAGCCCCAGCACAGAGTATAGTATCTTGTACACAGGCGGTGTTTAATAATGTTTTTCAAAATAAACTGAATTTACATGGAAATGCTGTAATTTATTATGCGCTCTCCACATGTAAAGGATTTTTACTGAGACAAATCTATGAATCAGAGCAGCTAGGTGGTATAACGAATAGAGTGTTAGAGTCATGAAGATCTGCTTGTGAATCCTGCCTCAGACAAAATTTCTAGCTCTGTGACCCTAGGCAAATCACTTAGCCTTTCTGGGCCTCAGTTTCATCCTCTGAAAAAAAAGTACACACACACACGTGTATATGTATATGTATATATATATATATATGTGTGTGTGTGTATGTATGTATATATATTTACATATATATGTGTGTATACACGAATATATATGTATATGTCTGTTTCTCTATATCTATCTATCTATCCATCTAAAGTTCTGGCCCCAGGTTGAGAACTCCAGTAATTCCAGTAATAGGAAGATAAGATAGACGGACACAGGGCTTCCTTCCCTAATATTGTATAATAAGGGTAAACACAGTTGGAATTGGGCAACACAAGATAGGGGTGGAGGCGGGAACACCACCAGCCAGAGCATGAAGTGGGAGAATGTAAGGTGTATCTTTTGGGTTTGGCTGGGGCACAGAATGCGTTGAACAGGACCGGTATGGCAGGATATGGCAGGAAAGGCAGACTCCGGAGCAGAGACACGCAGATCCATCAAGTTTGAGTCTGGGCATCAGGAAGAGTTTATCTGTGTTCCACAGTGTGTATGGTTGACAAAAAAAAAGAAGCCAGCTAGGTCACCCCGCAGAAATGCTCATGATGTCAGTGGGCCATCAGCTGGAGCTGGCCTGGTTTTAATTAACTGGAAGGCTCTCTGAGCCGCAAAGTATCTCAACACTTCTTTCAAAGCCTGGCTTTATCCTCCATTACCCCTGGCACTCTGAAGTTGTTGCTGGGGTGGGATTTTTGGTCGGGTTTTTAGTCTGTTTCCTAGGGTCAAGGTTAGAAACTTGCCTCATGGATAGCTCCTATTCCTAACGCAATTTAGTTTCCAAAGGCTACTCCTCACAAAGACCTTCTGAGGAAGCAAATGTGAGGACTGTTATCCCCACTTTCCAGACGAGGAAACTGAGATGATGTCTTATTCCCTTTTGGGTTAATGGTGAAACCGACTCTTTTATTTGCTTCTCCAAGAAGAAACTGTGAGCTGTATTCCTGTTTGGCTACAACGTCTTTATGACTACTTGTGGTTTCCCATGTGGGGAGAAGCTTAACAGAGATGTGATTTAATTTTTTTATTACTAAATCAACTCACTGGTCATTGGACAAAGATCTCACATTTTTACGGTTTTTTGCCTTAGTAATGTTTATAGTGCCTTTAAAAACACAAATCATATTCTGATATGCTCTCCCATTCCCACTGAACCCTCCTCATAACAAAGAAAAGCAGTTAAGTGAGACCAGCATACAGATTGACTGTGTCTGCCAGCACAAACAACATTCCATACTCACAGTCCCCCACTTCTCTACTGAGGAGATATCGCATGTATCTTTAAGGTTATTTTAGAAAAAAGAACTTTTGACATCTTTTCTTTTGATATACCTACATTTCTCCCTCTTTCCCTTCCCCTTCCTCCTCCAGAAGGTGTAAAGTGGTTTGTCCAGGGTGACATAACTAGTGAATGCCTGAAGTGGGATTTGAACTTAGGCCTTCTTGAGTCTAAGCTTTTGGCTATTTAGTGTGTTAGTAAATGCTTAACAACTGACTCTGGGGGCAAATGTAGGCATGATACACTTTGAAGTTAAGTCACCATTGTTAATATTTTCTCCATCTCTTTCTTTTCTACAAAACAAGATAATTTATCAAGTCCTGATATTCAGTATTTGCTGATTTCTGAGATGTAGATGTTCACAGTGAAATTTGGACAATCAGCTCTCAGAGCCAGTGAACCCCTACCTACCCAACATGAATGACCTGAGTCCCTTTGGTTGTCTCCCACCTCTTTGTCTTACTTTTCCAACCCATCTCCATTCACAAAATATGGGAACTTTACAATCTGACCCCACCCGGTGTGGATGTTGTCATCATCTCTCTCCCCTTACAAGCAAACAGTTCACAAACTCAAGGAACAAAACATTTATTTGTAGGTCAATGAAAACAAAACAAAGTCATACACAAAACAAGAGTCATGCACTGGGTAGCATGATATTGCTTCTCCTAGTTGCTTACATCCTACTGCCACTTCTCGCCATAGCCCCTTGCATTTGGCCGTTTATCCTCATTATCACCTCTCCTGTCATTAGCTCTCCCCAGATGTTGCTACTAACCTCCTTTTCCTGAGAACAGCCTTTCTTGTCTGGGGTTCTCCATTCTTACTCCTAGGATGGTGTTGTTAAGAGGGAGCACGTAAGAGTTTCTTTCCATGGCAGGATACTATATATTACAGTTCAAAACAGGGATGCCAGGGCAGGTTGCATTCACTCTGAAGCCTTCCCTTATATCACACTTTCCTGATTTTAACTCTCATGCAAAAATTCATCCAGGAGACAGGAATCAGGAACACATCTTGTTCTTCTCATCTCTAAGCTGCTTTTCTTGGGTTGATACCAGGTGGGAAGAGGCTGACTTCATAGTCTAATATATTCTTTCCCCCATTCTCATTTCTGTCAATCTTTCCCATGAGCATAAAATCACTATAATTTCTCTCCAATTGTGTCTCAGACTCCTGGGAACAACTGGGTGGGGGACTAGTCATATTACTTAGGGGCTGCTTTGTACCATTGTCTGAGTAGGATAAGAGAGCCAAACATACATATTACTGTACACTGAGATGACAGAAGAATGTGTGTGTGTGGGGGGGGGGGGGAGTCACCTCTATTACATACATAGAATAGAAGAACAAGAGAAGCCAGAAATAAAACTGAATTGGGCATCAGGACACCTGAATATGAATCTCGTATCTTCTACTTAGATGCTGTGGGATCTCGGGGAAATCATTTCCCTTGGCTAAGGCTCAGTTTCTTCATCTGTAAAATGGATGGAGGAGGGGTTAAGGTTTGACCTAGAGAACGTTGTGGGTCCCTTTCAGCTCTAATGTTGTCTGATGCTTTAAGAACAAAATTTGATAATTGTCTTTCAATTTACACATCCATTTCATGCTTGTTTGTTTAAAGAAGCTAATAGTTTGATCACATGTATACCTTTAATAAAGGAAATTTCTTTATATTTCATACATCTTTGATTATCATAGTGCTTAAATTTGTCTCAGGAAACACATTTAATGATTATAGGCTAACTTACCTTTTGACATCAGGATGTCTTCAATGCGGGTACTCTATTCCATGGGGAGGACTATGACCCATCACCTGCCAATACTCCCAGTCAAAGAAGATCTGAATTAAAAGATAATATTCTTTTAGAATAGAAGTACATGCAAAAGGACATTTAAGGAATTAGCTTTGTTTCCATTATGAGGTGATCCATCTTTAAAAAAGGAAGTATAAATAGATTATATATGTGCACATGTAATGGTATAATTATATATTTGTATGTGTATGTATATATGTCTCACAGTATCCTACTATACTATACTGTAATTGGGATAATGGCATATTATATTACAAAATGGAAAACATTATTAGACTCCACATATAACATATAATATAATAAAGCAATCTAATTCAGCACTATATATATGTATATATGTATATACACATACATATTATATATGTACATATATATATATATATATATATATATATATATATATATATATATATATACACACACACACCATATGTAATTTTTTTTTTTTACTACTCAGCACAGTAGAGTGGAAGGGCACTGTCCTGGGAATCAAGGGACCTGCCTTGTAGTCCTACTTTGTCACTAACCCTCTGTGAGTGACCTGTGACACTCCCAATCCCATTCCCCTTCTAAATGGTGGTGCTGCTGTTCTCCTGTGCTATGTGTGTGCCAATAACACAGGGTCTCCAGCCAGCTTTTGGGCCATGTACCTTACACTCTTCCAGATTCTCAATTTTGCTAAGCAATGTTAAGTACCAGGGATACAAAGACAAAACAAAAAACAGTCTTTTCCTTAAGGAGTCTGCATAATAATGGAGGCAAGCAAGTGAGGAGATAAGTCTATATTCGATTGTTTGAGTGGAAAAGAGAGGAAGAGAGAAGTGACAATTAAAAGGAAGCCGACTTCCTGTAGGAGCTGGAGTCAGTCCCTGCCAAGTGTATTTTTTTTATTGCTTGGAGGCCTAAAAACCCATCTGGATAGATGATATCTTCATGGCATCTGGTATAGCAGAAAAAAAGAAACCCCAGATTCAGAGTAAGCAGAGCTGGGTTTGAATCCTGACCCTGGCTGTGTGGCCTATGATAAGTCACTGAGCCTGAAAGAGTCTCAGTTTCCCTCGCTGCAAGTGGGGCTTTGGATGAGGTAATTTTTAAGATCTTTTCCAGTTTTGAGAGTCCACGCTCTCAGGTCCTTTTCAGAATAGCCACAACAACGGCGGCTAGCCCTTACAGAGTGCTTTGTGGTTTCCAAAGTGCTTTCTAAATACTACCTCATTGCATCTTCACAGCAAATGTGGGGTGTGAATGTTATGATCATTCCCATTTTACACACGAGGAAACTGAAGCAGAAAGCCAAGTGACTTGCCCAGGGTCATACAGCTAAAGTGTCTGAGGTGGGATCTGAACTCATATCTTCTTGCCTCCAGACCCAGCTCTGTATCTACTCTGCCACTGAGCTGCCATTATTCTATGAGTCTAAGATTTGGAAAAATATGTCCTAATAAAAATGACCCAGTGTCTTTCTACTTCCCTTTAGTTGTTACTGCTCTCTTCTTTTCCCACTCAAACCATCAAGTATAGAATAGACATCCCCTTAGTTGTTGTTTATCTCCAGTGTTATGTAGGCTCCTTAAGGAAAAGACTATTTCTTGTTTTGTCTTTGTATCCCCGATATTTAGTACAATGGCTTACACGTATTAAGTGCTTGATGAATGTTTGTTGGACTAGATTGGACGGGATGGAACTGGATCTTTTGCAAATCACGTGTTGCCCATTAGGAGATTCTGTTACAGAGATGCTGCACAGACGTAACTTTGTTCACCATTGGTTTCTATGGGAGACTGCAGAAGAATGACTTATTAGCTAGGCCACTGAAGAATTGACTCCTTAAAATGTTCCTAGCGAGGAGGGTGGATTGAATTGGTGCTTATTAAAGCAGTAAGCGCCTGCATTCATAGCAGAAAGCACAATGGTTGCATCATGATAGAGCAGGAAGAACAAGGATTTGGCCAAGGAGGCCTCAAAGAGAGAAACTGACAGAGCCAGGCCTAAGGAAGTTAAGGACATACCCTAGCTAATACTAGATGTGGGATGAGAGGGCCTTCCTGGAGGTCTGCAAGCAGAGTTTGAGCCAGCATATGCCAGGATTGCTATAAAAAGAATCCCAGCAGTACGCAGTTGTGGGAGTCACTGATATCTGAGGAATCTTCCAACTACGATAGCCTATGAGTCCTGAGCCAGAGGAAAAAAATAGTCCTTCAGTCAGATTTCTTTTTCTATTAATTTATTTTAACTTAAATACTAAAACTTACACTACAAGAAAAGAGAAAGAAACTTTATAAACTTAAATACTAAACCTTAAATATACAATAAGAAAAGAAAAAGAAGCTTTATAAAATTAAATACTAAAACTTAAATACACAATAAGAAAAGAAAAAGAAACTTTATAAACTTAAAAATTAAAACTTAAATACGAAATAAGAAAAGGAAAAAAAAAGCATTGCCGTGTGCACAGCAGAACGTAAGAGAGGTTTCAAAATGTACAGCCATACATTTCCGTGTCAAGAAAACCTATATAATAAATACTACACACTGTGTTCCAGAGCTGTCCACCTTTTCTTGCAATCAGATTTCTAATGACCTTTGCATGTCATTCCAAGTTAGGATTCAACTTTCTTGAATAGCCAACATAAATGTCCCAGTAGTCTCCCTTAGACTTTTCTAAGGCATCTTGGCATAGTGGGTAGAGACTTGGTGTCAGGGAGACCTTAGTTGGAATCCTGCCACAGCTACTTACTCGCTGTGTGAACCTGGACAAGTCATTTAACCTCTCTAGGCCTCGGTTTCCTCATCTGTAAAATAGGAATAGAAATAGAATTTACCTCCTAGGGTTGCTGTGAGGATCAAATGAAGTAATACTGTATGCCAATCCCTTTGCATACCTTAAAATGCTACTATACACACATTCATTCAGCTATCCAGGTTCATTTTCCTTTTGATGATCTCTCAACAGCAGACAGGATTTTGAGTCGATTCTCCCTTCAACTCATCGTCCACCATGCCTCCTTCTGCAATGGAATCTTTAAAGGTATATCCTGAGGAAACAACTCAACTGTTGCGACCATCATCTCAGCACTTTAAAAGATCTGGGATGTCAATGGTACGAAGATGCCACTGAAGACCTCCCACACTTTAGAAGCCATCTTACTGAGCAGCTCAGGTCCAAAAAGTTATTCTCTTCTAGCTGAGTGTCTGGTGATAGACGGGCTTCTCCAAACTTAGTGAGATTGGTTCTTGGACGACGCACATTGTTAGGACCTATCCAAGCTTAAGAATCCACTGCGTCATCCTCAAGGTCCCAAGATCATCTCCCCAGTGCTTAGCACAGTGCCTGGTACCCAGTAGGCATCTAACAAATGCTTATTGACTGACTGGTTGACACAAGTTTGTGGATACGAAGGGATTGTCCGTATAAATGCTGCATGTTAAGAAGTCAAAGACTACTATACAGCTGTTAGATGAAAACATCTATCAACCTTCCCACCCCCATTGCCTTCCTTTTAAAAAACAATTTTTTAAGAAAGTAGATGCCTGAACTCTGTGTCCATAAAACAGGAGTCTCTATGGAAATGTGTTTCTCATCCAAGATAAAGGTCAAACACATCTGGAAGCCATAACAGTTTTGTCTTCTACGGAGAGCCTCAGCTTCCTCCTTGCAAAGCCCTACTATAAACAGACCCCTCCCACTCATCTCCCACCCCCCTCAACCCAAATTCATCTGTTCTCCTTCCTGCCTGTCAGTGGCTTCCAAAACTGCTATGTCCGTTTTTAATTATAATTTGCTGAAGAAGGGAGACATGTAATACATAAGCGTGAAGACACATTAGCATGGCCCAGAGTTGAGTAATCAGCTGGGTTCTGCGCCTTTTCCCGTCTTTCAGGGATCACAGAAAGGGTTTTGGTAATTTTCCTTTCTGGAGGAGAAAAGTTGGTTCAATTACTTCGCAGGCCCTTTATCTTTTTAAATTGACAATTGATTTGGAATAATGATGACCATAGATGACATCTCAGAGATTTATAAAACCACAGATATTTAGACATGGAAAGGACCTTAGAAAAACAGAGCTGAAAGGGCCCCGGGGACAGGGACTGTTGAAGTTGAGAGAATTTAAAATGCAGAAGGTTAGTTTTGAAAAGGAACCTTGGGGCAGAGAATGTTTGAGCTGAAGGAACTTTAGAGCATAGAATGCCAGGACTGGAACAGACTTGAAAACACAGAATGTTAGGGCTGGAAAGGACCTTTGAACAGAGAATGCCAAAGAAGGAGGATTAAAACTTAGGATGTTCCCTCTAGAGGAAACCTCAGGAAATACAATATTAGAGCTAGAAGGACCTCAGAGACCATATAATCGAGCCACCTGATTTCATAAACAAGGAAATAGAGATTTAGGGAAAAGAAGCAAATGACCCAAAGATTCACGGCTGTATGAGAGAGGAAGGACCAGGGCCGTGGGTTTCGGACTCTCATCTCTTTTTCATACATTACGCTACACTTCAAGGTGACAAAATACTTTTGTACATACGATTTCATTGGGTCTCCACAATATTATACAATGCTACAATTACACAATAATACACAATATGAAGGAAGGTGGTAGGGCAGAGATGGCTATCACCATTTTACAGAGGAGGAAATTCAGGTCCAGAGAGAAGTCACTTGTCCAAAGTCACAAAGCTAATGAGTGGCTCCAAGTCCAATGCTCTAATGTCATTGCCCCACAAAACCTCATGTCCCAGCTTATAGAAAGAGAGAAAGAAGAGAACTTTTTTTTGGTTGATTTATAGATTTAAATTGCTTAAAGTCTATTTTTAAACCATGAGAACATAATAATAACTACCATTTGTGTGTAGTTTTAAGGCTATCAAAGCACTAATATGTTATCTCATGTGATCCCCACAATCACGCTGGGAGGGTGGTGTTATTATTTTACTCCTTTTACAGATGAGGGTACTGAGCTACGGAAATGTTGAGTGTCTTGCCCCAGGCCACACAGCTAAAGTGTCTGAGGCAGGATTTGAACACAGATCTTCCTGACCTCCAGTCCAGAGCTCTATGCATTGTGCCACCTAGCTGTCATGGTGAATGAAGTTTTCAGGCCCTTAGTCAATAAACATTTATTAAGCGCTTACTATGTGCCAGACATGGTGCTAAGTGCTGAGGATACAAAAAGAGACAAAAGACAGTCCTTGCCCTCAAGGAGCTTATAGTCTAATGGAAGAGACAACAAGCAAGCAAATATTTACAAAGCAACCTGTAGACAAGACAAACAGGAAATAATTAACAGAGGAAAGATACTAGAATGAAGAGGCATTTAGGAAGGCTTCCTGTGGAAGATGGAATTTTGGTTGGGACTGAAGGGAAACCAGTGAAGTAAATAGGCAGGGATCAGGAGGGAGAGTATTCCGAGCATGGAGCATGGCAGACAGCCAGAGAAAATGCCTGGAGCTGAGAGATGGAGTTTCTTGTTCATGGAGTAGCCAGGAGGCCACTGTCACTGGACCAAGAAGTATGTGATGGGGAGTAAGGCATAAAAGGGCTGGAAAGGAAGGAGGTGGCAAGATTACGAAGAGCTTTGGATGCCAAACAGAGCATTTTATATTTAATCCTGGAGGCAACAGACAACCACTGGAGTTTATTGAGTAGTGGGAGTAACATAATTAGATTTGTGCTTCAAGGAAAATCACTTTGGTGACTGAAGAGAATTTAGATAGGAGCAGGGAGAGACTTGAGGAAGGCAGACCTATCCACAAGAAATCACTTTCTTGATAAAACCGTCAACCAGTTAATTAATCAACATACATTTATCAAGAGACAGCTATATGTGAGGCACTGCGCTAGGTGCTAGTGATACAAAGACAAGAACAAACCATTTCTGCCCTCAAGGAGCTCACATTCTATCAAGTGAAGAGGATGCTGCACATAAATCGGTATTTACACAATAAAGACAAGATAATTTTTGGTGTGGGGGTGGTGATCAGGAAAGGCCTCGTATAGGAACTAACATTTGATCTGAGCTTTGCAGGAGACTAGGCATCCTAAGAAGCAAAGATGAGGAAGAAGTAGATTCTGGGTACAGGGGACATCCTGTGCAAAGGCAATAGACATGGTACATGGAGATGGTAACTGGAGTGTCATGTGTGAGGAACAACAAGGCCAGATTCTCTATAGAGAATCTGAAGAGAAATCCTGGAAAGACAAAATACTTTATCAGAGTTAGTTCCTTCTCTGACTTTTTTAGTCCATGCTGATTCCTCTGGTTTCTGAACAGTGTCTGTTTGACCATGGACAAGGTTCATGACCTTCCAGTGACTTACCTATCTACCTTACCAATGGGCACACTGATGCCAGATCTGCTGACATTCATTCATTCATTCATTGAGTGCCTATTATATGATGCGTTCTGTGCTTGACTCTATGAACAGATTAAAAAAAACCACTATGATATGTCTTCTTGTTCTGGTGGTTTTTTGGCTCTCAGAAATGGGAGGGTATCAAAGAGAGAGCCCTGGATTTAAAGTCAGTGGACCTGGCATCAAATTTAGAGCTCCACTTTTCCTATCTGTGCGATCCTGACCTACTTCCCTTCTCTGAACTTCAATTTCCTCCTTTGTAAAATGAGATTTAATGCTTTTCCTCCTTCCCAGGACTATTGTCATATTTGAATGAGGTAATTTGCTTAAGAGCTATATAAATGCTATGTCAGTATAAACTATTGCCATTATTTGGATCTTGGGGCCTTCATTTGGAGTTAACACAAAGAGGTATGTTGCTGGCTTCTTGGAAACGACCCCAGGACTCTGCACTCAGTGACTGGAACAAACAGGGACAACGTTCAAGGCCCTACTTCGAGAGCCAGAGCCAATAAAGCTCATTAAGGATGACAGACCTTGTGCATCTGACTTTTCTCAAGGGGCTAAATTTTTTTTTAAATGGATTTGGCAGTAATGGTGGCTTGCCTCGGTCAGTCACAGCTTTGGTCATAAATCTGGAGCTGGTGGAATGGAAGACCAGCACAAAATGCCAAGTCAGCACATTTCTTCTACCAGCAAAGGCTTTTCTCAACAGCAAGGCAGGCAGGGCCGAAGACATCCACACAGGCCTGGAGTCATTTTTAGCTCCTGCAGCTCAGTTAGAGGCCACAGAATGGAAAGAGACTGGAAGTCAGATGGCTTGGGCCTGAGCATTGGTTCCACCACTAATTCACTGCCTGGTTCGTTATTAGTGCTCCCCCTCCTCCATTTACCTTATAGTTATTTTGTATATATTTCACACAGTAGATGCTTAATAAATGCTTACTAGCTGATTTACTGACTGACTGAAACAATGAGTCACTTCATTCATTTGGGTCTTAGTTTTCACTTCTATAAAATGAGGGGGTTGATCTAGATCAGAAATTCTTAACCTGGGTAGATTTCAAAGGGTTTATGAACTTGGATGGCGTGGGGGGGGGACTACATCAACATATTTTTACTGACTTTTAACCAAAATTTAGCATTTCCTTCAATGATGAATGTGGGCAAGAAACCTAATTCTGAGAAGAGGTCCATGACACATGGCCTAGGATCACTTCTCAGGCTCTTCTGATATTTGACGCTTAATGTCCTAAGGTTCCTTTGAGTTGTGACATTTTGTTATTGATCTCTGGACTCAGAAGAGTAGGCCACTCACTCCATAAATCCTAATTTCTTTGGGGGCCAAAAAACTGAAAGGGGCCTAGACAGAGAGCCTCTCCATTAGTCATCAGTACATCTTCGGAGCCATTTAAAATACTACAATAATTACAAACCTGGGTTCAAATTCTGCCTCTGACATATACTACATATGTAACTTTAAGTGAGTCAATTAATTCCTCTGGGCCTCAGTTTCATCACATCTACAATGAGGAGGTTTAGTTAAGAGGGTTCTAAGGTACCTCCCAACTCTATATCCATGTTCCTATGAAATACAGCCCACATTTATGCAGTGCTTTGCAGTTAATTTAATATGCTTCCCCATTTATTTTCTTGTTTGATCTTCCCCCAATGGAGGGAGTACTTGGTATGGGCTCTTGCATGAGGAACTGACATATGCCAGTGATTAAGACAAGCACCAGACAACAGGAAGCAGTCCTGTCTTGGAGAAGAAGATTGTGATCTGATGTGGGGTACCAGGAGAGCAGAACTCAATACCAAGGTTTCTTTGGAATATTTGAATATTACTTTGGATCTCATGGGATGAAATGAGAGCAAGAAATCACTCCCAAGAGCCAAGATTCAGTCCTGGTTCAGGAAGCAAGCTAATGGACATGTTGGGAAAGTAACCATCTGACTCAGACTGTCTCCCCAAAGCTTCAGACTTTTGCAGTGGTTGTTTACATCGCCCACCTCTGCTCTGTGCTGAAATTCTGATATAACTAGCTACATGGCTGGACCACTAAACCCTGTGAGCTCGCTCCCTCCCCCATAAACCCCTATGCTCCCCATACTCAGCCATACTTAAAGACTGTTGGCTTGGGGAGTAGGCAACTTTGGACTTTGGGGAGGTCTTGTCAGGAAGAAGAGAAAAGGATAGAAGAAGATTTAGAACTTAGGAACTAAGGAAAATGAACTGAAAGACGGAGGAGAGACTTATGGGAGCCAGACTGATGCAGTAGAGAGAACACTGATGTCCTAGACTCCTAGAGTCTCAAGACTTGAATTCTTTTCCTGGCTCTGATACTTACTTGGCATATGACCCTAAGATTCACTTCTCTGAACCTCAGTTTTCTCCTCTGCAGAATGGGAATAATCATACATGTTGTCCCTTGCTCATAAAGCTTCAGTAAGGCTAAGATGAGATATAAAATATAAACCTTTTTTGTAGACGATAAAGTGCTATGGAGATGCGTCATATTTTTTTTTAAAAAAAAGATGAGGAAAGTAGAATTCAAGCACCATAAAGAACTGCAAAGTCACTCTTCCTTATTCTTTCCTCTCTGTGGAACCCACTTCCAACGTTGGTCTGAGCCATCCCTTCCTCTACCATACTGGTGGGAGGAAACATTCTCATGACCTGCATCTTTCTTTAGAGACAGTCTACATCGTGTGACTAAGATCCTTGAAAAGATTCATCTGGGAATTAAAAGACATAAACTGTGCTCCCTTTTATGGTGCACAGAATTTTCCCTTCCATGAGGTACAGATGGTCCCATGGAGTTCAAGTCTGTGTAAACAGGAAGAGAATTTGACTTCCACCAGCAGAGCTAGAGAACATGAGAGCTTTGTCACATTGTGAACTAGAACATGAACTTTAAGATGACACTTGAATTTAAACTGGTTGAATTGGACAGAAGAAAAACAGGATAGACACACTGACCTAAGAGACTGGTAGTATTTAAAGACTAATCATAAATTTATGGACACAGATTTCCAGAGCTGGACAAAATCGCAGCATGATATCCAGCTCATCTCCTAACTGAAACATGAACTCCTTCCTCACCATCTCCAAGTGATCATTCATCTTCTATCTGAACACTTCTGGTGATGGAGAGTTTACTATATTTCTCCCAATGGCAAAAACATTTAATTAAGACATAAAAACAAGGTAGATATCTAGAGAAATCAAGCAGTAGAATCATGTCTGCCTCCAGTACTCATGATAGACTCCGTGTCTGCCATCCAAGAACCAGCATGATGGAGCAGCATGGCTCACTGGCTAAAGTGCTGCACTTGGAGTCAAGAAGATAGGTTCAAATCCTCAGATACTTGTGTGACTTTGGACAAGCCATTTCCTCTTCTTTGCCCTCAGTTTCTTATCTGTAAAATGGGGGAGTACTCTAAATGGCCTCAAGATTCCTTTCCAACTTTAGATCCAACCTGGCTAAGAGCAAAGAGGTTTGTCACCAGTAGGTTGACAAAGTTCTATCAAGCAAAGGCTTGTTTTGGCTGCAACAACTCTGAAGAGGGTTTGCTAAGTCATGGAGTAGCAAGACTCTATCTCAGTAGAGGAAGTAGTCATATCAATGAAATTACAGAGCCTTGAAGATTTGAACTATACCCTGGATATAATTACATTTGAAGAGGGAATGATTTCATATTCAAATTTACACAAATAGGTCATACTGGTACGATATCTAGAATATGGAACAGAATATAATAAGAGAATATAACAAGCAAAGTGATATCCTAGACTAGATGAAGAAAAGGTCATTTCTAACTGAGGAGTGGGATGAGGGGAGTGGAGATCAGAGAAGGCTTCCTGAAGGAAGTGGCATATGAGACAGGAGGGTAGGATTTGTTTTCTGAGGCTCCATTCAATTCTGAGATGTGATTTCAGTTCAAAAGGCAAAGATGAGGGGCAAAGGGAGTGGTAGTCTTGGTTTAGGGAATGGTACAAGCAATTACAAATAAGCGGGAAAGTGTGGGATGTATAAAAGGGGCAGTGATTTGTCTGCTTTGGTTGGAATATATTAGCACCAGTAGAGAAGATTTATTTGAGATAAGACTGGAATTATGAGAGCAGAGTCAGATAGAGACAGAGAGACATGCAGAGAGAAATACAGATAAATGGATAGATAGATGAAGAATTTATGAAGGTCTTACTATATGCCAGACACTCTACTGAGCACCAGGGATACAAATACTAGCAAAAAGAAAGGCAATTCCTGCCATCAAAGGCTTTACATTCTAATGGCAGAAAATAATACATAAAAGGGAACTGAAAGGGAGGGGGGAGTGCTTATAGGAGCAAGGTGAAAAGATCCTTGGGAATTCTTTCAAATGGAGGAACTGAGGAGGGACTCACTAATGGAAGGAGAGGGTCACAGGGGCTGAGGAATCTTTCAGGATGAGAAGCCTCCTGGGACATGATGGAGAAGTCCAGGGAGTCAGGTGTGAGGCAGGAAGAAGACTGAAGGAGTAAGCTTAATTCATCAATCATTTATTAAGGTCCTAATACATGTGAGGCCCTGCACGAGACAGTGCCACTATGAAGATAAAAAAAGACACAGTACTTGCTCCTAATGACCTTACAATATAATAGAGATTTGTTGTTGTTCAGTTATGTCTGACTCTTTGTGACCAAATTTGGGATTTTCTTGGCAAAGATACTGGAGTGGTTTGCCATTTCTTTCTCCAGGTCATTTTACAGATGAGGAAACTGAGGCAAACAGAGTTAAGTGACTTACCCAGGGTCACACCGCTAGGACGTATCTAGGCTAAATTTGAACTCAGGTCTTCCTGATTCCAGGCCCAGTACTCTATCTATCCACTGCCACCTAACTGTCCCAATAGAGAAGATATGACATACAAAAACAGGCCTAAAACTTGGTTTTCTCTACAAGGCTGGTTGTGATAGTGGTGAAAAAAGAGATTGAGACAGAACACCTGGGAAATTTTGAGGAGAGCAATGTTTTATTTATCTGGGGACATCAAGGAAGAACTAATACATCAATTGAGTCTTGAAAAAAGAGAAGGATTTTAACAGGTAGAAATAAGGAAGAGCTCATTCCAGATTTCAGGGGAGAGGAAGCAAACTGTGTACATTCTCAGAGGCAAGAGAGGGCAGGATGAGACCAGGGAATGAAAGGTAACAATGGTAAAATACAGTTGCACAGGTCAGAGTGGTGCCAGCTTGTGGAGGGTATTCAATACGAGGTTAAGGGGAGTGTATCAACTAAGAGGGATGGTCTGAAGGTTTCTGAGCAGGAGTGTAATGTGGCTAGACAGGTGCACTATGAATACTATTTTTACAGCTGTGTGAAGGATGAATTAGAGTCAGGAAAGACAGAATTAGAGACAGGAGGCCAAAAAACTAATTAGATGGCTCTTGTAAGTTTGGGTAAGAGGAAATGAGGTCCTGAATTGGTGTGTTATAGCTGTGGGAGGGGAGAAAAGAGGATGAATTCAAGAGAAGTTTTGGAGGTAAGATGGATAAAACTTGGTAACTGGTAGGCTTTAGGGACTGAGGAAGAGGGAAGAATTGAGGATGACTGCAAGGGTTACAAACCTGAGGAACTCGGTGGTGGAGCACTCAATAGAAATGTGTAAGTCTGGAGGAGAGATTGGTTTGGGGGAGGGGAGGGATGGGAGAGAATGAGTTCTGGTTCAGAGGCACTGAGTTTGAGATGCCTATGGGACATCCAGGTAGAGATGTCTAGCAGGAAGAAAGAACTTTGTAAACCTTAAAACACTTTGGAAATGTGAATCATACTTATTATATAAGCCTTTTCCAGGTTCTTAAGACAGAAGAAAAGTTCTGGGCAAATACTTAAACCCTGTGTTTGGGGGTCTGAGCCATAATTTGAGAGGCAGCTGGAACAAAGGACCTGTAAAGGAAGCTGATGGTTCCGTGTGGCCTGGAGGAAGCTGGCACCCTAGACTTGCTTCTCTTCCCCAGGAAATCAGGAATCCAGCAGCAAAACCCTCTAAAATGCATACTTAGCAACAATCATTCTGGAAAATATTAATATGTGGGGAAGGGGGAGGGAGCTTTCCCTCTAGGAGGGAGGGTGGGCTTTAATAACCACATGCCAGTGGTTGTAGCAACGGACCTGACTGTAGCCATGTTACTCATTGGGTCACCATGGAGATGTCCACAGGTTGCCAAGTTTATGTCCTTTGTTTTCCAGTGGTTGAAAGCTGATGCAGACCCTGTGGCTGCTGCCATCATTCCCTACTCCTCCCCCTCCCTCTCGCCTCCCTTCTGTCTGACCTCACAAGTTGGCAGAGACTGTAAGAGCCCTTTGCTAGGTATTTCTAGTAGAAAGACCCTGGGACCTATAGTTAAAGGGTTATAGAATCTCAGATTTAAAGTTGGAAGAAACCTTCAAGATCAATTCTTCCAATCTTATCATTTTACATTTGAGGAAACTGAGGCCCAGTGTGGAGGTTAAGTGATTTGCCCAAGGTCACACAGTAAGAAGGCAAGCCAGGATTCAAAACCAGGATCTTTGACTCTTGGGCTGGCCCTGTTTTCACCCTAATAGGGACTGGGGTTATCACACAGGATCTGTCACTAACTTATAAATCATAGAATCACTTATTCATTCAACAAATAAAGTCCCTACTATGAGCTGAGCATACTGGAAACAAGCACAGATGAGGCAAGCTCATCTAACCTGATTCAGACAAGCAACTTAAGAGTGAATACAACCTGAGAGCTCTTGGCACTGTTTATACTGGTTTATACTCTATCGTGGTACTAAGCAGCCAAGCCAACATATAGGGTCCATCTGATTTCAAACATCAGTGGATGGCTTTACTCTGCCCACCACCATGATAATCACATAAGGGAGGGAGACCCACGGTAAATGCAGCTTGTGTGGTGTATAGGGCATTGGATTTGGACACAGGAAGACCTGGATTCTAATCTCACCTCAGAAATTGACTAGCTGAGCATATCATTTAACTGCTCCATGCCTCAGTTTCTCCCTATGTAAAATGATGGGATTATGCTCAATGGCCCCTTCCAGTTCTATGATTCTTCTGCACTTGCCCACTATTCATTCTGTTATCTCATACCAGGTAATATGCAATTTAAATCCAACCACTGATGATCATATAGAAAGCATGATTTAGTAGAAAGCAGGACTAAGACTTGGAATCAGTAGAGACCTCAGTTCTCAGCCCATCTCAGGCACTAAAACTGCTGCTGATTTTAGTTTACCTCCTTGAGCCTCAGGCCCCTCATCTGTAAAAACAGGACTGATACTCTCCACATCAAAGCCAATAACCACCACCAACAACCATCTTCCTCCCTAGAATCTTTAAGCTGAATAAAGCGTTCTAAATTGTTCCCATGTCATTTGTCAGCTATATCCACAAAGGCAGGATTGGGGAAGGAACTTTCCTGTGGGAATGGCAGCACGTCTGTCTCTCTTCTTCCCACACCCATAGTTTCTCAAACTTCTGTCACATGGGATTATCAGTATTGTTGACTCAGGAAAAAAAAAGACACAAAGACACACACACACACACACACACACACACACCTGGGGATTGAACATTAACTATGTTGTAGGGGAATATAATACAGCATTCCATTTGAAGCAAAAACAAAACAAAACAAAAAAGGTTGTCACACCATGGGAAAGATAGCCATTGTGATTCTCTATGATGTTTCAGATTGAATGAATAGCTTAGAATCTTAAATCACAAAACTTCAGAGTCCTAGAATGTTAGAATCTAAAGATCATCAAACCTTTGAGGGGGGTGGGGAGTATCATGGAATCATAGACTTGGAATCTTAGGATTGCAGGACCTTAGAATTTGGAAATCATAAAGCCTTAGAGATATAGGAAACTTTGAATATCTCTGAATCATAGAAAGTTAGAGGCATAGAATCATAAAAATGGAGAATCTTACAATCTTGGAATCCTGGAACCTTGGTGTCATAGGCTCAAAGAACCTTAGAATCTTACAATCATAGCACTTTCCAGATAGGTTTCTTCATGCCATCTCTAAACAGGTTATCACTTCTCCCCCTTTTTCACCTGAAAAGTGGGTTCCACCCTTGGAACCTCCCTGAGCTTTGATAGGTTACCTTTGGCATTATCTTGCTGGATTCCAGGCCTCCCAGATACCTTAAAGAAATCTCCCAGACATCAATGAGGGCTTTTGAGATGTCTTAAGCGTCCCTTTATATGTTGACTCCCCCCACCCCTAACTTAGAATATAAGCTCCTTGAGGACAGGGATTGTCTAGCATATTTTTATTTGTATCTTGGCACACAGTAAGCATTTAATAAGTGATCTATGTATCTACTGATTTATCTTAGAACCTTACAGTATAGGATCACAGCAGTTCAGATTCTTAGAATCATAGAATCTTAGATTGACAGAATCACAGAATGTGGGACTTTTCAAATCATGGAACCTTAGAATCCTTGAATCTAGATCTAGAATCTTGGCTAACCAAGAAGACTGTTCATGGTTCCTCCATATGGCTTTTTTACACAGCTCTAACCCAGCCTGGTGCTGAAGGAACATTTCCCAAAGATACTTAAAAGCAGATTTTGAACATGTGCAAAGTAAAACCCTTTCCTTTCTTGTTTTAACTGATGCTCATTAACCAGGGGGTTAGGAAAGATTCATGAGTTAACAACATCTAAGGAGTTTGGTGTATTAAAACTTTCTTCAAAGAATTAATAGCTGTCCTAGGAATTGTGCTATTTTCCAAATAGGTACCAGACATTAAAGTGATAAGCTGAAATGTAATTGTGGTCTCTGACCTATAACAATAACAAACTGCCTACGTGTTCCCCTAAACAGAGATTCGATTGTTTTATCTTCAGACAGGATGGTGAGGAAACATGAATCGTGAGTTTTAACGTGAGCACAGGTCCAGCAGCTTAGTTGTAGATGCTCACATGTCAGGGTTTCAATGCTTTCCACAGTCTGTCTCCAAGATGCCTTTGCAAAATTAACACACTCTACTCTACGTCAGATGTTCTATATTCTAGCCTATCTGGACTATCCTCTTTGTTCCCACCTGTCCAGTGCTCTCCCATCTGTATGCCTCTTTTGTCATACCATTTTTCAGGCATTAATTGGAATCACATCGCTCTCTTCCCTGGTGAAATCTTCACCAACTCATCTTTTGAGGCTCAGCTCATGAAGTACTTTCTCCAAAGAGCTGTTTCAGTGCGAGGGGGAACTATGGCACCTGAAGTTAAAAACAAAAACCAAAAAACAAATCAAGGTAGGTGCATCACAGAAAAATCATCATCATACCCAGTGATACCACAGTTAAGTCCATGTCCCAAAAAGACCAAGGAAAGAGGAAAAAGATTTTATGTTCAATAATATTTATAGCAGTTTTTTTGTGTGTTGGCAAAGAAATAGAAACTGAGCAAAGGTCAGTCACGTGGGGAATGGCTGAACAAGTTGTGGTATATGAATGCAAGGGAATACTGTTGTGCTATAAGAAATGATGAAGGGGATGGTTTCAGAGATGTCTGGAAGACTTGTATGGAATGAAGACTTGATACAGAGTGAAATGACTATAATCAGGGGAACAACATTGTAAAAACAAACAACTTTGAAAGACTCAGGAACACTGGTCAATGCAATAGTCAATCATAATTCCAGATGACTGATGAGGAAGAATGCTATCCACTTCCTGATAGAGAGGCGATAGAGTTTTTGGACATGGCCAATATGGGAAACTGTGTGGTTTGCCTCTGCACACAAATCAGTGACTACTCTGGACCTCCTTGCTGAAGGCCAAGTATGTCACATCTCCCCCATCTTCCAGGGTTCTCCAGTACCCTTAAGGGAGTTGGGGTGTCTCTCATCTCTGCCATTGGCTCAGTTCCCCACTGTGTTTTAGGAGGTCCCCAGTACCCCAGTTCTTTTAACCACTTAACAGACCGGTTTTTATTAAGAAACATTTACTTCAAAGGTATAATAAAAACAAACATACAAACACCCAAAACAACATGGCGGGGAATGGGGAGGAATAATCCTCCTTATACTACTTCAGTTTCTGTGGATGGTAGTGGGCATCAAGATCACAGCTTAACTCAGTACCTATATAGCGTAATCTTGAGTTCCTAGTCCAAAGCTTCCCTGGGCTTGTGTCTCCAGAACCCTGGCTTCTCAGAGCTTCCTTGTTGGGCTAGCAGCAACATCTGGCCTGGAATACTGGCTCTGAGACTGTTATGGCTCAGGTGCTTGGGTCCAGTACTCCACTCCCTATACCCAGAACTATAAAGGATAGATAAGACATACTAAAACTCCAAATCTGTTTCTTGGGGCTACAGATCCTAAAGGAACACAGGGGAGGTAGCCCTTCCTTTCTACCAAGTATCCACACTAAAAACGAACAGGGCCTTCACCCCTGGATGCCAAGAGAGAGAGAGAGAGAGAGAGAGAGAGAGAGAGAGAGAGAAAGAGAGAGAGAGAGAGAGAGAGAGAAAGAGAGAGAGAGAGAGAGAGAGAGAGAGAGAGAGAGAGAGAGAGAGAGAGAGAGAGAGAGAGAGGGAGAGAGAACATCCATCCCCTTACGGTAATTTTAAAGACAAAACCAATTCTGTCTGTGTAGCCAACAGAAGGAGGATATTCCAAAACACACGGGGAACACAGAATATCTTCCCTCAGAAGCTAGTCCCTGGCATCTCCCACTTTATCTTATGTGATCTGGGTATATGCCGAAGCCCAGTTATACATATTTGTTAGAAGGATTATGTTTTTCTTTTTTTGCCAGGAAGAAGGAGAGATGAGAGAGAAAGAAATTGTTCATTGAAAAAAATTAAATGATTGAATACATTATAAAAGATAAAATAAGGAGGCTAGAATTGAATACATTAGGGATCCCAGAGATCTGGGATCCCTTTTGGCTCTAACTCCTATGATGCTAATAAAATTGGATAGCTAAAGAAACACAAGCATTGGACTTAAAGGTAAACATAGATTCACACAATAAACTCATAATGTTGAAACCTGAATATAGATCATAGAGGTAAGGATGACATCTGTGATTTTATTGGTCCAGAGATCCCTTAGGTGGGAATAGTCTATATTGGAAGAATTGTGGAAAGATGGACACACTAATGCATTGTTGATGGAGCTGTGAATTTGTCTGGAAAAAATATGGAATTATCTAAAGAAAGCAAAATGTTTATACCCTTTGATCCAGAGATTCCACTGCTAGGTATATATCTCAAGGAGAGCAATGATAAAAAGGCCTGTATAGCCCCTTTAATCTCTAACAATCATGTTCTATATTCTAAGGTTCCTTTAAGTTGTATGTCTCTCTAATGTCCTAAGATCTCTTTAATCTCTAGCATTCTGTAGTTTTTTTGAGGGTCCTTAACCTCCTATCATGCACTTGGGCATGTGTGCATATGCATAAACATCTACATCATTTTAAAATAATACCCTATCTTTTTTTAAACAAATAGTATCATTATCCTATCCCAATTGAAATGATGTCTTTCACAGTAGTCAAACTGGAGTCCTTACTCTTATTCTAATAATCCTGCCAATGCTTAGACACAGCTATAGCTTCTCTTTGGGGGTGTCTTTAACATTTCACACCTTAAAGGGAAGAACTTCAGAGGTCACCTGGTACAATAGCCATCCATAGTATAAACCCTCTTTATAACCTCCCTGATAAGGACTCATCCCATTAGAAGACTTCTAATGCAGGGGAACTGTACATCTCAAGGCAGAACATTCAGTCAAGGTCAGCCTTAGTAAAAGCTTTTCCTTAAGCCAAAATTGCTTATCTTCAATTTGCCACCATTGATCCTTGTTCTGACCAAGTTGAATCCCTCTTTCATCATGACAATGTTAAAAAAATATGGAATCCAATGAACACATCCTCCCCCGCACCCCGAGGCTTCTCTTCTCCCAGTTCTATGAATTCATCTCCTCATGATCTGATTAGGCCTTTAGTCCCTATAACACATTCCTGTGACTATATTCAGTGGTGGTGAATCTTCATTCTAGGATTTTTGTAAAGAGCAAAATTTCATTTGTAGCCAAATAGTTGAATTCAGTTGAACAAGTCTTTATTAAGCACCTAGTACATGCCAGACACTCACTCTCTTAGGTGCTGAGTATACACAGATGAAAATGAAACAGTCTCTGTCCCAAAGAAATATTTGACCAAAACATGCTGATTCTCTCAAAAGCAATAAGTAATCAGCCCTCTTCAGGACAGCTAGGTGGTGTGGTGGATAGAGTGCCAGACTTGGAGTCAGGAAGACCTGAGTTCAAATCTAGCCTCAGAAACTTCCTAGCTATGTGATCTTGGGCAAGTCACTTAAACTCTATTTGCCACCAGAGAAGGAAATGGCAAACCACTCTAGTATCTTTGTCAACAAACCCCGTGGACTGAGGTCCACAGGATCCTGAAGAGTCATATATGACCGAATAACAACTATCACAAAAATTGACCCTACTCATCTAAATTACCAGGATCAAGAGAAACTGAGAAGAGTTCGTGTGAATTCTTGATGGTCTCTTAAATTATCATCAGAGTAGAATGCTATGTGGGGGTGGGGGGTGGGGAATGGTTATCCATGTGCCTGCCATACTCCTCGGGTGAAGGGATGTATATAAAACCTCCATCATAATTGGAACAAGAAAAGAAAGCCATGACCACTGCTCATTTCATCTGGAGCTCGTTCAGAGATCCTGATGGGCTAATTCTGATGCACTTCAGGAGCCTGGATCTACTCCACCTGCACAAAGTGCCCACTACTCACTACTACCGTGTCTTCTCTTCTCCTTTTCTAGAAATTTCCTTTTTGAAGACCCTGCTCCATTTTCTTTGGAAGGAAGGCAGGATGCTTGGCTGGGGGGATCATCTGTGTCTGGGGAGTCTGTTCATTGAGATGGCCTTTCCTACAAACATCATCTGTATCAGTGAGGTTTCCCCTACAAATGCAGTAAGGATAGCCAGTAAAAACAAAAGCAAATCCAAATTCTTTAAAAATAATAATAAAAAGCCCACAGGCACTGGCTGACATTGGGTTGTGGTCCTGTTTAATCCTCCTCAGTCATTCAGATTCCAAATGATGGCTGAGAAAGTTGGAATTTGAGAATTGAATTCTCACAGAATTTGAGAGCTGGAAGGGACCTTAGTGGCCATTCTAGTCCAACTTATACATGAAGGGAATCTCCACTATAACATACCTGACAAGTGGCCACCCAGCCTCTGTTTCAGGGCCTCTGAGGAGAAGAAACCTATTGCCTCCTGAAGCAGGCCGTTCTGATGCCAAACTTAAATGTGCTGATTACTTCTGGTTTTGCCCATTGGGACCAAACAGAGCAAGTTTGATCTCCCTTCAAATATTTGAAGATTGCTAAAATCCCTTTGCTCTCCTGCCTCTTACCATCCATGAGGTTTTGGACAATTCATATCAGCTATATAGGCTTTGGTTTCTTTATTTGTTAGATGGAGGAATGACAGAACTATCACTGGTATTGGACAGGTGGGGCTTTGTCACAGGGCACCAATTTTCGGGGGGTGTATTTCTTCTCTGGGGAAACACTTTCTTCCCACTTCAGTTCCATACTTCCTTCTTGAGGCTCTCCCTGTACATCTTCTTGCCCTCTGGCAATGACAGGGTGCAACCACCCTTGCAGGACTATCTGGGGTTTAGTCCCTCTATAGACTGCATCTACGGTGGTACTATCTTCTATGCTACTGTGTGTCCCCTCCCATAGGTCTGTCTTCTGTAACACTGAACAGCCCCCAAACCCTTCCAAGGAGGGGGAAAAAAAGAATATACCAAAGATTTCAAGGTATAGTGGATAAAGTACTGGACTTGGAATCAGGAAGAGGTTTGTTCAAGTCTTTCCTACGACATTTTCTAGTTATGTGACCACAAGGAAATTAATTAACTTTCTGTGCCTATTTTTCTGTATTTTTTTCTTTTTTAAAAATAATTTTATTGATCTTTTCCAGTAAATCTTCATGGAGAAGGGAATAAGCATTCCTACTATGTGCCAGGTACCGTGCTAAGCATTTTTTTAATCTCTCTTTTTTTATAAGTTAATTTATTTATTTTTAGTTTTCAACATTCACTTCCATAAGTTTTAAATTTTCTCCCCCCTCCAATTCTCCTTATTTTTAGAATGAAGTTTTGGATCAGATGACCTCTAAAGCCTTCTTCCAGCTCCAAACCGATGATCTTGTGAGTTCGTCTATGGCACAGTTTGATCTAGTTATAATCTTGGATAAGAAACTATGCACGCCCTACCTTGCAGGGCTGTTTGGGAGAGAATGCTCTGTAAATCCGAGTGCTAGAGAATGAGGGGACTGCTTACACACCTCCTTCTTCCCTATAGTCCCAGATGGCAAGTACTGAAAGTATTAGATTACTCCTCCTTCTTCCACCTCTGGGAACCTGTATTTATAGAGTGCCAAAGTTTTACAAAGCACTTTTTGTCCCTACACATCCATCAATCCACAACTCACATTTACAGAGAGCTTTACAATCTGTACGTTTCTTTGCCTGACTCTCTCCTTTGCCCCTATTACATTTTATTTTCATTACATTTACTTATTCACGTGATCCATCTCCTCGAGCAGACTGCAAGCCCCACAAGGGCAGGAACTGCCTATTTTCACCTGTAAGAAGTATAGGAATATAAAGCACATAATAGGCACTAATAAACGCTTGATAGAGTGAATTAAATTGAGTTGACAAATCACTTTTACATTCATTAACTAATCTGCTCCTCAATATACTGTTATTCTCAAGGATATATATATATTATATATATACACACATATGTGTGTATACATGTATATACATACGTGTGTGTATACATGTACATTAATACATATATGTGTGTATCTACATATATATGCACTATAGTCCCTCTTAGTGTGACTGCATCTATGGTGGTACTATCTTCAAGCTGAAAGAAGGCTTTACACACACACACACACACACACACACACACACGCATACATATTTGTGCTAGATATATTCAGGGGACTAAAGGCTCGATTTCAGTTCAGTCAGAGGCCAGATAACCAACACTGAGGAGTGAGATGGGATGGATATGGGCTGTAAAACTCTAAGATCACTTCCCACTCTGAAATTCTCTGATCCCTATACTATCTGCTTGAAATCTCAAGAAGAAAACTAGGAATGATAGGTGTAAGCAGTGACGGGGGTGGAGGCAGTTTTCTGTTGAGCATAAGGAAAATTATCCAACAATTAGAATTAACCAAAATTGGGATGGGCTGTCTCATGAGGTAATGAGATCCCTGTCATTAGAAATCTTCAAAGAAAAGTCTGGATGACCACTTGTTGGGGATGTTTCACAAAAGATTTTTGGTAAGGTATGGAGTTGGACAAAATAAACTTTGAAGGCCCTTCCAGTTCTGAAATTTAGTGATTTCGAAATTGGATTTAGAATCGGGACACTAGAGTTTGAGTCTCAGATCCTTCACTAATTAGCTGTGTGATCTTGGACAAGTCACTTTCCTTCAGTGAGCCTCAGTTTCCTCATTTGTAAAATGAGATAGAATATTTGTTCTATTTATCCATTGGTTTTTGTGAAAGTCAAAAGAATCACTCATGTACAGCATTATATAAGTACAAATGGTTGTTATTATTACTACTATTACAGGAACAAAGTGGTCCAGTTCCCTGCCCCTCTTCTCGAGCACTTTGGTCCTATAGGTGCCATTAATGACAAGCCTTCCATCTCCGGGGTTTGGACCCAATCTCCGCCTGTCGGTGCTCTCTAATGGATAGGAAAGTGCACGCTCAGCTAGAAACAGAGCCAGTACCAATAAGCTTTTGGACCGCAGAGGTACGGTGAGGGGAATCAGCAACATCAACGGAGGGTCAGCCAAGGGTATGCAGCACTAAGATGGCCCAGATTAGCTGGGCTACGTTCTCTGGAGGCTTCTCTTCGCCAAAGCTGGCTCGGGTTCCTCCAGTGGCGTCAGCAGGAAAGGGGTGGAGGTGGGGAAGGGCAGCAGAGATAGCTCAGCTAGAAGGAGAAAGTGTTGAGGAGGCAAGGAGAAGCCTGAAACCCTGGGCTTTAATCCTTGCTCTTCCATTTTCTATCTGAACTACCTTGGGCAAGTTACGTCCCTGGCCTGCGCCTCATCTTCCTCATTTGTAAAATAAGGACGGCTCTGTCCTTCCTCACAGTGCTGTTGAGAAGATCAAATAAGATAATGCCTATGAAACTCAATTTTGTTAAAAAAAACATTTATTAAGAATTTACTGCATACAGAGCACTATGCTTGTCGCTGGAGAAGAAACACAGTTTAGATAAGTCAACAAGTTAAAAAATATTTATTAAGCACCTACTATGTGCCAGGTACTATGCTAAACACTGTTGTTCCAAGAAAGGTGAGCACAAGTAGAACCTATATCGGATTACACGCCATTTTGGGGAGGGGGGGCAGGAGAAGGAGGGGGAGAAAATTTGGAACTCAAAAACTTGTGGAACTAAGTGTTATAAACTAAAAACTAAAAAGAAATAAAAACAAAAAACTAAAAAAAAAAGAAAGGTGAACACAGTCCCTGCCCTCTGTGCACTCATAATCTAATAGGGGGAGATAATATACAAGTAACTAAGTACAAATAGGATACATACAGGATAAACTGGAGATGATCTCAGAGAGAGAACACCAAGATTAAAGGAAGACTGGGGAAGACTTCTTGTAGAAAGTGGGAGTTTGGCCAAAATTTGAAGGAAGACAGAGAATCTAGGAAGCAGAGGTGAAAAGGGAGGGAACTCCAGGCATGGGGGACAGCCAGTGACAATGCACAGTGTTGGAAAATGGAGTGTCCTATTTGGCCAGGCCCACTGGACTGGGGAGAGGTAGAAGGTACAAGAAGAGTGGCAAGGTGGAGCGGGGCCAGGTTATAAAGGTTAAAAGCCAGAGGATTTTGTATCTGGTCCTGGAGGTAACAGGGAGCTACCAAAGCCTAATGAAGTTTATGGGGTGGAGAGAGGGGTGTGTGGCAATAGATAAGATATAGACCCTATTCTATTCCCATAGAGCTCAGTGATTTGTAAAGTATAAAGAATTAGCTGGGAAGTATGGTAGAATGAATGAATGAATGAATGGATAGATGGATGGATGGATGGATGGATAAATGAATGAATGGATAGATCAATCGATGGATGGATGAACGAATGAATGAATGAATGAATGCATAGATGGATGGATGGGTGAATGAATGAAAGAATGAATGAATGAAACATTTATTAAGAGTTTACTATGTTCAAACGTTTATTTAGGTCTAACTGTGGGCAAAGCACTGTACTAAGAGAGACAGTCCTCAGTCTCAAATAGCTCACATTCTATGGAGGAGACAGCATCAGAAGGGGTTTTAGCTATAATCAGATGGAAAAGTCCAGTGCTTCTTAGAGTATAGGGCAAAGCAGATGCTGATGTATTTTCTTTCATGTCATTTTTATTAGTAAAACCCATCACCTTCTGGTACTGAATCATTTTATAGTGCCAAGGACTTTGGGGGAGAGAGTTTCATTTGTAGGTATTCAGTAGCTGTGGATGCAAAGAAGGCAGAGGCTTCAGAGACAGTTGACAGCTCACATCTGGACCAAGAGCTGTGGGGTCAGGCGGGTAGCAGAGTTGGTGGTGGTCTGGGGCGGGGCACTGCTGTTCTAAAGATTTTGGGGTTTTCCTGCTCCTCAGTGGCAGTACATTTGCGGTCTATGTTGGTGGTGGGGATGGTGACAGACCCCTTCCCCCAAGCATGGTTCCTCTCATTGGTGACTGTGAGGGTGAGGCTGGAAGCAGGGCTTTTCTGGAGCTGGTTCTGCAATCCCTAAGGTTGTTGTGTTTAGGGCCCTGGCCTGTCTCCGTCGGGAGTTTGAAAGGAAGTGGTGGTTTGACAAGCCTGGCAATGAGACTTTCTGCTTCTCCCTCAGGATGTCTTGTCTGTCCCATTTGTGGTAATTAGAAAAGAGGAAAAAACACAGGATTTGGCATAAAGGGACATCTGCTTCAATGCCTATTAACTCTGGGAGTTAGTATGCGCAAGTTACTTGAATTTTCCTGGGCCTCTGTTTCCTTGTCTGTGTAATGGGGACAATACTACTTTTCTCTTCCTTGCTTCACAGGGTTGTCTTGCAGAAAATGTTTTATCAACTATAAAGTCCTCTAAAATGTGAGAAATGTGAGCTTTTAAGGTTCTGTATGGAGTAGATTAGTGGTGTCAATCTCGAATAGAAACTGAGAGCATTAAACTGTATGTAAGGATCCCTGTGGGCTGCATATTGAAAACCACATATTCAGCAATACCACCACTAGGTCTGCATCCCAAAGAGATCCTAAAAAAGGAAAAAGGACCCACGTGTATAAAAATATTTATAGCAGCTCTTTCAGTGGTGGCCAAGAACTGGAAATTGAGAGGATGCTCATCAGTTGGGGAATGGCTGAACAAGCTGTGGTCTATGAATGAAATGGAATACTATTGTGCCATAAGAAATGATGAGTAGGAGGATTTCAGAAAAACCTGAAAAGACATATGAACTGATGCTGAGTGAGGGGAGCAGAACCAGGAGAACATTGTCCACAGTAACAGCAACACTTTCGATGATCAACTATGATAGACCTAGCTCTTCTCAGCAACACAATGATCTAAGCAAATTCCAAAAGGCTCATGATGGAAAATGCAAACCACATCCAGAGAAAGAACTCAGAGTCTGAATACAGATCAAAGCAGACAATTTTCACTTTTTTGTTTTTTGTTTTCCCTTTCTCATGGTTTTTCCCTTTCATTCTCATTCTTCTTTCACATGACTAATGTGGAAATATGCTTAATATGATTGGAGGACTAGCTTTGCAGTCAGACCTGGGTTCAGATCTTAGTGCTGTTTCGCACTGCCTGTGTTACCTTTCTCCAGCCACATCATTGTCAGCCTCGGTTTTCCCTTCTTCAAAATGGGTGGGTTGGACGTTGGTAACTCTTGAGTTTCTTTCCAGTTGTGACACCGCATGCTCCAAGCCCACTTCCAGCCCTGATGTTGTATATCTGGAGCTTGTTTTGAGTTCCAAAGAGTATGATTCCTTTGACCCCTGACAACATTTGTATTTTAGACTTGGAGGAAGGATGCATGGGTAGCTGAGCTGTGCTCCTTTCTATCTCTGCCTCGTCTTCTTAGCTCCTTCTCCTTGACGTGCTCCAGGCCCAGTAACCTCCACAGCTGGATTAAAAGCCAATTAGAACTCTCAGTAGCCTGCTGCTCTTTGACCTAGGACCTGGAGATAGAGGAGAAGCCCCCCTGGAAGGCAGGAAGGCCTCTCAAGCTGATGATCCTCAATCTCTGGGGATCAGTCAGGGTCTCAAAGCCATCACTCCTGCTCAGAAGCTGGTCCAAACTGAGACTAGGTTGGCCTCAGCCTTAGAACCCCCTCGTGTTTTGTTAAAGGAACAGCTGCCAGAAAGCTGAACAGTCTCCAAGGGGACAGCTCTGGTTTTCATTATGACCTGTCAACTCACCTCCCGCTCTCCAGTATTGCCTCAGAGAATGCTGGGCCCCTGGTACAGTCTTCATGGCCAGCTACTGGAGATGGGGGAGGGCCAAGGACTACTTCTCAGAGAGACAGTATGGTGTAGTAGAAAGAGCACTAGGCACAGGACTAGATTAGCTTTAAGACTTGTACCCTCTCTGACTCCCAGTTGGGGTTAGACTGAAGAGCCTCTAATGTGACTTTTATCTCTGAGTAAACATGGTGTACAGCAGTCCCATTTTACAGATGTAAACTGGCACTCTGAAAACCATCATGGTACAGTGGAAAGAATGTTAATACTGAAGCTGAGAGAACCTGGGTTCAAATCCTAACTTACTACCTGGGTGGTCCATCCTAGAGTGCTGGACTTAGAATGAGGAAGACCTGAGTTCAAATCCTCCCTCAGGGACTTACTAGCTGTGGGACCTTAGGCAAATGACTTCACTTCTGTCAGCCTCAGTTTTCTTTCTCATCTTTAAAATGGAAATGATAATCTAGCATCCATCTCATACGGTTGTTGTGAAGATTAAATGAAATAATGTGTAAAGTGTTTTGTGAAGCTTAGACAATGATAATAATAGCTAGCATTTTTATAGTGCATTAATATTTTCTAGCATTTTTATAGTACATTAATATTTTCTAAGTACTTTTACAAGTGTTATCCTATGTAATTTTCACAACAACCCTAAAGCCTCATATAAACACTAGCAATCATCACTGTTACTATTATAAACTCACTTATATCGCTGAAGCTTTCTGGGCTTCAGTTTTTTCATCTTTAAATGAAGCAGTTGGATTAGAAATCTGCGAAGTCTCAGCCAGCTCAAAATCTATGGTGCTAAATTATGACTTGTAAGTTGTAAATCAAAGAGCACATGGTGTATGAGAACATGAGCTCCTTAAGATAAGAGTAGGAATAATTGTTTGCCTTTCTTTGCATCCTTGCTGTTTAGCACAGTGCCCAGCACATAGTAGGTGCTTAATAAATGCTTATCGACTGACTAACTAGTGGATAGAACTTTTTGCGCTCTTTGTGCTAGGTGCTGTAGTGGACAGAGCACTGGACTCAGAGTCAGGAAGACCTGAGTTCAAATCCTACCTTAGATATTTGCTAGCTGTGTGACCCAGGGCAAGTTCTTTGAATGCTGTTTGCCTCATCTGTAAAATAGGGATAAAATAGCAACTGCCTCTCAGGATCAAATGAGATCACATAAGGTGATTTGCAAACTTTAAAGTGCTGCATGTACAGCTAGGTCCTGATAAATGGATAATGAATCCCATAAAGTAGGAAGTTAAAATTACATAAACATGGTCAACAGTTCTAGCTCAATGGAAATATGCACTATGAATTGAAATGCAAGAAATTCATTACTTTCATTAATTCACTAATTCAGACCTAGCTGAAAATATTAACTATCAGCTATTACTTACTTTATTAGTTAACAAGAATTTTTGAGCACTTATTGTGAGCTGAGATACAGTGTAATCACAAGCAAAGTGGGACTTTATTTGTTATCTTTTGTTTTGGAGGGCTTCTCAGCACTAAGACAATCAAGTGCCTTTGATGGAGTCTTGCCTTTGTTTGTAGGAAGGCCCACACACTTTTGCTAGTTAGATCATGAAAGGTGCAAAACCCTCTTGAGGTGTCATGCCCTCTGATCCTGAAGAAGTGTATAAATACTCTGAGGTTAGCATTTTGTTTGGGGCTCACTCATTGGAAGAGTGTTGGTTTGGGGACTCTGGGTAGACATTAAGGAGACCCCTCTCCCCGGGCTTTGAAAAACCCAGATGTTGGCGCTTATTGTTATGGTAACTATGTATGTATTGCTATGGTCAGACAGATAGAAGCCTGTCTGTTGATTTGTGTCATTTTTGCTCTGTTTATAATTTCTGCTTGTAATTTCTCTTTGTATTTGCGCTGAAATTCAGGGTGCTGACATTTTCCCCTGAACTAAGTGAATGATATATGTATGTTTGATTAAAGTGAGATTGCAAACTCATTAAAGATGCTTTCCTTAGAAAAGCAGATCAAAGAACCTATACTAGCAGCCCTCCTGTGTGCCAGTGTTGTCTTGTTGTTGGTCTTACACAGGCACAGTAGCTGTAAGTAACATTGCTGTTACATACAGACAAAAATGAAATAGTCCCTGTCTTCAAGGAACTTATTGTTCATCAAGGGAGATAAAATATACATATATAGAAAATATAGAAATATATTAGAAAATATAGAAAAATAGAAATAGAAAAGATAGAAAATGTGTCCATGATAAATATAAGGTAAATTTATAGGTGGGGAAGGTACTATCAGCTGGGGGAATCAGGCAAAGCTTTATTTATAGAAGGTAATATTTGAGCAGATTCTGTAATGTAAAGTAAGAGCACATTCCAGATGGCAGACAAAGGTGCAGAGGTGGGAAATGGGATATCTTGTGAGGAACAGAAACAATGTCAGTTTGGCTGGATTATGGAGTATGGGGTGGGGGAAGCATAAAATGGTTGGAAAGGTTGGTTTGGGCCAGGTTGTGAAAAGCTTTAAAAGTCATAACAAGGGGTTATATTTGGTCTTAGAGATGTAGGAAGGCAATGTAATGTAAGGCAGGGGCGGGTGGGGAGGGGAAGCCCATATGTAGTGAAGCTCATGTGTAGAAAGTTTCCTGCCAGTGTTGAGGGCTGTAATTGCGTGCCTTGATGGGGGGCAGAATAGACATCCCTAGCCTCTTCTCCCCCATCTTTTTCCAAGGGAGACTTTCATTGCAACCAATAGGGTAAGTGGAAGGCTGAGGTCCAGGTCACTCTGCTCTACTCAGGAAGAGAGGGGGTGACAGACTAGAAGTATGAGTCTCTGCTCTTGAATATTGTTAGTCTAGGAGATACAGTTGGGTTGACTTGTGATCACTTTGTCATTATCAACAGAGGAGGACCCCAAGCTCTATATCTAAGGCTTGATTCCTTTCTCACTACATACCAGTTACACAATGAACACACATAGCAAATAGCAAAGAAATCCATTTATCCAAAATCATAGCAAAACAGAAATCAGAGAAGGTATACATTGGAGAATGTGTACCACACAATACAGAGTGAAAGAGCTCTGCCATTGACAATGAGACAACTCAACTCAACCAAGAGAGATTGTCCTTGATCTTACCCAAGGGGAAACTTCCCAAAGTCTCTAGAGTAGCAAGCTAGATATAGGGACATGATTACTTCCAGCTCCATTCATGTCTTCCCAGAGTCTTTTCCTTCAGCATCCTAAAGTGGGAGTGTCCTCTCTGATCTAACCTTTTAAACTTGGAAGCCAGAAGCACCCAAAATGATTCAAAGTTTGATAAGTCCTGAGGACTGGCCTTGATGAGTCCCAAAGGAGACCAGCTGAGAACTGAAGCTCTCCTACCTCTCATCAATTCTGCCCCACCCCTCATGCAGAGCAGGGCAGGTCAGGGTATTCATCTCTACCAGTAAGGAGAGAGTCCCATGTCAAGGGACTTTTGGAAAGGGGTTATACAAGTTCATTGAGCAGGGAGATAATGTAGACAGGCAGGACTTGAGGAAAATCACTCAGGCAGCTCTGGATGTAGAAAGAACTGAAAAGTGGAGGGATTGGAGCAGGGAAAGACCAATTTAGGAGTCTGTTGTAATAGTCCTAGCCAAATGTGATAAGCATTTGAAAGTGGGTGATGGAATGAATAGAGCAATAGACTCTGAATCCAGAAGACTGAGATAATGATTGCAGTTCTCAAAGTTAACAAATTTAACTCTTAATCATTCATTGTGCCTCAATTTCCTCATCTGCAAAATAGGGGAATTGGGTTCAATGGCCTTTAAAGTCCATTTTAGCTATAAATATTCTATTGTTTATGCAAATTTAAGAGAATGACAAAACATTTAGGAGGTAATCCAGCAGGCAGGTGAAGATATGGGGCTGGAGCTTAGGGGAGAGTTTGGGGCTCCATGTTTATCTTTCAATAGTCCCTGCCTGATTGAGAAGTCAAATATGTGGGGATGTTTTCTTGGACCAGAGGCAAGTCCTCTACAAGGGAGTTTTTTGATGTTCCTCCCGTAAACCTGGTTTCTGCCCTTGCCTTCTGTTTTTCTGCCTGGCTCCCTGGCATGGGAGTGCTTTTAGGTGGTCTCCTAAGCCAGGATGGGGCAAGATGTCCCAGTGAAATGGACATAATGTTCTAATTTCATTCCACTTGACTTTTGAGACAGACACATTTCATTTTCCAAATCAGGTGCCAATTGGGTGATGGGCCAGAGCCTCCCTCTGTGAGCAGGCACAGAAAGCAGACACCTCCCTGCTGTTGGCTTCATATAGGGAAGACAAGCCCATTTTAATGAAAAACCCAAGCTGTAGAAGCATGAGACATGAGTTTGAATCCTGGCTCTGACACATACCAGCTATCCTCCTTGACGCTCACTAATGTGCCCTCTCTGAGCCTCAACTTCCTCATTTAGAAGAAATTCCCATTAGATTATAAGCTTCTTGAGGGCAAGGACTTTGCTTCTTTTTGTATCCCCAGTGCTTAGCACAGTGTCTAGCACATAGTAGGCACTTGATAAATGTTTGTTGATGAACTTATAAAATGGGGTTGATAATTCCTGTACTACATATCTAACAAAGTTGTTTTGCCCAAAGGGCTGTGACGTGTGTGTTACATGCAGCAATTTTCAGATCTTTTCTCTGTGTCTATTATAACACCTCTTCTGATGTACTTAGCTTATCCTTACACTTGAGAGTTAGGTCTTCAGGTTCTGGGGCTAACCTGGTAGATGTGCATTCCTAATACTGCATAGCTCAAGAGCTACTAACAATCATACCACTGACCTGATTTGCTCTTGGCCAAGGCATTTACTAAGATGGCAGAGTAAGAAGAAGAGGGACCAAATCATTGCCCTCTCTCCCCCTAAACCTGGATTGCACTTTCCCACAAATGCACATGATGTCCATGGGAAGAGTGGACTCAACCTTAGAGTAACAGGAAGTCAGTTACATAGATGATATGTCTTTGGCAAAAGTAACTAATAATTCCTGGTGTCACCAAGTTACACTTGTCCTCTTCACTGAGTCCTCAGATAGCTCCTCTTGGGTATAGCCTTATCTGCTGGGCAGGTTGCTCAACTGGACTCCCAGGCTCTGCCCCTTTCCACAGCTTAACTCTTGATGCTCAGGGCTAGCTCCCTGAAGCTACTTCCTCCCTTGGGAGACACTCTCTCTCTGTATCCCTAAGGTAAAGGTTCTTACATTCTTGTGTGTCGTGGACCTCTGTGGAAGTTGGTGGAGTTTATGGTGCCTTAGAATAAGTCTTTAAATACATAAAACAAAAATATATAGGATTATAAAGGAAGTTAATTATATGGAAAGGCAGTTATATGTCAGAGAAGGAAATAGCAAACCACTCCAGTGTCTTTGCCAAGAAAACCCCAAATGGATCTTCATAAAGAGTCAGACACACTGAAATAGCTGAACAACAACAGTTTGATACGTATATGTATGTGTATATGTACATATATATGTGTATGTATGTTTATATATGTATACATGTGTGTGCATGCATATTATATATGTGTGTATATATTGCATATATAGTTATGTGTGTTTATATGTGTCTATCCCATGCTTATCCAATTATAGGATTTAAATCCCTTGATTTTTCAAAGGAAGAACCAGCAGCCAAGAGACTTATTCAGAAGCAAATAGGCCTTTAATAATGGAGCTAGGATCCAAACCAAAGTCCTAAAATCTCCCTTCCAGTGCTCTTTCCGCTATCCCTAATATCTCTCTCTCTCTCTCTGTCCCTGTCTCTGTCTCTTTCTCTCTCTTCTTTTCCCTCCTTCCCTCCCCCTCTCTTTCCTCTTCTTCCCCTTTCTTTCCTCTTCTCTTTCCCCCTCTTCCTCTCTCCTCCTCTTCTCCTTCTCCTTCTTCTCTCTCCCCCTCCCTCCTTCCCTCTCTCTCTCTCTCCCCCTCTCTCCTTCCCTCTCTCTCTCTCTCTCTCTCTCTCTCTCTCTCTCTCTCTCTCTCTCTTTCTGTCTCTTTGTCTCTTTCTCTCTCTCTGTCTCTTTCTCTCTCTGTCTCTGTCTCTCTCCCCTCTCTCTCTCTCTCTTTCCCTCTCTCTCTCTCTCTCTCTCTCTCTCTCTCTCTCTCTCTCTCTCTCTCCCCTTCCCTCCCTCTCTCTCTCTCTTTCTCTCTCTCTCCCCTCTCCTTCCCTCCCTCCCTCCCTCCCTCCTCCTTCCTTCTTCACCTCTCTCGCACACTTTCTAGGTGAACTCTGTGAAGAAATCCTCTTGCCTCTGGGGAAAAGGTTTGGGTTTTGGAATCGGCACCAAAAGAATCCCACTGTTGATCGATGCAGGGGAGGCCAGAAGGGCCCACAGCAGATCCTCCTCAGATGATTTCCCCCAGGCCCTGTGTGTTTAGGGCCTGCATTTTTGTCTTTGCCTACTTCCCCACCCCCACATGGCTCAAGCTGATGGCCTCAGGCTTCTGAACACAGACGCTACCTCACCCCTGCTGACCTTGGCCAAGGCAATGGGCAAGACAGGCAAACTGAGAATAGAGAAAGCTGCTCTTGACCAAAGGAGCTTTGTCAGTTTTTCCACTCCATTTCCCCATCTGTATTTGGCCTGCTCAGCACGCGTGGGTGCGTGTATGTGTGTGTATGTGTGTGTGCATGTACACCTGTGTGTGTGTGCCTGTATGCACGCGCGTGCATGCGTGTGCGTGTGTGTGTGTGGGGGGCATTTAGCCCCAGCCCTCACTGCCAAGGGCCTTGTGTGTTACCCTAAGTGTAAATGATAGAGTCAGATGGGGCAAGATAGTTCAAATCTGGGCCCCCGGAGCCGAGCAGCCTAAATCTTTGAAATAACAGCCCCGCAGGTATTTGAAAACAACAGTAATTTTTCTTCTCTGCAGCAAAACAGCCTTAGTTGCTAACTCAGTTGATATGTGCGTGGTATGTGTTTCCAGTCTCACTCTAACCCTGTTACTCTCCTCTTGGATAAGCACCAGTTGCTTATTGGTATCTTGGGCCGGTATTCTAGCTGTGATGCTCAGTATCTGGGTGATGGTGGGTCAGTCACTTTCTGAGCCTGTTTCCTCATCAGTAAAATAAGGCATTTACTACTTGTACAATGAACGTAATAAATGCTTTGTAAGCCTTAAAGTGCCATATAAATGTGTTTTTACTGTTAATATTATTGAAGCATAACACCCAGAACTGTGCACATGCATGTGTACACACACACACACACACACACAAAGAAAAAAAAAAACAACTCTCCAGTTGTTTTCTGACCAAGGCAGAAAACAGCAAGACAACTACCTCCCATATCTAGACATAAGATTTTATTCATGTAATCTAGGATTTTTTGGGTGACATTAGATTTTTTTTGGTGACATACTTCAATGGATCCGTGATCTCACTTATATGAGTACAACCTCCATTGGTATAGATTATAACCTTGGTGTTTGTTGTTCATCCTTCATTTTCAAAGAGGACCATAACAGGGTCATAATTTGACTTGTGTGTGAACTACATTTAAGTGGGGCAGAGTTGCACAAAGTTGTCAGTCTCACTCTGTCGTCCAGAGTTATCAAAGTCCAGTGGCAAGACGAAAGTCAGGATTGCTGGCAGTGGCCCATGGCAGTGGATGACCCTGGCTACTTTGAGGTCTGACCAAGCTCTAAGGGCTTCACAGCGCCTGCTTCAAGATTACAACCAACCCACATTTGCTCATCTTATTATAACCCATATCCTTCCAAAATCCTTCTTAGATGATCAAACACCCCAAAGATTTTTTGGTGTGTCTTTTTACATTCTGTAGGGTTAACCTTCCTTAGAAATTAGTGGAACAGTAGGACGGGTCATTCATTACCCCCTTTTCTCACTCCATGATTGACCTAACTCCTTTTCCAACACCATTCTTTTCTTCATTGATATCCATGACACCACTTTTTATGTAAAAGTCACAATTAGGAACAATCTTGATTCTTTCGTGAGTGTGGCATTCCAAATTTCAAAAACATATAGTATCACTTACAAAACATTGGAGTTAAAAATGAGTTTTGTGTCAAGAAGCATGATATCCTTAAAAGTGCTATGTAACCTTCTAAATACATTCCAGTCTGATCTCTTCCTCCTTTTTAATACTGCACCTAGCTCATTGCCCACCTGTAAGACCCATTAGAAATATATATATATATATATATATATATATATAGATAGATAGATAGATAGACTATTAATGTTCATCTAATTGTGTCATAATCTGAAAAATAAATTTTCATCTGTTCTTTCCTATATGAGTTGTTAAGCCATTCTTTTTTGAATGGTTAATGTTCCCATTGAATAGTCAGCAAAATGTTGATAATTGAAGAATTCCACCATCTTTGGGGAATTCTGTTTGGACTCTGCCCAGAACATCCTACATGATGATGGTGAACAAGTCTGATGAAGTGTTTTATGCCTTGTTTGATATTAAAAGTCAGAGGCTCATTGAATGAAGTTATCTCCATGGTAGCGTCTGTCAAACAATCTTGTTTGAGCTAAACATATACATGAGAAATATTTTCTTGAAGGAGAACCGTTAAGTTTACATTTTGCCTCACTAAGTCAAATTTTTTTTCAGAATCAACAAGTGAGAAATGAAATAAAGTCTTGTATTCTCTAATTTTTCCTCCAATAAATATATCCTACTAATCTGCAACAGAAATATCAGTGATCTTAGGGCAATTGAGAAATTAAGTGGCTTGCTGAGAGTTTCCCAGCCAATGTGTGTCAGAGGCTAAATGTGAGCCCAAGCCTCTCTGACTCTAAGAATGAGTCTCTAACCACTATAGCACACTTCCCTACAGCTGAATATTTATTGAGGTTTTAAACATTATATGATTTGTAGCATCCTTTGCCCTCTTTTCTTCTTGGAAACCCAGAGAGGAGTGCTATTCTGCGTATGCCGAAAACACAGGGAAGGGAGCCTCACAGGCCTGAGGGCCATTTAACCTTTGGTTTGATTTTAGGGATTGCTGTGGCCAAATAATTGGTCAGCAACCTTACTGGTGAGGAACCATCCCATGCTTACTTAGACCGATCCTTGGACAGCAGTTAAAGTCTATTTCTAAGATTATATTTGAATATTTTCCAGTTTGTTTGAATCTGCCAGAATCCACATTCCGCTGGTAAAGCCTTCAAGAACCCAAGGTCAAGTTCACAGGATGATGGATCTCATTGGAGTGGGATATTTGTTGAGGCGTCGGTGAAACACTGTTGATTAATACTGAACTTGTGGTCAGGTCAAATCCACAGCTCTCTTTTTCACATATACTACTTTCTAGCCAGCTCTTTCCCATCCTGTACTTATGCAATGATTCTTCTTTCTAAATCTCAGCATAAGACTTTATATTTATCCCTGTTACATTTCATCTTCTGTGAAAAGTGAGCATTACCCAGATGATTACTTGCAGCTGTGGGCAATTCATGGAAAGTCCATCAGTATGTTTATCTTTGACAAGCCCTGAAGGTGGACAATAGGATGGACCTGGAATTGGATAGGGGGAGAAGAGTGGGCTGGATTAGGGAAACTGCACACCATTTTCAATGATGCCACCACAACCCTCTTTCTCCTTTAAACAAAGTTAATATCAGCTGATTGACCGAAATTCACCAAATTCTCAGAAGAGGCAAAATGGCAGTAGGTCTCTATTCTATCGTCCAATTCGTTAGATAAATCCCTCAGCTTCATGTCATTCCAGAGTTTCATAAGCCTGACATCTATGTGTTCATCCAAATTATTCATATTAATGACTAGAGCAAGGTCAGGTCAGTTAGCCAGTCAATTAGTCAATAAGCATTTATTAAGTGCTTACTATGTGCCAGCCAGCGTGCCAAGTGCTAGACTTACAAATAAAGGCAAAAACACAGTCCTCGCCCTCAAGGAATACACACTATAATGGCAAGAGAAAACACATAAATAACCAGGGACATATGAAATATATGTAGAGGAAGGTAAGGTAATCTCAAAGGAGAGGGTACCAGTAGCTAGAGTGAATGGGAAAGGCATTCTGTTTCTACAGAAGGAGATTTGATCTGAGTCTTGAAGGAAGCCAAGGAAACTGAGAGATGGGATGGAGGAAGTGATTCCTTTGATACTCTGAGAAATAACTTACCTCGGCCAGGTGGCTTGAACTATTTGACAGAAGGAAGCTGGGGTGGGGAGGAAAAGGGAAGTTATCCAAACAACGTCGTCCAGAGCTCTGCCTCTTCCTCTCCCTCTCTCTATCTGTACCCATCTCCATCCCAGTCCCTGGCTGTCAAATTCCTACCTCATGTAGGTAGGAATCAACAGCATCAGCCAGGGTCTGTCCACAGAAGCAGGTCATTCAGAGCACTGAGGAAGACAGGGTTGGCCCCACCTTCTAGGCCTCAAAAGGATGCTGAAAGCTGTCATGCTCACCATATTTAGCACATTGTATACAAACTGAATCCAAACTCAAACTTTTTTGTACCACTGAGTTATTGACTTCTTACTTGAACTAAAACCATTTTTCCAGTACTTGGAAGGATAGTGGTACCCTCAAAAGAAATAAGGAATTTGGATTGAAAAATAAAGAGTTGCACTTAGGTCTTGCTGAGTTTGAAGTGTCTAAAGGGCATCCACTTGAGGATGTTCAATAGGCAGAGAGTAATAGAAGCTGGAGTCTGGGAGAGATTCTAAGGCTAGAATTATAAATCTTGGAATTATCTGCATAGAGATGATGTTTGAATGGGATCTCCATAAAAAGAAAACAAAGAGAGAGAGAGAAGAGAAGAGGGCCCAGAACAGAAACTTCTATGAGACTCATGGTTAGGGGCCGGACCATGGATGAAGAATCAGCAAAGGAGATTAGGGAGGACCAACTAGACAGATAGAAAGAGAACTGAGAGCAGGATAACAAAAATCTAGGGAAGAAAGTATCCAGGAGGAGAGGGTGTTCAATGATGTCAAATACTTCAGAGAGATTAAGAAGGATGAGAACAGTGGGAAAAAACTCATCGTATTTAGCAACGATCGTTGGTAATAGAATCATTGTAGCTAGGTGGTGAAGTCATAACTCAGATCGGAACAATTTGAAGGCTAAGAGGGGAGGACATGGAGACAAGACTATAAATAGCCTTTTCCACAAATTTAGCTGTGAAGCTATAAAAGGGAAGAGAGACATAGGATGATAACTGCAGTGTATGACAGGGGCCAAAGAAGGATTATTTTTAAAGAATGGGATATAATTGGATATTCTTGTTGACCTTGGTAAAGAGAAGGGCCACTTTTTAGGCAGAGGCTAGAGCAATGTAAGAGAGAATGGGAGGTGATCTCAAGGGATTTTGAAATGGAGAATAGTGGGAAAGAGGAAACTGAAAAGGTAGAATATCTCTTTTCTTAGTAAAGTATGAAGTGAAGTGCTTTGTGGAAAGGAAGAGAGTGGGAATGGGGCAGGAAGTTTTGAGAAGACAAAAGAAGGTTCTAAATAGCTGCTATGGTGAGTGCAATAGAGTTGACTGGGAAAAATTAGAAGTTCCTGGATCATGCCACAGAGACAGGAGATAGAACTGAGAGGCAGCAAGGCTTAGCCAGCTGCCAGGAAACAAAGCTATGAGGATTATGGCACAAGGAATCTTCCAGCCAGCAGACAATACTGGAGACACAATACTTGCTAACTCAGAGCAGGAATTTTCCAGGAATTTGCTCAGGGAGGAGCCCACAACTTTTTCTCCATTGGGGCATGAGTCCCTGTATTCGTTTGTATAATGGGTGGGATTGGGGGGAGGGCCCATGAAAATGATTCTATTGCTTAACTATTTCCTGTTTTTTTTACTTTGTTATTTTCTCCAAATGAAATATTTTACTATTTTATTTATGCCTGATCTATTACTAGAATTGGCACTTGATGGGGGCTCGAGCCATATGTTATCCACACATTGTAGGCAGTAACCTATGGGAATTCCAAAAATGAGTGAAATACATGGTTTACATCAATTTAACAAACTTATATTTAGCATCTATTATGGAAGGAAAGGGTTCCAGATTGGAAATAAGGAGTAAGAAGACCTAGATTTTAATCCTGATTCTGACACTAAGTTGAATGACTTTGGGCAAGTAAGTCACTCCCTTTCTCTGGGCTTCAGTTTCTCTTTAAAATAAAAAGATTTAACTTGATCATCTTTAAAGTTCCCTCTAACTCTAACATCCTATGTAGTCAAAACATACTCCTTACATCCACCTCTGAGAATTTTTTACTTCCCTCAAAGTACTACTCAGGTGCCATGTTCTATATGAGATCTCTCCTGCTCACTCTCATTGCTAGTTCTCTCTCCTGGAAATCATATTGTATAGCCTCGTATAGATTTCACCTTCACTTGTGATGTACATTTTTTAATCCCTTGAGTAGAATAGAAGATCCTTGAGAGCAAGGAGAATGTCACATATAGTAAATGGCTAATATATATTTTAAAACTGAATTGTTGAATAAATCATTTGAACAAATGTAATACTGACTTTTGGGGGAAGCTAGGGAGCACAGTGGATAGAATGCTGCGCCTGGCGTCATGAAGACTCATCTTCCTGAGTTCAAATCTGGCCTCAAACACTTACTAGCTGTGTGATTCTAGGCAAATCACTTAATTAAGCAGTGAGAGTGAAGTAGTTAGAAATGGGTATTTTCTAATGTGGTATAATAAGGACAGTCTAAAAGTCTGGGACATACTCTCCCACGACTACATACTGAATCCAAGGGTAGGAATTTAGAGAGTACATGTGGCAAAGGGGTAACTCCCAGGTTCTTGCTGGACAGATGTACTTTTCTCTCTTAGTGGAAGCCTTAATTTCCCTGTTGGTATACCTCTCTCTTAGGATCTTATCCTTGAAAAGTTCTGAATATGCTTCTTTGGCCCAAGGAGAACATACTCCCCAAAGCTGCCTCCCCTCCCAATTTTATTTGCCTCTCTCAGCTCCTGGCTGGATCCATTGTTTGCTACTGGTTCAGTCCCTCTGATGACAAGATCTCTGAGGGGTGAGGAGTGGGGCACCTCCTCTGGGCTCACTCTTCATCCCCCCCCCCCGCCCCGAGTCCTCTGTGGTACATGCACAGAGCTCTGCCTCCTCAAAATGCTACTGAAACTTGACTCCTTTCCTACTTTTAAGATATGCAGGACCCTCTCTTGTTGTTTGTAGCATATCCCTTTTCTGATATACAGAGGCTCAGCGGTGTGTCTAATTATTTCAATCATTCCCAGCACAATTTTTACATTCTGATTTCATCCGATGCCTCGAAATTTCATCTCATGCACGTCACTCATCCAAAAATTGTTAAGACTTGTGTGAATCTAATTTACGCTTCTGATTGATTCAGCTGAGATGTCCAGCCCTAGTTCCCACCTAGTTTATGCCTTAGATTTATTGATTAATTACATAACTTAATAATCAAAGAGATGTTCTCACCTGATAAACGTATCAGGTCTCAGAAGCATTTTGTTAGTTGCATTAATTTGGGTTGTGGGAATGTGGTTCACTACTCTTACACAAATAACTATAACATAAAATAATATAAAGAATATAATATCTTGAGTGCATATATCTGGTGTAAAGTGTTATGGAAGTTCAAATAAGAAAACAGGGAAGAGAAATTCCAGGGATAGAAAATGACCCAAGGAGAGGCAGGAAGGTGGGAAAGAATGAAATGACTTCAAGGAACAGTCTGGTTTCACTGTGTATATGAAGATGGGAGTAGTGCTAGATGAGGCTATAAAAGTAAGTAGGGACCATCCCACTGAGGGCCTTGAATGCCAGAATAAGAAGTTTCAGGCTTCATCTCCTATGAAATGGGGAGCCACTGAGCACAAATGGTTTGAGAAGAATTGCATTTTAGGGTAATTAATCTAGCAGCATGTGAAGGATAGTGATCTGAGTCAGGAAGACCAGTTGAGGGGTCTTAGAAAATAATCCCCCCCCAAATCACAGATTGAAATAGTAATAACATTGATACAACATTATACAGCTTAAATAATAACTCATATTACTCTGGCACTTTAAGGTTCACTTACAATAGCCTTGAGAGGTAGATGATACAGATGTGATCACCCCCATTTTACCAATGATTTTCCCAGGGTTATATGACTAGTAAGTGTTAAAACCAAGACTTGAACCCAGAGCTTCTAACTCTAACTCTAGGGCTCTTTTGATTATGGATCAGACATTCTCATGAACCCAGACACTTGATCCCCACTATGCTGGTTTCTAAACCATTGGGCACCATGAAAGAAGAGGTAGCTCCCTGCTCTGGTAGATAAACCACAAGGAACATTAGCTGCTTGTATATAACTGAAAGGTGACTAATCTTTCTGTTTACTACCATCAGTATTTTAACTCTTGTCCCAAAGATCCTGCCTTTGCTCTATTCACTTGGCTTGTTTGTGAAGGAACTGATTAGGAGAGATGTAACTAGACTGGAATTATGCGGTTTTGTCTCAGGGTGCTAAAATTCATAGGATGCTGACAGCACTGACACTTTCAGCAGTGTATAAACAAATGCTTTCAGCATTTACGTAGCAAAAAGAATTAGGTAAAACAAAACACCACTGGATGGCTTCTGCTTCCTTTCCCCTGGCTGTGAATCAGAGGTGAGCTCCCTGTTTCTGTCATATCCCATATCAGAGAAAAGTTTAGCTGTGCCCCAGAGTCTCTGCCTCCTTCCTCAACAACTGAAATTGTCTTTAAAAGCTGATTTGAGGGTACTTTTCATGCTTTCTCCAAGTGTGACAAATGCTAATCATAACTCTGATGGCCAGCTAAGAAAAAAGGAGGTTATCATTTATCCTGAGATGCTCATAATGGAGGCAGGGAGAGAAGGACAACAAGGAAGAGGAGAAGGAAGAAGAGGAAGGGGTCAATGACAAGAAGGAGGAAGAGAAGGAGGAGGAGGAGGAGGAGGAGGAGGAGGAGGAGGAGGAGGAGGAGGAGGAGGAGGAGGAGGAGGAGGAGGAGAAGAAGAAGAAGAAGCAGAAGAAGAAGAAGACGAAGAAGAAGAAGAAGAAGAAGAAGAAGAAGAAGAAGAAGAAGAAGAAGAATGGTACTGTACAGTAATAGGAAATCTACTGTATTTGGAGTCAGGAGGCAGCTTGGGTTTTACTTTTATTTTGGCCTCTGCCACTTACTAACTGCGTGAGTGTGAGTAGGTTACTATATATCTCTGAGTGCCTTCCCCTGTAAAATGAGAGGGTGAGACTGGATGGTCTTGAAGTTCTCTCCCAGATCCAACAGTCTTTGTTTTAGGTTCTAAGATCCTTTATGGTTCTAAGATTATACACACATGCATATGTAAGATTATACATAGTCCCCTCCTTTAAGCCTTAAAACCTTTTTCTGAAAATCTAATAATGAGAGAACTTGGCAAAATGCTTTGGTTCCTGAGGGAGGATCCTTCTAACAATCTGTCAGACTAGGCAGTTCTGGAAACAGAATTAGCTGGGTTATTGGAACGTCCAAAGCAAGGCTGCGAAACAGGTAGAGAGGTGGTGCTTTAGTGTCTTCCGCCTCCAGCATCCCCTGCCCCCACCCTGTCCTCCTTCCACCCTCTCTGCCCCCTTTACATGCTCAGTGTCATCAGGCTTTCTTCCCCAACACTAAACCTGCTCTCAGGAAAAGCTCTGAGGATTGTCCCTTGCTTCTGAACGTGCCCGTCAGGATATAGGGGACGCTATGGAACTGGGAGAAAGGGAGTGAGTTTCTAAGGAATTCTGAGCAAGAGCTCTTTGCCTCACTCTACCCCTTTAGAAAGTAGCTGGGTGGGCACATTGCATGGGGTTGGCATTTCTTGTATAGTACATAGAGTTCCTAAAGATTAGGAAGACTGCTGAGGGATGGGAGACATTGAGCCTCACTTTCTTCATCTATCAAATGGGATAATAATGCTTGTTCTACCTAAATCAGAGGGTTGTTGTGTTGCAATAAATTTATCAACCTTAAAGTCCAGTGGAAATGTGAACACATACCATATACGGATCATTGGTATTTAAGTTGAAAAGGACCTCAGAAGTCATTTTGTAAAATCCTCTCATTTTAGAGATAAAGATGTTGAAGTTCAGAGGTGAGGTAAAGGGAAGTGATTTATGTTATGTCATATTCCATCAGATTATTATATTATATTGCTATGTCACTTATGTCCTAGATCCTGCTGTTGTATTGCCATATTGTGTCATGCTATATTATCACACTGTGTCATTTTATACTATCATATCGTGTCATTTTACATTGCAACATTATATCTGATATCATGTTACTGTATTATTTTCTTTTTGGTGGATGTCATGCACAGAGGTTGCATGGAAGAGGGATTCCATGCATATAATAAGATCCTCCAGATGTCCCTGTTAACTGATAAAATTGTGCTCTTTTCACCAAAGACCGAAATATTATATACTATACTTTCAAAAAGACCCATGACAAATCAAAAGACATTGCTCCAACAATCTACGCTGAAAAAAACCAAGTGGATAAAGAATGCTTATTATTCAGACCAGTGGTGTCAAACTCAAATGGAAATGGGGGCCACTGAACTGTATGCACATACGAGGCCATATATTGACTTAGAAAAGCACACATTAACACTGTCAATGTTTTATTGTATTTTTATTCTGTTAAATACTTCCCAGTTACATTTGAATTTGGTTGTGATGTGGGAAGCCTGTTTGACTCCTCTGATCCAGACTATGATATGCAGTTAGATAAGGAGTTCATTGCATTGTTTAAGCAGTTCACTCATCTTGGAAAGTCACTGCAGACAGACAATGAGCCAAAACTGGAACTGAACAGGAAGGCAAGAACAAGCTGATTAAATTTACAAAATGGTACTGCTCTTTCAGTGATCCCAAGCTTCTCCCTTATTCAAAGGCATGTACATTTTTCAATATCAGAATCCTTCTAATCTAATTATATGGCTTCATATCATGGAACAATACAATCTCTGAAGAATCAAAGTTACATATGACCCAAAGAGACAGATGAATGGTGAGTGTAAGCAGCCTACAGAATGTTGCCGACTTTGGTACACATAAAAGAAATGGCATAAAAATGTTACCCAGAAAATATAGACTTGGAAATGCAGGTAGGTTGGCCACATGATAAGAGCAAGGGGTAACAAATGGACAACCTGAGAACCACACTGGTAATCACAATAAAAGATCCAGAAAAAAAAGTTCTTAATGCAAAGGGTAGATTTTCTATAGACATTAACATTACCATTGATATCACATGAGATGAGATGGTATGGATGGATTGCTGTTTGTAGTACCTTCATTAATACCATAAGTCCATTGAATTACTGAAGTATTCTCATAATCACTTGTCAGCATATAGGCCATTTAAAAGCATACTTTTGAATCTGCTAATTTGCAGCTCTAGGTTTTCTCTGCAATGCCTACTCTGTTATTTATCTGTAATGAATGAAGGGGAGCAAGAAGACCACAGCTGGAGAAATAATCCCCCCTCTTTCTATGGTTGTCTATGGAAAACTTTACACTTCTCCTGAGTATCTAGTTCTACAGACATAAAATTTAGAGAAGATGAGGACTGGGCCCCATTTCACTTAAATGATCCTGTTGGATAACATTGGAATATCCACACCATGATTGGAGAGACCAGGCCATCCCTGGGAAGGAGATTTGTGACAACCAGCATTAGTGAAAGTGTTTCTGGGTCCCATCCAGTCCTGGAAAGAGTCTGCTGCTAAACTCATCTGCCCTACTGATCCTGTCAATGCCTTCCCTGATCACTAAACCAGGTTTTGCATTGAATTCTAAGGCCAGAGGAAATTGATGAGTCCCATCTAATGAGCCATCAATGCTCTAGAGCCATCTTATTTGTTCTTTCACTGGCCTCAGTCTCCTGATTTATAAAAGGGGGATGTTATTTGTTTGCACCATCTATCTCATAAGATTGTTATGAACGAAGCACTTTGTAAAACTTAAAGAGATATAGTAATGGGAGTGATTATTTCATTAATTCTGGAAATATCATGAGGATCTGAGGAGATATTGACTATAAAGTGCTATGTTCTTGAAAAACACTACACCAATACGGGTTCTTCTTTTTTTTTTTTATCAATGAGCACCTACTATGCATACCTCCCTGTGCTCACCATGAGAGATGCAAAGATAAGACATGATCACTGTTCTCAGGTTTTTAATGTCTACTGATGGGGGTTGGGGGGCAGGGAAGTAGAGGAGACCGCAACATAATTAACAATGATAGAAGGTAGGTTGTGATAAATGTTAGAAGAGAAAGATCACATCCATTTGACCAGACTCTCTGGAGGACAGCTTCATGGAGGAGAAGGCATTTGAACTTGGCCTTGATGTTCAATAGGCTCCTAAAAGGCAGAGATGAGAGTAGGTCATTTGTCAGGCATGTTTTCTAAGTAGTCATAGCTTCCATTGAAAGCTTATTGAACATAAGAAGATTTGGCTGAAAGGCTAACATCAAGAAGGACTTGAAGCATTACAAACAGATTAGTTACACGCTCTGATTGGCTGAAAACTCCATCTAGGCTAAGGAATTTGAGCCTAGGTCACAGAGATTCCAAATGCCAAAGCTGGGATCCAGAGCCAGCCCTCCCAGCTCCAAGCACAATGCTCTTTGCCCTAACCATGCCTCCTCATAGCTCCATCCTATCTATGTATTTAGTGTCGCTTTAATTTTCTCATGAGAATGCATCAGCATCAGCTTTGAGTCTAGCTTAGCTTGGCAGCTCCTAACTAATTGCCTTGTAATTCTAGGTAGTATTTCTGTAGAGTTTTAAGGTTTGACATTATTTTAAGGTTTGCAAATCCTAAACCCTGTAGCTTAATTATTGTTCTGGTTGCTGCTGCTGCTGCTATTAAAGCTTAAAACTGCACTTAGACTTTGGAACACCCTGTATTATTGCCTTTGGATCACACGATAACCTTGTGAAGCAGGTGTTATTATCCCCATTTTACAGATAAGAAAACTGAGTCTCAAAGAAGTGAAATGATTCATCCATGATTAAACAATTACTATAAGCCCTGGTTTTCTGCCTCCTTCCTAGTCCAGAGTTCTTAAAACCCTCATGCAAGAATGCCTGCATTTCAGGGTGTCCTGAGAGACAACCTTCTCTCCTAGGAGGCTGTTTGTTTCTCAATTGATGATGAGGAAAGCAAATGTTCAGTAGTGAAAAGGCCACTGGACTTGGAATTGGAAGACTTGGGTGTAAATATTGGCCCTACCATTTACTGCCTTGTGAGAGTGGGCAAGTCACTTCATTCTGGGCCTGTTTCTTCACATATAAAACAGGAGAGTTGTGCTGAATGGTCACTAAGGCCCATTCCCTAGGACAGTAGGAATGAGTATGACAAGAGGCCATGGAGACCATTTAGTCTAACTCATGTTTGAGAGATGAGGATATCCATGAAGTGATTTGCCCGGGATTATGCACATAGTAGGCAGTAAAGCCAAGACCTGAACCCAAGCGCCTGACTCCAAATTTGCCCGTCTACTCATTAGCTTGTGAATACTTTTTCTTTCTTCTTCTTCTTCTTCTTCTTCTTCTTCTTCTTCTTCTTCTTCTTCTTCTTCTTCTTCTTCTTCTTCTTCTTCTTCTTCTTCTTCTTCTTCTTCTTCTTCTTCTTCCTCTTCCTGTTCCTCTTCCTCTTCTCCTCCTTCTCCTTCTCCTTCTCCTCCTCCTCCTCCTTCTCCTTTTCCTTCTTTTTTCAAAGCATTTTTGCTAATTTATCTTTATGACAGTAAAAAGGGTTGGGGTAGGAAAACTCCCTTTGATATCATTGACATTCAGCATGGTCCAGTACAAGTAATTTGTAGAATGTCTGCGGTTTTGGCCTAATGGAGGCCCCTACCCTGGATACATACATGGACGTTTCTTTAATGTGGGTGACAGAGAATTTTTGAGGGGAGAACAGAATTAGAAGAACAGCCAAACCTCTGGTCAATGGCACTGTTTTATCTTAGCGCCCCAGACATGCCTCTGGGTAATTCCCTTTTCTCAACACAGGGCTTACTCATGGTTCCCTGGCCATGGGATGATTTTGGAGACAGCCACATAGCTCTCAGATTCTGGGTTTCAGCCAGACCTTGGGGCTGCAGCCACTGATGCAAAGGGCATCTCCTAACTTGCCCAATACTCTAGTGCCCTGTACTGCTGGTGCAATATTGATAATCAGACTTGTCTCAAACATCAGTTGGGGAATTTTGCTTAGCAGCAATTATAATGTCAAAATCCTTACTGGTGAAAATTTTTTTATTGATATTATGACATGTCAAGGTCAGGATCCTACAGAGATAGACGTCTCACACAGTGGGGCTCCCTGTCTTTGGTCTTCAAGCAAAGTCTGGAGAACTTATTGTAATATTGCGAAGAAGATACAAGGACAGTTTGAGGCTGAACCAGATGGTCTTTCAGGTGCCTTCCAAATATGAAATTCTGTGTTCTGGTGTCACTCAATGCCCATAATATCTACTAACCTAAGATAAAATTTTCCTTAGGTTCCTCCCATTCCAGTTTACCTTTAAGAAATCTGCTTTTCCCCACCCCTATTTCAGAAAGCTGATATGGCACCAAAAGATAAAACCCATGAAACTGTCACATGGAGCCATCACACATAAAGCTTGGATTTATGGGTTCAAAAAATAGTAAAAGATGTATTTGCTAATACATTCAAGATACTCATCCTTTTCCTAACACTTTGATGTGAGTGTTCCATAAGGGTTTACCTTGGGCCGCCTTCCTTTCCCCTTTCCCTCTCTCTCTTTCCCCTTTCTCTATCTCTCTCTCTCTCTCTCTCTCTCTCTCTCTCTCTCTCTCTCTCTCTCTCTCACTCTCTCTCTCCCTCTCTCCCCCTCCATCCCGCCCTCCCTCCCTCCACTTTTTCTCATGGCTTTCTCACTGCCTCTATGCAGATTATTTTCAATCTGTATCTCTAGTTGTGACCTCTCTTTTGAGTTCCAGACTAACATCTCCAATCATCTAGAAGATATTCTACCTGGATGTTCTAACAACAACTTCAAATTCCCTAAGAATGAAACTGAAGTTATTAAAACCCCCAATTTAGCTAATTTGGACTCATGGACCTAATGACTTGCTAGGTGGAAATTTGGATTTATCCTAAAAATACTTAAACTCTCCTGTACTATTGCAGCATTCTGGATCAATGGAAGATCCCTCATTATGTACACTTTTTCTGACTGCTGCTATAATCACAGAGATTGGAGTTTAATTGCAGAAGGTAAGACTGGAGGAGCTGCTGCTTATGGCTCTAAGGGATGCACTTGCCTCTCTCCCACTCTAAGATGGTAAGTAGGCAGCATGTAAAAGAAGGGAAAGCTTAGGCCTCTGGGCTGGTATTCACCACATTGGCCCTTGTATTGTGGCTACAGCATGGAATGAATTGCCAGAGGGGAGAGTCAGGTGAGACTTCTGTGGGGCTAAGCAGTGTGACTCTGGGGAATATGGTTACTTGAATGAATTTCCTTATGTGTCGATATCTGTGTTCCTCTTGTGTGCATTCACAGAAAAGTTTGGGCATTGGGCTATATTCTAAACTGCCTTTAGAGGAACCATAGAGATCACTTAGTCTATCTTTCTTATTTTACAGATGAAGAAACTGAGGCCAAGGGAGGTTAAGTGACCTTCCCAAAGTTACACTGTAAGAACTGGAGCTGAAATTTGAGCTCAAAGCTTCTAATCTCATGCTTTCTCCCCCTGAACCATTCTGCTTAAACAGAACCATTCTGTTCTCTGGGAGAACACAAGGGCCTCAACAATGATAGTCTTTTGGAAACTAAAGAGATACAAATTTCAGTTCAATGCAGAGAATACAGTTCCAAGAATGAAAGTTTAGATACAGCATGTTTCCTAACTCCAAGAACTTTGCATATGAGTGAGGGTATATGATAGCAAGACAGATAACTAGAATACACAATATAACATCGTTTGGGCATTAGAGACAGAGAAAACAAAATGACGTGTGAAGTCTGGGAGGAAAGGGAGGAATCAGGAAGAGCTTCATGGAAGGAGCACCATTGGCCATGGGCTTTAAGAGATGGATGGGAATTCAAAAGATAAATAGTAGGAGGGAGGGAAGGGAGACATTCTCGGTTTAGGGGGAAGTGTGAATAAAAGCACAAAGCTGAGAGAGACAGAGCAGGGTGTGTTCATATGGGAGTCCTACTTCCACAAAGAGGAGCAGTTCAGGGAGGATGGAGTAAAAGGCCTGTGGAAGAGATTAATATGAGATAAGGCTGGAAAAGTAGGATGGTACCAGGTTATAGAAAGCCTTGAACACCAAGCTAATGACACTGAATTTTATTCAGTAAGCAACAGGAATTTTTAACAGATCTAATAATAATAACAATAGCTTATAGTTAACATTTGAGAAGCAGTGTAGCATAGTGAGTAGAAAGTGAGTCAAGAAGAACTCTGACATATATTGATTTAATTTCTCAGTGCTCAGGCTTTAGGCTACTCTCTAACATTATAAATTGCAGAGAAGGTGGCAGAGGGAGTTTCCTCATTCAGGACTTCTCTATATCAATGAAATTACAGGTCCATTCCCTAACATTTATATAGAGCTTCAAGGTTGGCAAAGCGCTTTATGTGTTCTATCTTGTTTGATCCTTACAACAATTCTTTAGGTAGATGCTATTATTATCCCCATTTCACAAACGAGGATACTGAGGCTGAGAGGGTCAAATGACTTTTCTTGGTCTACCCAGCCAGAAAAGGGTCTGAGGTAGGATTTGAACTCTGGTTTTCTTAACTCTCCAATGGGTTACCTAGATGCTTTTCTATATTGGGTTGGCAAGGGTTATGAAATAAGAAGTAGGCCAAGGAGAGAGTAGATGTTGGAAGATATGCTAAGAAACCATTGCAATAGTCCAGATCACTGGCAATTAGGCCTGTGTCAGAGCAATGATTGTAAGAATTGGAAGAAGATGAATTTGAGAGATGTTGTAGAGGTGGAATGAATAGGACCTGAGAATAGATTGGACCTGAGAGATGAAGGAGAGGAATGAGTTAATGATGACCCAAAACACAATGTGGGAGAGGCATTGTTGATGAATGGTGGTAGCCCAGACGGAAGTAGCAAAACCACTGTTTTTCAAATATTTAAAGGATTGTCACATGGAAGAGAAATCAGATTTATTCTCCTTGGCCCCAGAGAGCAGGATGTGAATCAACACAAGCTGTGAGGATGTGAATTTGACTTTATAAAATGACCATTTTTCTAAGAGTCAGGGCTGTCCCAAAATGGAATAGGCTACTCTTTTTTTTGTTTGTTTGCTTGGGATCTCCTCATTACCAAGAGTGACCAAGCCAAAATTGTGGACCACCTGGGCAAGCTGCAGATGGGATCTAGGTTCAATTAAATCAACCTTTACTTTTTATTTGGATCCTCCTATGTAAAGAGTCAGGTACTTGGGGAGGTGAATTATCAGTGAAACATAATCCCTGTATTCATGAAGCTCATAATCTTGTGAGGGAAATGAAGGCATATTAGTGCTCAGGCCTCTTCTGTGACAGTCTAGGATTTCAGCTCCAGCCTTCTATCAGGTAATTAGCTATACAGGAACTGGGGCTGGTCTTGGGTTCGAGACATGGTTGTCAATATCAATTCCAATACTCTCTAGGCTTCATTTTTTCATCTGCAAAATGACCAGGCTGAACTCTATGATCTCGAAAGTCACTTTCAGCTCTAATCACCTGGATGATTCTATGACCCACCAACTGTACATTATAAGTGTTTATTGAATTTAGTTGAATTGTGTGACCTTGTACCAGTCATTTTTCCTCTGTGTACCTCAGTTTCTATAATAGTAAAATAGGGATAATAGTCATATAATTACTTGCCTCTCAAGGTAGTTGTAAGGAAAACAAAACACTCTGTAAACCTGGAAACCCTATAGAAGTCTGAATTCTAATTCTGTGATTTCGCCACATGCTTACTGTTCAGCTACAAAAAAGTCACTGACCGAGTGTGGAGTATTAGATTGGGAGTCAGGAGAGACTTGCTCTATGTGCTGTTTAGTTGTTTCAGTTGTGTCTGACTCTTTGTGACCCCATTTGGGCTTTTCTTGGCAAAGATACCGGAGCGGTTTGACATTTCCTTCTCTAGCTCATTTTACAGATGAGGAGGCTGAGGCAAACGGGGTCAAGTGACTTGCACAGGGTCACACAGCTAGTAGACATCTGAGGCTAGATTTGAGCTCAAGAAGATGAGTCTTCCCGACTCCAGGCTTGGCACTCTATCGGCTCTATGGGCCTATTAATTACTCTCTCCCTGGGCTTCTGGTTCCTTTTTTTGTAAAACTGGGACAAGAATACATATAGAATTCACTTCCCCAGGTTGTTGTGATGGTCAAATGAGATAATGTATATGAAGTACTTTGCAAACATGTGCATCTACCAGCTACTATTAACTCTCGAGAACTGTAGCCTCCAAGCAATGGAGGTTCTCCTCTCACTTCCCTTTCTTATCATTGTAACTCTCGGTGAGGTCAGTACATGCTGGCTGTGGCTGGGGCTGTGATTATGCTGAGCTGTTAGTCTTGTCTTGGGAGGCCGAACTTAGAGGCGCAAACTTCTAAGTTTAATGAAGTGACTTGGATGTAATCATTTCTCTCGGAGCCTGTAAGCTTCCCAGATCTAACAGAAAGAAGGCTATTTATGGAGTGAAAATTAGAGTGCTGAAGGGAGTGAACCAGGCTGGGTGGGTCACCCCTGTAAAAACCCACTCCAGTTGGGACCTTCTGCCATCTTGGTACATGATTGATCCTCTTGCTCTAATTGTGATTAAATAAATAACATGACAAGCTGGCTGTTCATCAGGATTTGGAAGAGGGCAGATTGAGTTAAAATAAACTGGTTAGGGACTTTATTTGGTATGAATTATTCAGTGGCAGCTAGTGGGAAAGTTTCCAGCAAGAAGGAAACTAGCCAAGTCCCAGGAACACTGTATGTATTTCATAGTCTCACAGAATGCCAGAAATGGAAGAGACTTTTAGAATATAGAACATAGAATGTCAGAGTAAAGAGGGACCTTAGAAAATGAAATGCTATTGGAGCTGGAAGGCACCTTAGAACACAGAATGTCTTTGGAGCTGGAAGGGGCCTGATAAAATAGACCACATAACTTTGGAGCTGGAAGGGTCCTTATAACATGGACCATAGAACGTCAGAGCTAAAAGAGACTTTGGGACATAAAATACCTGTGCACAGGACTTTCAAGGGACTTTAGATACAGATACAGAATGCTAGAGCTGAAAAGAAACATGGCTCCTCATCTGAGCCCTTTTATGTGGTTTCCCATCTGAGGCCTTTGCGACTATACCACCATCCTCAAACACTTGGATTGGATGCAGATCTTCCTCAGCTTCTTCAGCTTCTTTCCAACAGAGTTAAAGACCAGGTGCAAAATCACAGTTTCAAGCTTTCCACTGAATGAATTTAAAAAATGATCGCATAACCCATGACTTCTATCCAAACCTATTTTGGGACTTGATTAAGCTTTAAAAACAAAAATATTATCAAGACAGCAGCCAACTTGGATTTCATCCACTTGAACACTCTATTATATGATGAAAAGCTAAAAATGTAATATTTTAGATGACACAGACTCTTGGCCACTCTTTTAAGATACAAACAATTAATGTCAGATTCTTGTTTACTGACCTCAGGTATTCCTTATGAGCTACAATTCCAAATGGAATTCATTAGTTTATTATTAACCTCTTTGAGCCTCAGCTTCCTCACCTGTCAAATGGGATTAATTATTTCAATCCGTGCTTGAAGGATTATTGTGAGGAACAAATTAGATTACTTATGGAGATTACTCATATAACTAGGAGCTATCCTTGTTACTACAATTACTCTTAATAATTCTTGTCATTCAGTCATTTCAGTTTTGTTCAACTCTCCATGACCCCATTTGGGGTTTTCTTGGCAAAGATACTGGAGTGGTTTGCCCTTTCCTTCTCCAGCTCCTTTTACAGGCAAGGAAACTGAGGCAAAGAGGGTTAAGTGACTTGCCCAGGGTCACCGTGATTTTAAGTGTCTGAGGCTGGATTTGAACTCAGGTCTTCCTCACTCCAAGCCCAGCACTCTGCCCACTGTGTCACCTAGGGGGTGTTCCACTGTTAATCATAGCTTTCACTATTTCCCTCTCACTTCAAAGTCTACAAAGTGTTTTTCACACAACAAACCTACGAGATAGGTCATACCAGTGTGATTACCTCCACTTTACAGATGAAGTAGCTGAACCTCAGAGAGGAACCTTGTCCAACCGCACAGATTAAAATTCACTTTGATTCAATGAGCACCTATTGAACGTCTGCTGTGTGTAAAGCATCGATGAATGGTGTTGCTAGAATTTGAACACAGGCCCTCTGACTCTAAGGTTTATTTCTATTGTTGTTTGTCCTTCATTTTTCAAAATGACGAATGACATCACAAAATGATGTCCTGACTTGCAGATGAATTGGATTTAAGTGAATCAGAGCTGCAGAAAATCATCAGCCTCGCTCTTTCTTCCATAGTTAATGAAGTCTAGTGGAAAGAGAAAAGTTAAAAGAACTGGCAATGGCCTGGGATAACCTTGGGATCTTCAATGGCTGATGGCTCTAACCCACCACCCAACCTTGCTACCCCTCTCCCACCCCGACACCCCACCCCAGCGCCTGCTTCAGCTGCCTTCATGGCTGTTGGGACAAATTGTTCTCATCTGCCCATTCTGCTGGGGGAGGTCTCCACTTGCTTGGGATAGACACCCCTGTAAATCACTAACAAGCTTGAGGCTTGTTGGTTACCCTCAACCTGGTTTAGCCAGTCTGCCATGACAGTTTTACCAGGGTGTGGCCACTGCACGAGCTATAGCTTCTTGGAGTCACAGGTGAGAGTTGGGTGACTCAGGTAGACACTAAAGATGGATGAGCAGCCCTCACACCAGAGGTGCTAATCCTCCCTGAACACCCCATATACTCCCATTCTATTTCTAATATACCACAAAAGAGGGTGTAGGGTGGCAGTGTACTGAAGGACGGACTTGTGGGGGAGAGACTGGATGTCAGTTAACAGGATGTGGAAATGCAGGTGTGAGGTGACAGAGACACGGACTAGGCAAGCGATAGCAAGAGGGATGAAGCACACAAAAAGGACATTCCAAAGAAAAATATATAAGACTTGGTGATTGGCTGCATATGGGAGATCAAGGAGGAGAGTCTAAGATGATTCTAAAGCTTGGGGTTTGGGTTGGCCAGTCAATACACATCTATTAAGTTCCCACTATGTGTCAGACACCTAGAAAAAAGGTGGTACCCTCTCAGAGATTGGCAAGTTGGGAAGGCAGTTGGTGTTATGGGGGGAAAAATAAGGAGTTCAGATTCTAGACATGTTGAGTTTGAAATAATAAGCCCACACAAGTGTACATGGCCAGGACACAGTTGGAAATATGGACCAGCAATAAAGAGGAGAGGCAAAGACTAGAGAGATAGATTTAGATCCATCAACAGAGGGTTCATAACCCAAGTCACAGAAATGGAAAAGGTCATTGTAGGACCAAGGATTAAGAGAAGCAGATGGCCCAGAAGGAGTAAGGAAGGAATAGTCTGGGACGTGGGTGGAAGGGATAGTTTGAGAAAGGAAGAATAGCTCTTCATTTGAGACTAAGGGAGGGATGAAAGAGCAGAGGCAGAATCACATGTCAAAGTAGGGATGAGGTGAAAAGTGAGTTATCCCTAGACAAAAGGAAATTAATAGTCATATAATTCAATTAGTGCAAAGTCCTGACGCTCCACCTGAGTGGCTGCATGCATTCCTCTCTTCCCTTGGTCTCAGTTCCTGTGTGCCTTAGCTAAGACTATTTCTATCTAGATTCTGGGTTTTTAACCCGGTTTCCACAGACTCCAAGAGGTTTATAGATAGATTTCGGGGGGAGGGGTGCGGTTCATCTGCGAAACTGAATGGAAAAAATTACATATTTATTTTCATTAACCTCTAAACGAAATTTAGCATTTGCTCCAATAATGAACATAGGCAACAAACATGATTCTAAGAAGGGATCCCTAGGTTTCACCAGACTACCATAGGAGCCCATGATGCAAAAAACGGTGAAGAATCTCCATTTTAGAGTCTCCTCTTTGCTGTACCCATAGACAGTGAATTCATTCTACTAAGGCTGCTGGAGTTAATGTGAGACATGGTTTCATTTGCCTTCCTAACATTCCTGGTCAGCTGGACAGCTTCTGCTATATTCCTGGTGACTTCCTTGTATCTCTTCTTGCTTCGTGGTGGAAAAGGAAAAAGAAACAGTGGTATGACCACTGTAATCACACTTAGGGTAGGAAGTCTGCTAGATGTGCTCACCAGAGTTTTCAATAGAATTTTGATCATATAACGATACATTTAGAGCTGGATGGCATATTTAAAGGTATTAAACCCAACGCCCTTATTTTACAGAAGAGCAAATTAAGACTCAGTGACTTGCCCAGGATCACACAGCTTGTAAGTATCTGAGACAGGATTTGAACTCTGGTACTCTCAAGTCCAGCTCTTTACCATGATACCCTGGAGCCTGGGATAAAATCTCTAAGGTGCTTTGCTGACTTTAGATCTCGATATGAATGCTAGTTACTTCAAGAGGATTTTTCCTAATGATTTTTCCCAGCAGCTAACCCTACCAGTTTTTGCTTTCTTTTAGTTGAACAGACAACCTGATTTCTGCCTCCCTCCTGATCAATAGCTTAGCTGGGTGTGGGGAAAAATAAAATATCCTTTCAATTATTTCCATAGCAACCATCTCAGATCCATCTGCTGTCTGTTATGAATGGTTTTCTTTTGTAAAGATGCCTCTCTTTCTCGTTACAACTGTTGAAAGATACTGCACTTTATTCTAGGTATCTCAAGGGATTTTTAAGGGTAATTTTGAGTACATGAGATTTTGTTCTTCTGCATTGACTTTAGAAAATAACCCCTGAGTAAGATATGAATCCACTCTTGGTTTTTCCAAAACAATTTTAATAGGTAGAGACTCTTTCCAAATGGTGAAACTTGTTTGCCTTTCCAATGGTGGCCAATCCTTCCAATTTTTGTCATCACGCCTATGTTTCTACTTATCTTTTTAGTGGGAAGGCTGTGACTTTTGAAGGAACTATTTAGTCACTCTCCCAGACGTGAATGAGCTGGCTAAGCCTGGCTTTGGGAGGGCTTGCTTTCGCAACACGCTCTTGCCAGTTCCTTTGCTAAATTAGAGTTATTTGTTCTCCTTACAGCTGCTGCCACAGCTGTTCACTCCAGAGGGAGAAAGGCGATTTTAGGGCTTGGGGCTGTTGTTGATAAATGACTCCACCAACTAGCGAGGTGGCATCTAGCCCAATTAGTTTGCAAGACAATAGAACTTCAGTGTTTATTCATTAGTTGAGTCAGAATTGTAAAGGAGAGCAGGGATCTCTGGGGATATGGAGACAGACGAGGTTATAGGTAAGCCTGATGAGGGCGTGGGACAGATTTCCCCAATTGCTCCTTCAACACAGGAGTTTCTGGGAACAGTTAAAAGGTCAGTTGATCACAAAGCATTTCCACCAGTGTCTTTAAGAGAACTAGATCATGGAAAGGGAGCTAGTATATTTGGAATCAGACTAGCTTCTAAAGGATGAAGAATGGAGTAAGTAAAGAGCAGCTCTAGTTGCATGGGAGAAAAGCAGGAGGTCAGGAGGAATGGTAGAGCACTGTCTGCAGTATTTGGTCCTGAGTTTCATCCTTTAGGGTCATCATTCAATACAACATCACCTGGGTCCTAGTCCCCCACCTGCTGCTTACTATCTGGCAGGGGCTGAATCCTACCTCCGACATTTATTATCTCTGTAACCCAGAATGAGTTTCTACATCAGCAAAAGCTAATATACGATCTACTTCTTGTTTTCTCTGCTCCAAGGTAAATCATACAGCCTTTTAGTGCTCTAGGTGTCTTTCTAAGGCTATAAAGTACAGAAGGTGCTGACCTGAATTGGTACAGTGAATCTCTTATGCCAATGAAATTACAGAGCAAGACCTTTAGCCTTAATCAGGCCCCTAAATGAAGCCTAATCCTAATCCCATATCTAATCCTAATAGGATCCCTAACTAATCTATCAGACCCCAAACTCCAACCCTAGCCCCATTCTCATCCGCATTCCCAGACCTAATTTCTTTGCCAAGGAGAATGTTCTCTGGATTGGAAAAGACAGACTAAAAATGGCTAATAGGGAGTTGCTATGCAAAATATGTAGGGAGATAGTAGGAGAACACCTAATTGCTCTTGTTAGATTCAAGCATCCAGGCATAGATAGCTACATCTCAGGGTACTGAAAAAAACAGCTGGTTTGGTTGATGAGCCATTTTGGAAGGTCATGGAAAATGGGAGAGGCACCATAGGACTGGAGAAGGGAAAATGTCACAATTCTTCCCCTTCTCCATCAAAAAAGAAGAGTCTGCAAGCTATAAAACAGTGAGCTTGACTTTAATTCCTAGAAAAATTCTAAAATATTTCATTAAAAGAAATAGCAAAAGGATAACTAGTGAGCACCCACAAGCCGGGATCACTTCCTTTGTCGCTAATTGGATAAAACTCAACTGACGAGCAAGTGACATGTTATGTACTTTTCCTATAGTTTAGCAAAGCATTTTGCAATCTTCTTCATGCTATTCTTATGGACAAGATGGGGAGATGTGAGCTAGACAGTAGTCCAGTTAATTCGATTTTGGAACTGGTTGAATGCATAGAACCAGAGCATTCCGTGCGTCTATGCGTTCAACCAGCTCCCAATACTTCAGTATCAGCTTGGCAGCAGGTCTATAGGGGATGCTCAGAGACTTGCACTTTGCCGTGGGCTGTTTGACATTTTTATTAATAACTTGGATAAAGGCATAGGCAGCACACTTATCAGATCTGTTTAGGATACAAAGTTATAGTAAAAAAAAAAAAAAGGTATAAAAATGTTGGATGACAGACTCCAGATCCAAAAAAAAAAATATTTTGACAGGCTAGAACATTGGGCCAAATCTATTTAGATAAACTTTAATAGAGATGAATGTCAAGTTATATACTTGGATTCAAAAAATCTGTTTCATGAGTACAAAATGGGGGAGGTGAGTCTAATTAGCAATTCATTTGAAAAGGATCTGGGGGTTTTAGTAGGCTCCAAAGTCAATATGAATCAACAGTGTAATCCCATGGAAGATTTCAGAATGACACCAATAGCCATCTTTAAGCACTAAAACAGCTGTCCCATGAAAGAGGGACAAAACCTATCCTACTTGACTACAGATGTGCAATAATAGAAATGGGTGCTTTTTGGAGCAAGGTGACAGAGAAGATAGAGCCCTGGGCCTGGAATCAGGAATATCTGAATTCAAATCCGGCCTCAGACACTTACTAGCTGTGTGACCCTGGGCAAGTCACTTAACCCTGCTTGCCTCAGTTTCCTCACCTGTAAAATAGGGATAATCATAACACCGCCCAGAGTTATCATGAGGATGAAATGAGAGAATATTTGTAAAGTGTTTAGCACAGTGCCTGGCACACAGTAGGTGCTATCTGTATGTTAGCTATAAAATGCTAGTAAGTTTCTCCTCAGAGAAGGGTTTGAAGCAAAGATTGGTTGGCTACCTATTGGAGAGGGTATAGAGGGTGTTCTTTATTAAGTACTCTTTGGACTTGATGGTCTTTACAATCTCTTTCAAATGAAGGATTCTGTTATTCGATGACCCTCCAAAGTCCTTTCTTGTTCTACGTCCTTTGAGCTATGAATTCAATTTGAGAAATGTTCGCTAAGCAGCCACTATGCACAAAGCATTGTGTTGGACAGAAACATCAACGGTAGTCTGGAAACGTGACTCAGGCTGTTCTAGAGCTAACACTCAGCAGGCCCCAGATTTGGAGGTTATCAGCTATGATAACAACTATGGTCAGAGCCAGCCTGGAGCTGTCCTAGTGAATGGTGCTAGCCAGGAAGGTTACTGATATACTATCCCTGGAGAAGGGATATCTGGCAGCAAATACAGAAAAGATTATTGAGGCGATCACCTACTTATGTCATGAGATCCCACCTGGCTCTTAGTCCGAGTGGGTGCCATTTTGTTTTGGTACACACAGTAGAAAAACCCAGCATGTCTAGTTTCTAACTCACTACAGTATTTATTTGTTCTGAGACCATAGACAAGCCCTAGATTTTCTTTATGCCTCAGTTTCCTCTTCTGTTTAAAAAAGAGGGTGGTATGGGTGTGGGATTGAACTAGATTATTAAAGCTTTCTACATATAAGGATGTGAACAGGAATATCACAGAGAGGTCATCTAGTCCAACCTCCATATTTTAATGAGGATGAAACTGAGGCCCAGCGAAGTAAAAAGACTTGTCTAAAGTCACACAGCTCACTCAGTCGATAAACATTTGTTAAGCACCTACTATGGCCAGGCACTAAGCTAAGTATTGGGGATGCAAAGAAAGACAAAAGATAGGTTCCTGATCTCAAGGAGTTTCCAGTCTAATGGGAAGGGCAGAGCTGGGGTTTGAATCTAGGTCCTCATATGGCAAATTCAATATTCTTTCTGCTATGGCTTAGAAATCCAGACAAATAAACTTGATCTTTTAAAAATGCATTAATTAAAAAAAAACCTGGCATACTGGAGAAAACATTGAACTTATAGTTCATAGAACTCAGGTTCTACTTCTTGTTCCAACGCTTATTATCTACGTCACTCAATTTCCTTATCTGTGAAATGGGGATAAAAAGATGTACATTATCAATCTGGTAGGGTTGTTCTGAAGAAAACTCTTTCTAAACATCAAGGTTCTTTTTTGTTTCTTTTTACTCATGGATTTTTAAAGAGTTAAGAGTTTCAGAAAGAAGAATCATAGAATGTTAAAAGGGGAAGGGGATATGAGGACCCTGTTCCTTTGAAGTTCATTTAGGTATGTGCTCTGTTCTTCTCAGTCCCAATTTTTATGCCATTAGCCATTAGGCAAAGTGTTGGTTAGCCAATCGTGGGGATGGAGGCTTGGAACAAGCTCCTGGCAAACTTTCTGGAGATATGTGTTGAAACACATTTTATAGAGAGTTTCTCAATCCTTTGGGATGAAAGATACTGGCTAAATAAAGTATTTTATTATTCTCTAAGACACTCCTTGTGATTCTTCCCAATTAAAATGGTAATTGAGCTCTTCTATCAAGGTACAGAAGCCATTTTTAACTCAGCATCATTGATCTAGGTGATGCAGTGGACAGAGCTCCTGAAGTAAGGAAGACTCATCTTCTTGGGTTCAAATCTGGCCTCAGATCCTTACTAACTATGTGACTCTGGGCAAGTCATTTAACCCTGTTTGCCTCAGTTTCCTCATCTGTAAAATGAGCTGGAGAAGGAAATGACAAACCACTTCAGTATCTTTGCCAAGAAAACCCCAAATGGGGTCACCAAGAGTCAGATATGACTGAAAAATGACTAAAAATGACAAAGATCTAGAGTAGGAAGGGACTTCAACATCCATCTAGTCTAACTTTCTCAAGATCAATGTTAGCAAACAGTCAGGGAAGTTCAATGACTTGCCAAAGGTTGCACAGGTTAACAGGAACATATATTTAGAGCTGGGAGGGACCTTAGAATGTAAAAGCTGAAAGGGATCTTAGAACAGAGATGTTTGGGTTGGACAGTTACTGAGAAAGAACAAGGGGAAGACATTTACTAAGTATACATTGCAAGACTGTGTTAAGCACTCGGGATGGGGATACAAACAAACAAACAAACAAAAAAAGAACAACGGCAACAAAAACCAAAGTCCTTGCCTTCACGGGGCTTACATTCTTAATGGAGAAGACAACACACATAGGGAAGTGGGCACTTTGGTTTGGATAGTTACAGGGAGGGTGATAGGGGCCCCAGGGAAAATAATTAACCTGAGCTGGAGGCGGGGAGGGAGGGAAAGGTAGATGGTTGGCAAGACTGTGGGGAGATGCCTGGAAGGCAGGGAGTGTGAAGTAAGGCCTGGGCTTTCCAGAAATAGGGTAAGACATTCCCCACTGCATACTGGTCCATCTCCAGTCCTCCTGGTCTATATCTGGCCACTGGATCAAGATGGCTTTGGAGGAGAAAGTGAGGCTGGTGACTTTGCATAGCCCTCTCTCACTTAAATACAATTCACTTGTATGTCACAGCATCATCTTCCCAATGTTATGGTCCTCTTTGAGAACAAAGGACAAATAACAAGACATTCAAATTGTAAAGGACATTTAAAGACTGTCTAATCTAACCCTTCAATTTCAAGACAGGAACCTTGAGGCCCAGAGAGGTGATAAGACATTCCCAGTAGTAAGTACAGAGCCAAGACTAGCACTCAGATCTCCTGATTCTCAGTCTAGATTTCTTTCCCTTAGACTACAATGGCTGTATAATTTCACCATTTATTTTCAATCATTGGCCAGTCTTATTTGGGGGAAATTTTTTCCTCTATTAAACTAACTGCCAGATTAAATTGAATGTTCAAAGCCATCAGCCTGGTGTGTGGTTCAGATGAGACCCTCTTTCTATTTCCCCTCACCCCAACCTGTTCCCTCTTGCTGCCCCCCAGGAGGTAAGCACCCCTTTACTTATGAGACCTCACATAACATTTTGTTATACAGTTTTCTAATGTACTTGTCACATATGATCGTATACTATTTCTGTGCTGGCATCATAAATTTTTTTTTCTTTAATTCTCCTGAGCTTGTAGTATATAGGTCTGTCCACAATAGGTATTTAATAAATAGGGAATTGGGTAGTGATGTGCTTGTAAATGTTTAAGAACCAGGTCTTTGAAAAAAAATACAGAACACTTTTAGGTTTAATCTGAATAATTGAACTTTTCCCTGTCCCTATCTTAAGGGAGAAGATCAAGAAAATAAATCAAGGCCTAATGTGTGGCATTGATTATTTTCCAAAGTATAAATGCTCACACTGAAAATTTAATAATCAAATACCTGTGTGAGCAGGCTCCAGTATACCACCTGAGATCTGTGATTTCATCAGTAGATGGAATGCCATGATGAGGAAAATCTTTCTACCAATTGAAATCAATACCTTCTTTATAAATTATAATTATTAGAGAGTTGCCTAAAACCCTGAAAGGCAATGCTTGAGCCTTGGTCTTGCTAGCTTTGAGTCCAGCTGTGCATCGACTAGGCAAGCTGACTCTACACTTGATTAATAACAACAAAGAGCATTATTGGTAGAATATAACCTCCTTGAGGGCAGGGACTTTTTATTTTTTTGCTCTTTGCTTGTATCCCCACTACCTAGCATGTAGCGTTTCAGCATTTTGTATTAGAATGGATGTGATGCACAACAGGAATATGAAGATAGAAAATAAACTCCCTCCCCTCATGGAACTTACATTCTACGGGACAGAATACGACATGCACAAAGATAAGTATGATTCAAGGTAAAATGTCGGATGGGCAAAGCTTTGATCTGAACACAGTACTCTAGCATAACTCAAGGAGGGAGGGAGGGATCACTCTCCACTTTCGGATCCCTTTAATAAATGTGCATCAAATGAACAGACTCAAACTGAAGGTGACCTAAAATTGTTGTTTCCAAGAAGGTGTGACCACTGAGTCCTCTTTCTCTTTAAGGTTCCGGAAGAACCAGGGCCAGGGTGCATCAAATCCAGCATTGCATCAGGAGGCAGGAAGAGTTGCACAAGCTGGGTTTTGGCAGCCCCCAGCTTTTTAAAGAACTTGTTTTCCCCAGAACACAAGAAAAAGAAAACTGAGCCTCCCTCTGGCCCACAGAAGGTGGAATGCAGCCATTCTTTCTTCATCCAGAACACTCCATGCCCCCACCCATGACTCAAAGAAAGAAGATTTTGGACACATTACAACTTGCTTCCACAATATTAATCACATCAACAAACATTGTGATGGTGTTCTAAGCTTTATAAAATGTTTTCTTCCCAATAATCCTGACAGGTGATTCCATTTTACAGATAAAGAAACTGAGGCTCAGACTTGCCCATGGTCACATGTTAGGAAATGTTGGAGACTGGCCTGGAACCTAGGTCTCCTCTACTGGGTCCTAGCCTCATTGTTCCTTTCACGGCTGAATCCTTTATTCTAAGACAGGCTGTCATCCTTTATATACCCTTTTATTTTCCCCTCATTTTCTTATCTTTCACCATTGTTTAAGTTTTGACTTATTTCTCCAGATCTTCCCAGTTCCCCATGGGAGCCTCATCTCCCTGTGCTAGAAGCCAATGAGTTATTTTTTTTCAGGGTCATATGTTGGCATTTATTATTTAAGTTCAAGAACAGGTTGTGAAAGGGGTGGGTGTGGGAAGGCCTAGAGGAGAGGGAGGGAAGAGACAGGGAGACCAGAGTCTCTCCTCTGTGTCTGCTCTAGACGGGGTTGATCCCGATTTCTGAGCCTTGGTCCAGGGCACACAACGAAGCACGCGATTAAGATGAGGTTGGGGGGGTACAGGTTTAGGAAAACACGGCGGGGGTGGGGGTGGCCAGAATTACACATCCAACCAGAGGTGGGGGCTGGAATTCTGCTTGGATCAGCAGCACGGCTTCTTTTTAGGAATTGAAGCATAGTGATAAGTTCCATCCCACTTATTTCAGCTCTTATAAAACATTCTTGTAGTTAAAAGTCTGAGCTAAAGAATTCTTTCATCGCCTCTCTAACTTCTTGTACTTTGCTAATTTCTGGTTTAAGTCCTTTAGGTTTCTACTTATGTTTACTGCAATATCTTTCATTTCTAGATACTTCAAGCTAGTCAGTTTGTTCATATTTTCCAGAAGTTTATAGTCTTCACTGGTAGCTGTGAGCTCGCCCGTCAGGTACGTGGCCATTTTGAAGAACATGTCCTGGCACAGCCCTGTGATGTCCGCCTAGGCGGGCTCCGTGGCCTCCTCCGCTGTCTCCACCACGGCATCGTCTAGGCCGGGGAAGGGAGGTAGGAGAAAGGATGGAGGGAAGGATGGGATGGCGAAGAAAGGGGAAAGGAAGGGGGGAAGGGAGGGGGAGCGAGGGGAAGGGAGAGTGGCAAGAGTGGAAGGAAAGGGAGAAAAGGGGCACCAACAAGTTATTTAAGAGTACTGAGCTGAATTAATAAGGTGAAATCCAACAGGGATAAATGTGAACTCTTACGGTTGGGTACCAAAAAAAACCCTTCACAATACAAGATAGTTAGAGAGATGAAAAACATCTGGGGATTTTAGTGGACTGCCAGCAGTGTGATGTGACAGCCAGGACATCGAGTGTGATCTTGGACTTCATTGAGAGAAGCATAGCTTTCAGGGACGCGGAGGTGATAGTCCCACTGTATCCTACACTCATCAGACCTCATCTGGACTGTGGTGTTCAATTCTGGGTGGCACGGCTTAACATTAGCATCGAGAAACTGGAGAAAATCCAGAGGAGAGCAACCAAGATGATGAAGGACTTTGAATCCATGTCACATGGGGATCAGTGGAAGGAACTGGGTCCATTTAGCCTGAAGAAGACTCAGGGAGCAGATGACTGCTTTGTTTAAAATCTGAAAGCTTGTGTGGAAGAAGGATTAGAACAAGGGTTGATGAGTGGGAGTTAGAAAAAAATTCCTAACAATTAGAGCTGTTCAGAAGTAGGATGGGCTACCAAGCAGAGCTTAGATGACTGCTTCTCAGGTCATTCCTTTAACGGCCCTTAAAATCTCTAACAATTCTCAGATTCTGTGATTCTTTCATCTGGTGGCCCCAAATGTCTTGCAGACTACAGTAACTCATCTTCCCACCTACATGTGAGCTTTTATGATTATGGCAGGATTAGGATCACTTGGTTGCTTATTTTAAGTCATGAGGCTCTCTTCCCAGTTGCTCTTGGCTTGTCAAACTGAATTATCACTGACTTGTAAGCAAATTAGATTATTTCCATGGCCTTCTGCATAAGATAGGGGGATTCCACACACTGGTTCCCAGTTCCTTCTCTGTTCTTCTGCTCTTGCCCTCCTCTCCAGTCAGATTGCACCTCCCACACCAACATGCACACTCTGAGCTTCAACTGGCCTCAGGGTCAGGAAGACTTGGGGTCAAGTTCTATCTTTGACACATACTGTTTGTGTATGACCCTGGGCAAGGCAATTAATTTCTCAGTGCTCTAGGTCACTCTCTGAGATAGACAGGTGACAAAGGATAGAGCTCTGGACTTGAAATTAGGAAGAGCTGAGTTCAAACTCTGCCTCAAACACTTACTAGCTCTGTGACCTAGGGTTAAGTCACTCATCCTCTCTCAGCTTCAGTTTCCTCATTTAAAAAAGGGAGAAAATATTACTATCTGTCACCCAGAGTTGTTGTAAGGATCCAAAGGGTTAACGCATGTATGGCACTTTGAAAACCTGTAAAGTACTATATCGCTGCCAGTTATTACAACTATGATAAGTATAACAATTATATAATATGTAATAACATGTTATATATAATTATAATTATATTATTTTATATTACAGATTATTATATCACATAATTTTTATATCATAAATTTATTATATTAACATATGATTTCATATAATTTATTATTTACATATTTATCACATTATTATAATTTCTATTATATTGATATATAATTTATAATTAATATATAATTTTTATCATTTTTTGAGGCAATTGGAATTAAATGACTTGCCCAGAGTTGCACAGCTAATAAGAATCTGAGGCTACATTCGAACTCAGATCCTCCTGGGTCTAGTGTGGGTGCTCTATCTACCTACACCACCTAGGGGTCCCTATTGTTATAATTATAATAGCTAGCATTTTAAGTTGCAGAGAAGATGATAACCTGAATTAGTAGAGGAAGTCTCCTTACTTGGGAGTTCCCGAAATCAATGAAATCTCTGTGGTCTAGTCTCTATTCCTCCACCATGTGCCTAGAATGCCCTCCTTATTCTCTCTGTCTATCAATAACCTGCCTCATCTTTCAAGGTCTAACTCAAATGTTACCACCTCCTTAAAAGCCTTCCCAGAACCCTTCCCTCCGCTCCCCCGCCCCTCGCCATCTCCCCTAACAGATGAGATCTCTCTCAAGCCTGACCTTCAGTAGTAAGCCTCCTGCTTTGCACTCTCTAAGCTGTTCACTTTCCTCTTTGGAGTGTGCAATGTTTATTCCATTTTTTATCTCACCATATTGCCTGCAATTTGGACAGCTTAACACCAGGCTTCACCCTAGTTATGACTTCAAAGCACAAACAGGGAGCACAGCTTTGCAAAGCTAGCTAGCACACATTCCTACAACATTTGGTTTTTCTTTTGAAATAAAAAGAGATCTTAGTAAAACATCTAAGCACAAACACTGACCACTGAGCTATATTTTAAAAATAGAATATGCAGTTGGCAGCATATGGGAAATCACATACAAGTCAAAAGTAAACACATAAGCACCAGAAAGGTTGGACTGCCCACGTAGGGCAAAGGATATCAGGTAGACAAAACTGAGGGCTGCAAGGGCACCCACAAAATGTTTAAAAAAAAGAAACTTCTGTTGGCTGGCTTTTTAATTGGAGATTTATGGAAAGACACAGACGTGTATCACTGAGGAGGAGAAGAGACATAAGGACTGTAATTCTTCTGGACAAGTGGAACAAAGACTCACTCCGATGAGAACACAGATCCAGATTCAGAGGATGCTGGCTTCAGAGCTAAAAGAAACCTCGATCTTTTGATATCATCATTGTCAGTGTTTTATAGTTAAGGAAGCTGAAGCCCAGAGGGATTTAGTGACCTGGCTAACATCAAACAGGTAGTAAGTGTCAGAGGTGGGGCGATGGATTTAAAGAAATGCGAATACAGTATCTAGACATCTGTAAGTGCCTTACTTGAGGTTTCTTAGCTCATAAGGCTCAGCTTTATCTAACTCAAGTTTTCTCCAGCTTTAGATCTGCTTTCTAAAGTCCCCTCCCACCAAAGGCACAGAACCCAGGTGTGCTGACTTGCAGTCAAGAGTTTTTCTATTATGCCCCACCCATTTCATTATGTACTTGTTCTATGTGACTCTGTAATGATCATCTTGTCATTTTACATAATGATAATTCACAAATTTACTTTTTTTTTTTTTACAAATGATGTTTTAGGACTTTATTTTTCCATCTTTTGTTGGGTACCTGGTACAATTTTCTGCAGAGAGAATACTCAATAAATACTTAATGATAATAGCTAACATTTTTGTAGCACTTCAAAGTTTACCAAGACTTTTACAAATATAATCTCGTTTTACCTTTACAAGCGCTCTGGGTGGGAGATGCTCTTACTATCCCCCCACTTTAAAGATGGAAAAACTGAGGCAGACAGAGGATAAGTGACTTGCCAAGAGTCACACACAGAGCTAGGAAGAATCTGAAGCCAAATTTGAACTGAGGTACTCCTGACAATAGCCCAGAGTGCTGCCCCCTGTACCTCCTAGCTGCTTGCCACTAAATCGATAGTAGGAGAATTTCCCCAACCGTCATGAATGTTTCAGGGAGGAAGGAAGTGGAAGGATCACCAACTCTGGAATCATAGACCTGGATTCATATCCCATCTCTGACGAAACTACCAGTGTAACCATGCGTAAATCACCCCATCTCCCTGAGCTCTAGTTTCCTCATTTGTAAAAATGAGGGGCCTGGTCTAGGGAGCGTCTGAGGTTCCTTCCTGACTTAGCTTTATGATCCGAAGTTTTATGTATTATTTCCATTCAGCACTGTTCCGTGCTTGTAGGAAGAAGTGACCGTGCTACCTTTCTTCCCTGAGCATCACTGTTTGTGGGCATATGTGGGGGTGAGGTGGGGTGGGGGGAGGGGGCCTGCCTTAGTGTCGCACTTTAGAAGGACAGCTGAACTCACCTCACCCTGGATCAATCCTCATCCTCATCCTTTGCAATCTGATGCACTCAGGTGAATCCTGTTTTCCCTCTTTGCTGCTGTCCACAGATAAATGGATGCTGGGAGGCTCTCTACCCAGGGGTCTCCATTTTCCTTAGACCACCCCAAAATAAGCAGATCCAAAGGGAAGCAGCTTGTGTTCTTTCTCCTAAGAGTTGCTACTACTGTCCTTCGGGAAGCTCCCCGTTTTTGAGGGCCCCAACTATCGCAGACATAAAAAATTGTCAGAAGTGAAATATGCGGAATAAAACAAAATAGCCATGAATGACCCACACAACCAAGTGAATATTTCCTGATTTGTATGGGAGAGTCTGACGACACCTGCATTAAGCTAGACATTCCTGTTGTTCGAGGCTCTCAGGCTGGTGGTAGAACCACACCATGGAGGGAGAAAAGTTCCCAATGAAGACGCGAAGCCTCTGACTGCTTTGTGCCTGCGATGAACCTAGTTCAGGTACCCAGTTCGGGTCTCCATTATCGGTTTTGTCAGCATGAGTGGTGGGTAGGTCGTCACAGCGAGTTTAATTTGACCTACCACAGGAGCTCAAGGTGGCAGAATGCTGGGCATCCCAGAGGCCTCAGGCCGGACCGGATTGGATTTAGGCCCCAGGAGCGTCCCCCACCCAGCTCCGTGGATGGTGCAGCGCCGGGTCAAGAGGCCGAGGCGGGGTGGGGAGGGGGGAACGAGTCACGCATCGCGCTTCCACGTGCTTTTTCCGTAGCCCCTGAGGCTGTTTGGGAGTTGGCTTGGTTACGGAGCCACCCCAAGTCTCACAATCCTATGGAGGTGACGTCCTGAGGGATTCGCAAAGTCCTCAACATTGCTGAAGAAAAGGACCAAAGGCATGGTGGATCTTCTCTCCAGCATCAGGATGAGGTGAGTAGCTGCAGGTGTGACTTGTCTGTGTCATGCTCCAGTGAGTTTTTCTCTCTCCCACCCCAAAATGCCATGGCTCGGGACCAAGTATATAGTGGAGACGTAGTAACAGCATTTATGTAACACTTTGCAAAGCACTTCACACATATTATCTCCCTGAATCCTCACAAAAACCCTGGGAAATAGGGGCTATTGTTATCCCTATTTTACAGGTGGGGAAACTGAGGCAGCGTTTAAATTAGCTCGGGGTCAGGAGGGCAGAATATAAATTTAGGTGTTCTGACTTCCTGACGCTCATTCCTAGATAACCACCTCAAATATTATCTTTGAAACCTTGGAAATAGAATGTTTGGATTTGAAAACACACATTTTTCACTCTCTGTTGTTTGGATTAGGAGGTGGGGTGTGGAGACTGCTAGGTATAAGTATAATCTGGTTAAGAGGCAGATTTCAGCTCTTGAGCAGCTGCTTGTCTTAAAGCCGGTGGCCCCTGACACATGCTGGCTGTGTGACCACAGAAAAATCACTTAAACTCCTAGAACTGTGGAGAAGTGTTCTCTAAACTATTCTGACGATACACCCCATCATCTGAAAAATTGTTTATTAATTATATGTGTGTACCACTGTAATTATGTGCTACATTATAAAACATACACAAAGTAGACATTGAAAAAAGATGAAATAAACAATTTCAAATTATTTTATTTTTATTTATTATTGGTACAAAACCCTTTTTTTCTTGTCACTAAAATATTACTTTTTAAATCTTTAAATATTGAGATTAGCTTATTCTTTATGTTCTGAGCAGTTAATTATTTTCGATGTTCTGTATTTGCTTCTTAGAATTTCTAGTATGTCCTGTATTAACTGTTTAAATATTCTGGGTGTTTTACCTAAATTCTTTTTACATAATAAGCCAATATTTCTCAAAATTGGTTTTTAAAATATATTATAATTATTAATGTTATGACTGTAGCTGTAATACATTTTTAAATTCTCTTGTCTAAACAAGGGGCAGATTAACAATTGCCATCAAATTGTGCATGTGTTAGCTTGTATTATGTAGGGGTAGGGTACTTTGCCCTTATTAAAATTTGCTGTGGTCAAGGCCACTAGCTGTTCAGAGGCATTTCAAGTTCCTTAACCCCTACCCTTCCCTCTGCGCTCTCTGCATCCTGAGATGACTTTTTGTTACTTTTGTATTTACTGTTTTGTGTACCTGTTGTATCCCTCAGCAGAATGAAAACTTTTATTTTACAGCTGAGAAAACTTAGGTAGATAGAGATTAAGTGACTTGCCAGGCTCATCTAGCCAGCAACTGGAGATTTTTTTGTCTTTACATCTTCGGCATAAGACCTGTGCTGCTAGGCACATAGAGGATGTACTTGAAGTCAGGAAGACCTAATAATTCTGCCTTGGAAATTTACCAGGAGTCACTTAACCTGTTTGCCTCAGTTTCCTCATGTGTAAAAGTGGGGATAACAATAGCACCTGCCACCCAGGGTTGTTGTGAAGTTCAAATGAGATAATTATATATGTAAACTGCTCTACAAGCCTTGAAGAACCATATAAATGCTAATTATTATTATTATTATTATTACCTTGCATATACAATAGTAGGTACTTAATACATGTTTGCATGTAGCCTGGTACAGTGCCCAGTGCCTAGCAATTGCTTAATTAATGGACTGGATTGAATTGTGTTGCCCATTGGTTGCCCTGATTTAGACAAGAGAGTGAACAAAAACAACGTATTTCTTTCCAGGCTTCATTCCAGACTTCCTCTACCATGCCCCCCATGCCCCAGCTCTCAGCCAACTTAGCTAAAGTCCCACCTTCTGCAGGAGGACCTTTCATGCTCCTCTCTCCTGCTAGGGACTTCTGAGATTACTTCCCATTAACATGACATATAGCTTCTGTCTACATAGTTGTTTGCATGTCATCTCTACCATTAGAATATGAGCTCCTTGAGGGCAGGGACCCTGTTTTTACCTTTCTTTGAACCCCCAGCACTTAGCACAGTGCCTGGCACATAGTAAATCCTTAGTGGATCTTTGTCCATTAACTCATTAGCTCAGGCTCAGTGATATTTGCTGGTCCCTAATTGGTTTTGGATTTGCTTGAACACGCCTAAAGAGGGCATTTATTTTCTTATAGACCTAACATCTGTAATTCAGGAAACTTCTGCCAGGTCGATAGTGTTACCTGCTATTTAAGCCTAAGTCTCAGTTTGCCCGTAATAATGGTTTAGCCTTTTGTTCTTTTTTCTATAATTATGATTCTTTATTAAAACGACAGTATAAATGTAGTGTCTACTTACTAATTACTAACATTTTAAAATAAATTTAAATCCAAATATAATATGGAACAATCTTAAAGGAAATAAAGCATCATGTAGTAAAAAGTACATTGCACAAGGAGTCACGTGACCTGAGACTTAATCCTGGATTTGCTATTAACTAATTGTGTGATGTTGGACAAGTTGCTTCTTTTGGGTGCCTCAGTTTCTTTAATTGTTTAACCTTTTTTCAATGTTTAAAGGGGCTGTTATGAATTGTCTCTAAGACCTCTTAGAAAGCCTGTTTTATGGTCTAAGGTCTCTTCTAGTTCTGATGTTCTATGTTCCATGTGTTAAGGTCCCTCCCAGCTTTGATCTTCTAAATTCTGAGGTCCCTCCTAGCTTTGCCATTTTAAGTTCTAAGGTCCCTCCCAGCTTTAATGTTCTAAGTTCTAAGATCCCTCCCAATTCTCATACCCAGTGTTTTATATTCTATTCAGCTCTGACAGTCTGCATTTTATATCCTATCCAGTTTGGACACAGCATATGTCTATTAAAAACAATGCGTCTATTGTCAATATAAAATGGAAGTGGTAGAAGACCTAGAGAATTCTTTTTGAGTACCTGCTTTGTGCGTGACATTGTATTGGATAGAGATCCCCAGAAAAGGCAACAGCAGCTGAGAAGGCTCAGAAAAAGAAATGAAGCTCTGGCACAGGTGTAAGAACAATTTGCTTGTAAACTTTAATATTTTCTTACAGTAGAAACATACAGTACAAGCTACACTGAGTATTCATTTTACAGTAAAGCCTGCCAATATAATGTAAAACTAATCTATACCCAAAATGTAAAAAAAAATGGCGTGTTATTTTTTCACATCATCTCCATGTTTTTTTTCATATATATGGCATTAATTCTATAAGAATCATTTACTCTCTTCCAGCACTGCATGACCTAGGTGTCAGCTGCTGCAGCCAATTACCACATTTATTCCTTCTGAGGGTCTTGAGAAGGGTGAGACTGCATGGTGGCAAATGGATTCAATTAGGAGACAGGTGACCTAAGTTCTGGTCTCCACTTTGCCACCAGCTGTGACACCTTGGCCAAGTCATCCCCTCCCTGGGCCTTGGCCATTATACTAGGTCATCTCCAAGGTCCCTATCTGTTCTGCACGTCTATGATTCTGCCACAAATCTCCCCACTTAAAGCCCTGTATTGAACTCAAAAGTGGAGAAACTGTTTCCAAATATGATTTCACATTCAAAAGGACATGAAAAGCACAGCTTTCCATCTAAAGAGCTTCATGGTACAGCACAGAGATTTGGATCTTAACCAATCTGATAGGATCTCCCTTTTTGAATACGGCCTCCTCACCATTAATAGGGTTCCTGGAGACTCTGGTTCTTTCTTGGGTGACACTCAGAAGCTTCTGTACGAGGAAAATATTGTGACTCTACTTTTTTTCTAATACTACAGATAATTTTAAAATACTCTAGTACTAAAATTCAGAACCACCAGGTCCAATTTTGCCTTTGGTTGTTATTCTTTGGAGCAACTCCAATACAAGTTATTTTGGGCTCCACTAAAGACAAAATTTGGTCCATCGTTTTAATTCTGTGACATTAGAATGGGTTGTCCCTGTACAGAAATGGCTCAGGCTCACACATATTAGGCCACCTTGTCGTTAGTCAACAGGAAACGGGATTAGTTTGAAGAAGAGGTATCCAACATTCCAGAATCCAAAAAGTTGACAATAGCACATAGGGACTCCTTCCTCTACATGACCACTTCAGGCTCAATATTAAAGAGCAAATCATCGTTTCCTCTTCGAACTTCAAGTAGTAGGGGTGACTCCTTCATCACAGCTTCCTGAAGTTCACTGGAGTTCTTCAAGGGACGGCCATTTACTTTGACAATGATGTCTCCGTCTTTGATTCCGCCTCTGCAAAAGAGATTAATTGGAATGATTACAATTCGCATGTGGTGTAAGGTCAGGCATTTAGCTGTGGCTGAGGTTACTTATTCTTACTTTGGTCAGCTCAGAGATGGTGAACTTGATAATATGCTTTAGCTACTTTTTGCTGCCTGGGGAACACAACATGGTATATTGGAACTATTACATATAACTGCCCTAATTCAGATTTCATCACTTTGGGCTCGAAATATTTTAATGATCTCCTAATTAATTTATCTTCTTCAAGTTTCTCCTTTGTCTAATTCATCCTTCACACAACTACAAAAGTAATCTTTATAATATATATATTGTTCAGTCATTTCAGTCATGTCTGACTCTTTGTGACCCCATTTTGGGGTTTTCTTGTCAGAGATCCTGAAGTAGTTTGTCATTTCCTTCTCCAGCTCATTTTACAGATGAGGAAAGGGAGACAAACAGGATTCAGTGACTTACCCAGGGTCACACAACTAGTAAATGTCAGATTTAAACTCAGGAAAATGAGTCTTCCTGACTCCAGCCTGGCACTGAGATACCTAGCTGCCATTTCTAATGTATAAGGCTGACCATATCATTCTCTTGCTCAAAAGTCTTAAGTGGCCACTCACTGCCTTTAGGACAAAATGCAAACTTTTATTTGGAATTGAAGGCCTTACATAATCTGGATCAACCTGGCCTCATTTTACATTACTCCCTTTTCACATATTCCCCTCCTGAATTGGGTCAGAAGGTTCGTAAGATGTTAGAACTGGAAAGGCCTTAGAAAGAATCTGGGCCAAATGAGGAAACTGAATCCCAGTGAACTTAAGACTTATGGGGGTCACTTGGCTAGTAAATAGAGCAGAGATTCAAACATGACTCCAAATCCCTGACTCACAAACCTCTTAATTCCCAGATCAATATGCTTTTCATTATACTATACAGCTTCTTTCAAATGATCAGCAATTCCGTGATCCTGAACACATGGACAAAGTAAAAGAAATGCTCCAACTTAACATTCCCTTTGGTTTATGGTGAAAAGTTCAAACAAAAAAAAATCACACCCTAACACCCTTTATCTCGAATAATTACAAAACACAAGTTCAACTAGAAACATAAAGTCAAGTAGGTTTCAACTGCCTGAAAGTCTTTTTGACTCAAAACTGTTCTTTACTTGCTTACCTCTGAGATGGTGAGTTTGGGACAACCTCATGCACATAAATCCCACTGCTGACATCAGGAAAATCAGGATTGTCATCCTTCAGTTCTTCCACCAAACTGAAAAGAGATTTAAAAAAAAATTTTATCATTATTTACTTTAAGGTCCACATGATAAATCTGAGGTTCAGAGACGATCAAAGCACTTGCCTTAGATTGCTCAGGCAAATAGGTGAGGTGACAAGGATATAGTGGAAAGATCACTTGTCTAGAAACCCTTCCCACTCCCACCCCCTATTTCTAGCTCTGACATTCTATGGTTTAAAGCTACTTCCAGCTCTGACATACTTTGTTCTAAGATCCCTTATAGCTCTGACGTTCTATGTTCTTAAATCCCTTCCACTCTGACATTCTGCGCTCTAAGGTCCCTTCCAGCTTTGACATTCTGTGTTCTTAAATCCTTTCCAGCTCTGACATACTTTGTTCTAAGATCCCTTACAGATCTGATGTCCTATGTTCTTAAATCCTTTCCAGCTCTCACATTCTGTGCTCTAAGATCCCTTACAGCTCTGATGTTCTGTGTTCTTACATCCCTTCCAGCTCTGACATACTTTTGTTCTAAAATCCCTTCCAGCTCTGACATTCTGTGCTCTAAGATCCCTTCCAGCTCTGATGTTCTACAATCCCTTCTAGCTCTGACATTCTGTTCTCTAAGGTCCCTTCCAGCTCCAATGTTGTAGTTTTCTAAGGCCACTTTGGTCTTGAACATTCTAGGACTCCATAAGACTGAGTAACAGGAACAGCTAAAGAGTGATTAATGAGAGTTGCAGTACATGTGGTAACTAGGGAGGTTTTCCCAAGGCTTCTAGCCTTGGGAAATACAAAAGTGTAGGTTAGGAGGTCCTTGGAATCTGCTGTATCAATATATTCTTCCTAAGGACTTTTCTTAGTAGATGTTTACTTCCTTAATAGCCAAGAATTGAATTCAATTCGAAGAAATTTGCTGAGTGCCCACTCGGTTCAAGGCACTGTGCTAGACACTGTACATAACCACATATGATGAATAGCCTCACAGGTGACAGTGTTCTAAATTCTGTTCTTTTCGGGGGGGGTGTTCAGGAAATGGCACAGAGAATATGAATTGGGTTTGAAGAGAAGGAAGAAATAAAGTTAAATTGATTTTTAAATTTTTGTTCATGGTGGTGGTGGATGACTGTTGACAAAGCGTAGCAGCCCTCAGACATTTCTAAGAGCTAAATATAAGAATCAATCATTTCATTAAAAGCAGCATGGAAATAGAGAGGGGTGAATAAGTTCATTCCTTCTTAAGTTCAAAAGAATTAAAGCCCTTTATAAAGCCATAATTACCTTGGAGTCCAGCTTTTTGTGGGGACACATAGGAAGCATTTAACATGAGATAAGGAAGGAGATGCTGTGGGCCACATGAGGATTCTTCAGATTGTACTTTGTAGATCATGCTTCTTTATAATCTCATATGGCTGCCTGCAGGGCAGCAAGGTGGTACCATAGTGCATAGAGTGCCAGGCTTGGAGTCAGGAAGACTCATCTTCTTGAGTTCAAAACTGGCCTCAGACACATCAGCTGTATGACCCTGGGAAAGCCACTTAACCCTATTTGCCTCAGTTTTGTCATCTGTAAAATGAGCTCGAGAAGGAAGTGGCAAATCACTCTAGCATCTTTGCTAAGAAAACCCCAACTGGAGTCATTAAGAGTTGGACACAACTGAACAAATGGCTGCCTAGGACCTCCTTTTTGTGTTGAATCAGTAGGAATAGAAATATCCTCCCCATCGTTGGCTAGCTGAGCTATCTGTCTAACCAGGTATGATAACCAAGGAAAGCCATTAAATGTTGTCTTGATGTTGGCTGACAACTCAGCCAGACAATGACGTGAATCAAAAATTGTATAGAGGGTAGCCTCTAGCTTCAACAAATGCTTTTATATCCAGGACTTTATTAGTATGAAGTTTTTGTACAGAACCCTTATAACCCTGTGGTTGGAATAATACTTTATAGATTAAGAGCTAGAAATCATCTTAGAACCTATTAAGTACAACTCCTCAATACGTTATATATGAGAACACAGGAACATTAAAATCACCAAATGGGTTCACCCTACCATAACATCAGCCCAAGCCTCTATATCTGACTGAAGACTCCAAGGACAGAGTGTGGGAAGATACAATTATCCCCATTGGTGCTACCTTGAGAATGGTATTTCATAGGATATCTTGATTTTGCATAACAAATAATTATAGATTTTTGTCACAAGGAATTGGTGTGTTCCAGCGGATGTGATTTGATGTAAAACATTTTCAAATGTGCAATCACAGACTAGCAGGAATGTATTTGGAAGACAGGAACCAAGATGGAGAAAGGATGAGAAACTTTATCATAGGAGACCTGGTTGAAGGAACCTGTAATGTTTAGCTTGTAGAAGAAGAGTCTTAGGTGGGAGGGAGAGAGAGGGAGAGATTTGATCCCTGCTTTCAAATATTTAAAAATCTGTCCTACAAATCACAGAACAGATTTATTTTGCTTGGCCCCAGAGAGCAGAATAAGGAAAGATGGGTACAAGTTGCAGAGAGACAGCGTTAGGGTCATTGGAAGAAAAGACTTCTAATAAAGAGAGCTAAACGACCTTAGGAACCGATGATCTTGGGAAGTAGTGAGTTCTCTTTTGCTTGAGGTCATCAAGGCTTAATGACCCCTTGCTGGAGGTATGGTAGAGAGAATACTCTACAGACATAGGTTGGACAAGCTGGTCTCAGAGGTTCCTTCCAACTCTGACCGTCTACCATGCTATGATTTCATCATGAGCCGGATTAGTTATAAGCAAGAGAATGAATACACAAAGACAACTGCAACAGTACTTAACATATTATGGAATCCCCTGCCCCCTCAGGCACCTACACTGGTGTAATGGTCCGCATCCGTATGCCAATGAAGCGCTTTTTCACATCTGGAAAATAAATGGTAGGATATTGTTAGTTTCGCATGATCAGTTTCTGCCTCGAGATAATGAGCCTAGCAGAGCTCCCTCAATGTTCACATCCCTCCTTTGAACCCTCAATGATTTGAACAGGAAATTGGCTTATTATTCATGTAGGGCATGGTACAATTTGTACATGATACAATGAGAAGAGCCTTGGTTCTGGACTCAGGGAATCTGGGTTCAAATCCTGCCTCAGATGCTTACTAATGATGTGAGACTTTGGGCAAGTCACTTAACCACCCTGGGCCTCTTTTTCCTCTTCAGGAAATGAGAGGATAGACTAGTTGGCCTCCGAGGACACTTTCAGCCCTGCACTAGGATCCTAGGATCTTGATTTAACCACTGCTTTCATGTATTTAAAGGGCTACCAAGTCAAAGAGGGATTACATCCACTCTATTTGACCTTAGAGGGCAAAACTAGGAGAAGTGGCAGAGAAGCGAGTTTCAGCTAAACGTAAGGAAATGTTTCATTAACAGTTGACGGGATGGGCTGCGTCAGGAGGAAGATCGTTTCAAGTCACTGAAGTCCTTGCTGAAGATGCTATAAGGGGGGCTTATGCTGGCCATAGTCCTTCCCAACTCTAAGATTCTTGTTCTACGGTCCCTCTTATATCTAACATTCTGGGAGTCTTACCGCTTTACCAAGCATTGGACCATGTCTAGCCAGTGCTGGGTATTATTATTGTTCATTCGTTTGGTCATGTCCGAATCTCTGTGACCTTGTGGACCATGCTGTCCATGGGGTTTTCTTGGCAAAGGTACTGGAGTGGTTTACCATTTCCTTCTCCAGTAGATTAAGGCAAACAGAGGTTAAGTGACTTGCCCAGGGTCACACAGCTAAGGAGTGTCTAAGGCTGTATTTGAACTCAATTTGATCTTCCTGACTCCAGGCCCAGTGTTCTATCTACCGAGCAATCTAGCTGCTACAGATTAGGAAAATACAAAGAAGCATATGGCGATGGGCTGAATCTTATATTTACCATTAAAAAAAAACTGTTAAACACACAATTTGGGTAATACAGTTTTATTTTTTGCCATAAAAATAGCTGTCTAGCCACCAAATATAGAGAGTGCCCCAGAAATCTTAATGTGGTTTTTGAGCACCCTATATTAAGGCAGCTCAAAGCAACAGAAGGAATATTAGACCAAGCAACAGGCAGAAACTTCTAACACCACCAGTTCATTTTACAGATGAGGAAACTGAGGTAAACAGGTTAAGTGACTTGCCCAGGGTATTAAGTATCTCAGACAAGATTTGAACTCAGGAAGATGAGTCTTCCTAACTCCTGGCTGGTCCTCTATCCACTGAGCCACCCAGCTGCTCAATTCATACCTTTTATAAAGAGGCTTTTCAACAATCAGAGAGAAAACAAAGAGGATTACCTAGATGAGCCTTTGTTAATTGGAAAACATATCCAATTAACCTAAATGTCCCCCTTTCCCTAAGCATACCTTGGTTGATTTTTACTGTACTTTGGCATTTGAAGTAGTTAGGAGTCTCCACCCCAGGGTAGCATTAACTTTCCCATGTAGACCTCACATAGTAGGGCTTATTTTTCATAATTCAATGTAATTATCAAGTCACAGCGCATATCGTAGCTATCCATCTATGCCTCATTCCTCTTCTAGACCATATACTCCTCAAGGGCAGGAGTTCTTTCTTTTCTAAACTTGATGTCTCCCTCCCTCTCCCAGTATGTTTGCCTCAGTTTCCTCATCTGTAAAATGAGCTGGATAATTGACAAGAAATGGGGTCACAAAAGAGTAAGACATGACTGAAGAATGTGAGTTCATAGTATGGTGAGAAGAGGACTGGATTGAGGACCAGCAGACAGTGGTTCTGGATTTTAGCTAATTCACTTCTACTCATGGACCCTCGGTCTCTTCATTTATGGAATAGGAATATTGCTACTAGCCCTACATGCCTCACAGGTTTATTGTAAAGATGAAATGATACAGGGAGGGAGGTGTGAAAGTACTTTGAAAATTCATGTTTGATCACTCTTCCCTGCTTTAGTAAATATTATATGCTGAACACAGTGCATTTTTGAGTTGTTATAATTTTTGTAGGTAGGTACACAAGGTCATCACTTAGGTCCTGTTGTGCAGAGCAGTGATTGGAGAAATTCCAGGAGAGGGAGTTATAGTGTAGACATGAGTTTCCTAATTAAATCCTTCGGCAATTTCTCCTAAAAGTGAGTCCTATTTACTCGATGTTTCTCTGCAGCTGTAGCTGAGATTATCATATTCAAAGTATGGGGCACCTCCATCTCATTTACTGAGAACGGTCACCTTACAACAAGGCCTGTCTGGGGTCAGTGGTACCTAACTGATGAGGTTTTCACTACAAGGTTCTTCTCATTTCTAGTTTGGATGGTAGCAGTGCCGACTGACCTTCGGACGGCAGCACAGCACCAGGCACGTGGTGAACAATTAATGCTCGTTGATTGTGGATTACAACCTGGTGGACTAGACCCCATGGGTATTGGAATTGGCAGTAAGGAGCGCTGGACCTGAGTCCTAATACTGCTACTTCCTAGCTCTGTGGCCCTGAGCAAGTCATTCACCTCTATAGGTCTCAGTTTCCCATATGTAAAACGGGACCAATATTAGTGATACTACCTAATCTGCAGGTACTCAAAATGATGTAATGTATGAGATCAGGGTTATGAAATATATGGTAGACTACAAAGGGCTATAGAAATGCAGACTAATTTAACTACTCTACAGAACTCCCCTTGAGAAGGAATTGGGGATAGAAAGAGAACTGAATTCAGAATAATAGGACCCAGAAAGAAAAAGAATAATAGGACCCAGATTCAAATTTCAGTTCTCCTTACTTCCTATGTAAACTTGGGCAAGTAATTTCATTGCTTTTGGTCTGTTTCCTCATCTGTACTCATGAGGCAGGGAAGGGTTGACCTAGATTATGTATAAACTTCCTTCCAGCTCTAGATCTTCTGATGCGCTTGGAAATAGTTTGAAGGCATTTAAATCACATAGGAGAAGCAGTAAGTTAAAGTGGACAGACGGCTGGCCTCTGAATCAGGAAGACCTGAGTGTGAGTCCTGCCCCTGACCCATTGTGGCTGGGTAATTCCGGGCAAGTCACCTCCCAGGAGGTTGTCGAGGACCTCCCAGAAGGTTTCAGGACCCAAGGAAATTCTTAAGAAACAGAAGTTGCAGTGAAGTTGACCATCTGCTTCAGTAGAGGGAGATTCCCTTTCCACAGTTTCTTACATCAATGAAAGTATCACAGGTTTGGACCTTTAAAAAGGACCAGAGCCGGTTTGGCCTTCACATGGTCCATAGAGATTTGTGGGGATTGATTTGCTGTCATCACACGTACTTTGGGGAAAAACATATCCACAATGGAGTTCAAGAAGGCCCTCTATTCTCTGGAAAGTGTGAAGAATTATTATTACTATAAACAAAAATACAATAGTTGACATTTATATAGAATTTTTGGCCACAAACTTTTTTTCCCACATACACAATCCCATCCTCATAACAGTACTATGAGGTAAGAATTCTTCAGGATTACTATGTTCCTTTTATAGATGATGAAACTGATGCTCAAAAAAGGAACCCAGCAATATAATATGTAATATAATAGTTCGTATACATTTGCATGTTGTTTCTCCCATTAAATTGTAAACTTCTTGAGGGCAGGGGCTATCTTTTGCCTCTTTCTGTATACCCAGCACTTAGCACAGTGCCTGCCTCATAGCAGGCACTTAATAAATATTTATTGATTTATTATTGACCGAATATCCTGCCTGGCGACAGAAGGCAGAAATGAGGGCAATGATTATAGAAAGGAAGATTTCCACTCAGGGTAAGAAAAAAAAAACTTCCTCTCTATTAGACTTGTATAAAAGTGGAATTAGTTGCTTAGCTTAGGAAATAATGATTCCCCTATCCCTGGGGGTCTTTGAGTAGAGGCTGGATGGTTGCTTGTCTGGTATCTTGTAGAGGGGATTCCAGGCCAGATACAGGTTCTTGGGATTGTATGGATGGAATAAACACCATCTGAGCTCTCTTCCAACTTCCAAAATAAGTGAGTCTGTGTATATGGTCTCTTAGAGCTATAAAGGTTTCTGAGAAATGATGGAGACCAATGCTTTCATTTTACAGAAGTGGAAACTGAGATAGTATGAAATGAACTGACCTATGCAGTCACATAATTAGTAGGGGGATAGTGTTGAGACTAGGACCCAGATTTCTTAGTTCTTTTCACCCTACTGACAATGAGTCTCCTGCTGCATTCTCTCTTTAGCATTATTAAATTTCCTATTGTGGCTACCCTACAGCCTAACAAATTGGAAACCCTGGCATGAGCTTGGAAATGACCAAATGGTTTTCACAAGAGCCAGACGTTACACCTGAGAAGCCGGAGGAACCAGCAAGGAGCGAATCCATAGCCTGTCTCAGAGTAACTCACATTTCCATGTGCTCAGGGCTCACAGGTGACTGCTGTCAATGTTGGTCAATTTACACACACATGTATGGGGCTTTGAGGATTTGAAAAAAAGTGGCATTAACTATTCAGACTGTAAACAACTAACAAAAGCTTCATACCCGTTATACATTGCACCAGAATTCCTGCTGAGGATTGTGACAAATGGAAACATTAGATGCTCTTTAATTTAAAATGCAGAGATAAAAGGACTTTAGATTAACAGAGTTTGAATTATCTGATGCTTTTATTAAAGGAAAGAGCAGACCCTTTAATCAGTTGAGGGACCCAAACTGTGGATCCTTGATGGTAAATGGAAAATGGCTTGACAAAATTTGGCTGTATTCTGAAGAACTACAGGATTGCAAGGTATTTTCTTTTACTGGTATATAAGTTGGTAGACACTGCACAGGACAGTATCTGTCCCCTAAGAGCTTATGTTCTTAAATACAACCATAGACAACCATCTATTTTGTGTGACCCAGTCTGGTGTACATGTGGAAAAGTGATAATTCCTGTGTCTTCTCTCTGGTTAGACCATATCTGGACTACTGTGTTCCGTTTGAGGGTTTGTGTTTTTGAAAGGACATTGACCAGCTACAGTCACCAGTGGAGGACAATCGGATGACGAGGGGACTGGAAACCAGGTCATATGAGAATTAATGAAAGGAATTGGGGATGTTGAGCTTGGAGAAGAGAAGATTTGGGGTGGGATAGGGACAAGAAGGGGATTATAGCTATCTTCAACGGCATGACGGATTGTTATATGGAAGAGGGATTATGTATCTTGTGAGGCTCCAGAGGGAGATGCTAAGACAAATGGGGAGACAATTCAGAGGAATGAATACATTTTACTCAATATAAGGAAGAATTTTCTAGTAATAAGAGCTACTCAAAAGTGCAATAGGCTACTTGGAGGTGAGGTAGTAAGCATCCTGTCATTTAGAGTGTTCAAGAAGATGTTTGGTTAGGCACATGTTGGGGATCATTTAGAAGAGTTTCCTGCATTGGGAGGAGAGTTAATGATGTATTAGGTCCCTTCTAGCTCAGATTTCTCCTGGAGAGAATATGTGAATAAGAAAAATAAAATGGAAGTTGGCTATGGTGACCATAATGTAACCTCACACAGCTGCATGTGTCCTTAGACATTGGGATCTGAGGGGAAGTTTGGTCATAGTTGGTGTCGTCTCTTTCCCAGATGATTATGATGGCATCTGACCTGGAGCTTTAAAGCGATCGAAGATTCCAAGTTAACAGTTGTTTGAGAAGCTTACAGGTTCAGTTTCAGAGAGGTGGCGATGACAACAGAATAACGTGACAACAGAATAACGTGACAACAAAAATAATGGCCGCTGACACTGATGGTGCTTTAAGGTTTGTGAAGCCCTATACAGACATCACCTCATTCGATCCTCACAACAACTCTATGAGATATAGGTATTATTCCCAATTTACAGATGAGGAAACTGAGGCTTAGAAAGGTTTAAATGCCTTGCCTAAAATCATAGAGTTAGTGTCAGAGGCAGGCCTCAAACCCAGATCTTCCCATTGCTGGGAAATGAACAGAGGTTAGTTATCTCAGCAGATGAAAACTCAGTGGGGTAAAGAGAGATGTGGTGGGAGCAGAGGCGGCTCTGTGTGAGAAAGGCCAGTCACCTGAATTCAAGATGGCACATTGTTGAACACCACTGATTTTATTAAGGGGCACAGCACTACCCTAATGCTACATAATATAAAATATTTAGGATTACAACGGAAAGTGATTTAAATACAATTATCAAAATATTTTTTAAAAAATAAACAAGTTCACAGACTGCCCCCGTCCCCGGCCCAGGTTAAGAACCCTAGGACTAGATGATCTCTGAGATCCTACCTAGCTCCGCA